>NW_020954590.1:105560737-105656709 GCF_900497805.2 Vombatus ursinus
GTGTGTGTGTGTGTGTGTGTGTGTGTGTGTGTGTGTGTGTATTTTCCCCCAAGAAGAATGTAAGCTCCTTGACAGCAGGCAGTATTTCATCATTTTCTTTATCTGCAATACCTATAAAGTGCCTGTCAAATAATAGATACTTAATAAATGCTTATTGAAATGAATTATTCCTATAATCTAATCTTTAGATTTCTTCATTGGCCATATATGCTAATTATTGAAGTCAGGAAGCTCAACTATATAAGTATTTATCAGCTCTTATCCTACCATGGTCATGTACCAGAGGAAGGAATCCATTCCCTGTCCACATCCCTAGCCTATATACTTTTCACTGTGTTTGCAAGGCAAAAAAAAAAAAGAGTAAAGTATACTTTGAATGATTTGTCAAATGAATATCCTAATTCCTAAATGAAATTCCTAATGCAATCAGGTATATACAGTTGAATTCATGCATCTTGCTACATAGGACAACTCACTTAGGAAGTAAAGGTTTGATAAATATTCCTCTAAATATCGTAAATGACATTCTAATGAAAGAATATTTTATAAAATGCCCTATCATCTCTGAAATCAAATCAACATATATAAATATTTACACATATATTAATGCAATATGTAAGTAAATACAGGGCTGTTTTTGTTGTTTGTCCTTTGTTCTGGAAGACAACCATGACATCAGGAAGGTGATGCTATGACTTGCAAGTGAATCTGATTTAATTGAGGGAGGGCTCTGCAAAGTCATCAGCCTCACTTTCTCCTCCAGTAATTTGAGGAGGGGAGCAGAACATGAGCAGCTGTGGGAGAGGAAAACAGGAACCTGTAGAATGAATAACAATTATTTTAGAAGGTGTTTAAATATCTCAAAAAGACAAATGTTCTTGCAGGAATACGTGGTCTAGAATGAGTTTTAGGAAGTGACAGGGAAGCCTGTAGACTCGAGATGATATTAGAATAATTGTTTGTAAGAGGCAGCACATGGCAAAGATATGAACTCTTGTGAATTAATGGAGATATTCCAAAGGAAAAATCTGGATAGTAGATTTCTTGGCAAGATATTCTTAAGGCCAGCTGTTTGCTTATATTCACTGTTAAACGTTCAGAATTAGTGAATATATTATCCAACTTTCCATTGTCTTCACTGAGTTTTTTGGCAGGCTATGATTGATGGGGGAAAGAACAGCAAGTTCAATAAGAATAAGGAAGGGAGGATTTGGGGTAGAGGAGGTTGCGCTAAGGGAGGAGAATTCTATAGTTTGAGATCTTGGAAGGAGAGTAGTTCTGAGTGATGTGAATATCTACAGGGTGGCTATCAGTGGTTAAGTGGAGCTGTAGAGATCCAGGAATTCTGAGGCTACTGTTTAGAAGAGTCATTCACAGGAACTCCAGACCCTGAATCACAGCTGAGCATTTGCTAAAGCATGATTCTTTTCAGAAAATGGTTGTGGTAAGCAAAGGCAACAGATCTAGGGGTTTAAGGAATTGCAATTGAGTGTGAATCAATAGCGTGATATACATAGGCCTCCATAGAGTCTTCCATGGGGAAAGATCCAATGAAAATGCTCTTTCAGGGTTGGCTGGTATACATGCATACACTCTATGCACGTCTGTAATGATGTGGAGTCCAGAAAAGCTAACATGCTGCTGGGTTGCACTGACAGAGAGACGTTGCTTCCACGAGTAAGGGGATGATAGCGCCACGTTATTTTGCCCTGATTGGACCACATCTGGACTATTAGATTTGGTTTTGGGTGCCACACTTTAAAGATGTAGATAAACTGGAGAGTGTTCAGAGGAGAGTAACCAGGAACATAGAAGGTCCTGAGATGCCATATGAAGAGGTTGAAGGAAATGAATATTCTTAGCCTACAGAAGACATGACTTGGGGGGGATTGTAAACTATCTTCAAGTATTTGAAGGGCTGTCATGTTGAAGACTTGTTCTGTTTGGCCTCAGAGAACAAACCCAGGAGCAATAGGTAGAATCTGATAAAAGCAAATTTAGGCTTGAGTTCGGAAAAAAAGTCCTAATAATTACACTTATCTAAAAATGAAATTGCTGTCCCCCCATGCTGGAAGCTCTCTCCTCATCTCAAGCTTCTAACTTCCCTGGCCCTCAAGTCTCCTCTAAAGTCCGATCTTCTTCAAGAAACTTTTCCCAATCTCTCTAAATGTTGGTGCCTTTCCTCTGCTGATTATCTCTAATTTATCTTGTTTATGTCTTGTTTGTGCATAATTGTATGCTGTTTCCCCACTAGGCTATAACCTCTTTGAGAGCAGGGCCTGGCACACAGTAGGAGCTTAATAAATACTTTTTGACTACCTCAAGAGGTAGCAGAGTTCCTTCCCTTGAAAGACTTCAAAGACAGTCTGGATGATTGCTTATCAGATATGTTGTATTGAGAACTCCTTTTCTAGCTTTTCAGGGCTGTTCATCCACCTTTGGGGTCCACCTTCATCCCACTCTCCCCTTTGGCTCCAAGAAGCTGTAACGTGCTCAGTGGCCACACCCAAGTGAACTGGTTTGGCAGATGGGCTAACCCAGGATGAGGGTAACTGATGTGCTCAAATCTGTCAGTGAGTTAGAAGAATGTCTGCCCCAAGCATGAGAAGACTTTCCCTAACAGAATAAATGCATGAGAATAATTTGTTCCAACAGCCAAGCACTATGCAGTGGGTAGAGTTTGGTCAGTCATCGAAGACGTCAAGGCCATCCACTGCATCCTGGGCCATCGCTGGTCATCTTGACTTTAGTCCTGTCACTGGACTTTGATGACTCTTGGAGAGAGAGTGAGGCTGATAATTTTGAAATACTCTGCAAACGCTTTGCCTGACTTAAACCCAATTCATGCTCAAGTTATCACCTGTGATGTCATTGGTCCTCTTTGAAAATGAAGTAAACAACGTTTTCTAGCATAGGTGACTATTCTAGAAAATGACTGTGATCCTTTCCAACTCAAAAATTCTGTGCTTCTGAGGTATAGCATCACCTCAGGGTCCAGTGTGCCACACAAGTACTTTCCATTTCACCAATATGTCTCAGGGCTTGCTCACTTGTGCTCCCTACTGTTTTGTGTGTGTGTGTGTGTGTTTAACTTCCCTTGCTGGACTGTGTTCTCTATTCACTGCAGTTTAGATGAGAAAGAGGATACAACTGATTTCCTTCTTCCCTTACCCTACTTCTTGAAAATATCAGACAATTTTTCTTCAATGTTGTTGGTTTTCAGAGGATTTACAGGGAAATATATACAGGAGAAGTTTTCAAGTTACTGAGTGTTGTGTTTTAATCTTGGTCTTATATGCCAAATACAGTAAATAAAGTTTTATTTTTTTTTTCGTTCCCTCTTTCCTTACTTACTGATTCCTTCCAAGCTGGTCCCATCCTTCATCTTAGCTCAGTTCTAGTTCTCTAAATTAGATCTGGGTGGCAGGACAATTGGGCATCTCATCCTTACTTAATCTGCCACCCCAATCCTTAACTCTGTGGGTGGGAGCCCAAGGTCCCTAGCATGTGCTTTTCCTTTTTCTGTACCTCAAGTACTCTTTAAAAACTGACAATGCCTATATTATTCTGGACCAGGGGTGGGGACCCTGTGGCCTCAAGGCCACATGTGGCCTTCTAGGTCCTTGGGTACAGCCTTTCAACCCTGTCCAACTTTTACAGAACAAAGCCCTTTATTAAGAGGATTTGTCCTGTAAAGTTTGGATTCAGTCAAAGGGTCACACTTGAGGACCTAAAGGGCCACATGTGGCCTTGAGGCTGCAGGTTCCCCAACCCTGCCTGGACTTATTGGTCACTGACCTAGGAAAAACTGTTTTTGTACTCTGTCTCCTTGGATGAAAAAGTCTCTTATCCATATTTGCATTATTTTTCCTCTCCAGCCACCCCTCCTCCTAACTTCCCTATTACTTTCAAGAAGCAACATTGACCTGGACTTACAACGAAGTCTCCTGGACTTACAACCTCAATGTCATCTTGGACTCCTCACTCTCTCTCACCCTCCATATCCAATTAGTTGCCAGGTCTCATAATACCCTTGTAACAGCTCTTACACGTGCTTCTCTCCTCTGACATTGCCACCGTCATGGTGCAGGCCCTCATCATCTCATACCAGGACTATTGCTAACAGTCTGCCAGTTGGTCTCGCTGCCTCACTCAGCTGTCAAATTGACATTCCTAAAGTACAAGTCTGACCATGTTACCCCCTTATTCAGTCAGCTCCCTCTTGACTCCAGAGTCACACATTTTGGCCTCTTCCTATGCTTTATACTGCTCTCCTTGTTACCATGTGACCCAGTGGCACTGGTCCCCCTACCGTCCCTCAGACATGTCACTCCATCTCCTGACCCTGAGCATTGTCACTGGGTGTCCTCCATGCCTGGAACTCTCTTCCTCCACCTCCTTCCTGTTAACCTGACTTTTTACAAGTGTCTCTCCTTAAGTCCCCCCTTCTATAAGAAGACTTTCCCATTCCTCTTTAAAACCCCTTAATACCTCCTCCCATTGATCTATCCTGTCTATAACTTGCTTTTACATACTTGTTTGCATTTTGTCTCCCCCGTTAGACTGTAAGCTCCTCAAGAACAGGGACTATTTTTTGCTTTTCTACATGTCCCCAGCACATAGTACAGTGCTTGGCACACAGTAGGTGCTCAACAAATATGCTAGTTGATGGACTTCCCTGGGACTCCATGAATGCCTTTTACTTCATAAGATCAGAGATCTAAAGCTGGAAAGGACCTCAAAGGCCATTCAGTCCAATGGAGTCATTTTACAAATGAGGAAACTGACACCCAAGGAGGTTAAATGACTTGCCCAGGTCACACTGGTGGCAGAGGCAGAATTAGAATTCAGATTCTCTGATTCCAAATCCAGAACGCTTTCCACTGTACCATCATGCCTCTACATTTTCAGTACACAACTTCTACTCCCAATTATTTCTCAACTCAGGGGGTTCTAACACTTCTGCCGCAATGGGGAGGGGGACTATTCCTGGAATCCAGGCATGCAATAGGTAAAAAAAAAAATTCCACAAAACCTGGACAGATAGTGTATATTAATAAAACATCGGAACATCTCCTTTCTTCCCCTCTTTTCCCCAATAATGGCAGGGTATGTCATAGCATGGCATGCCACAATAACTGCTTTCTCCTGTAAAGCACACACCACCAAGAAAAGTTGCTGAGATAAGCTAATTTGTCTAGCCACTCCCATCAAAGAACTCACCCTGATCTAGTCCTCATAAAACCCAAGCAATAATGTTGTAAGTGGAAGTGACTTCAAGAAAATGAGGGGTAATTGAAACATAGAGGAGTCTGGCCATCAGCTATTCTCTATAGCCTCTGAGGAAGGCATAAGAGGAAACAGTATTAAGTTCTTTTAGTGGAGGCTTAGTCTAGAACCAAGGAAGAACCCATGACATGAATGGCTAGTTCATTCAGGAACCATGAAATCATTTCTTTCTTTTTGGAAATCGTTGAGACTGGAATATCAGTCTTTACTAGTTGATCTGCTATCTAATCAAGAAGCAGAGAGCTGGACTAACTCATTTCAGGTGGTTTCTTCCAAAATCACCAAATGTGAGACAAGACACAACTTTAGAAATCGAGTTCAACATCCTCATTTTACAGGCGAGGAAACTGAGGCTCTGTAAGGTTATGTGGCTTGTCCAACGTCAAACATTTAGTGATAAAGCCCAGAATGCACACCAACTCCCCGCCCAGGGATCTTCCCCCTGTGCCAGCATTTCCTGAGTGTGTGTAAAAGTGTAAAAATGCTGTGAGTATGTAACAGCATTAATGTAGCATAAGCATTCTCTTAAGATATGTCCCTAAAAGTCCTGAATTTTCATTAAATTTTGATCGTAGACGAACTAAACACAGCTTGTGTTCTACAGGCTTTCCCTTCAGGTAATGCAAGGGTTAAATAAGAATTATCCTTTCTATTTCTAGAAAGTTAAGTATAATTTTTGTATGTTTGGTTTCTAAAAATACATTTAAAATAGGTCTCTTTACCATTTGCATATTAATTGTTCTCCTAAGACAACATTTTTATACATTGACAACTTCTAAAAATCATGAAGGAGTAGCTCTCTTTAATATATCCCTTCCCCTTCTTTTGACATTGGGGTGGATCTGATTATTTTAGCTTCTGGAGAAAGGAAGGAAACCAACATTTATTAAGCACCAGCTATGTGTCAAGTACTTTACAAACGTCCCATTTGAGAGATAGTTGCTATTATTATTCTTATTTTACAGTTGATGTAACTGAGGAAGACAAAGGTTAAATGACTTGCCCAGGTTCATATAGGTACTGTCTGAAGCAGAATTTGAACTCCCGTCTTCTGCCCAGTAGTTCTCTGTCCGCTGACACGCTTAGCACTGAGACACTGAGGATTTTGTAATTGTCCCGTACAGCTGATCTTTCCAGTTTTCTTTCACATTACTTCCCTTCACATACTCTATGTATGTGGCAGAGTAACATTCGTCAAACTGGACTTCGACTGTCCCCCGAGCTCAATGTCTTTTCTCTGTTGTGTGTTTTCACAAGTTGCCCATCATACCTCTGGTACTTGTCTTCCTCAGTTCGACTTCCCTGTATCCCAACTGCTGTTCTTTCCTTTCTACTCAAAATACCTTGTATCTGCCTAGCTGTGAATGCCATATCCCTCCAGGAGAATATATGCTCCCTGAGGGCAGGGACTGTTTTTTTTTTTTGGTGGGGAAAAGGATCTTTGAATCTCTAGCACTCAGCACAGTGCCTTACACATTGCAGGCCCTTAATGGTTACATAAGTGGGGGTAGGTCAGGGGAGCCCTGATCTAGTTTACATACATGTTTGTTAAATGGGAAAAACAAAACACTTGCAATTACTCAGTAGGTTAAGAAATATTTACTGGGATTCAAAGACAAAAAAGAAACAATCTATACTCTTAAGGAGTATATTTGAGAGAATTTATTTATATTTGAGAGAATTTTATTTGCCACCCTTTTTTCCACACTGCTGAAAGCACTCAGAATAGTCATAATTTGATTGTGTTCTTTTTTTTTCGTTAAAAATCATAAACTTTCAAGCATTCACAACTCTAAAATTAATACATAGACTTTGAGAAGGGGAGAGGAAGAATGGATTCCTTTTATTTCATCAAAACAAGGACCCAAAGGGAAAGGGGGAAAGCCCATTCTAGAAGCTACTACTAATGACCCCAGAAGGTACATAACAGTTCACCGGTTTCCCAGACAGATGTAGTCTACTAAAATTTGAGAGACTTGCCCAAAATGATGCTTGAGTAATAATCTTTCTTACCATAAGGAAAGGCCTTACCCATGAAGCAATTCAATGAGCTGCTACAGATTTTGTGGAATGGAGTTGGGGCTATATTCTAGGCATCTGGAAACCACCCATAGTAGATACAACATAGAGCTAGTGATGACAACGCCAGCCTTCATTTTATATCTCTATAAGATCCTTTTGTGAAATCAAGCTGACGCTCAAAACCACGATGATGTGCTATGGCCTTCCCATCAGTTCTCTCCAACCCTCAGAAAACGAAAACAAAATACCCACCAATTAACTTTTGCTATAAGAAAAAAAAACACTAGTTATTTTCTACCTGTGAGAATCAAGGTAAATTGAAAGTTTAACTATCAATCAGTTTGATGTGTTGTTGCATTTTTTTTTTTTTTTACTTTCGTTTGAGCCAGCCTTCATGAGGAATGTGTGGAATTTCCCTTCTCTTGGTAGAAACACTAGGAATCTCAGCCATGCTGCGTGGAGAGATAGGTGTGAATATGAGATATGAAAAAACACAAGCAGAGATAAAGTCTAGGGAGAGCAGGCATTTGCCTTCTGTCGCCGTGAGACATGGTATAGAATGTTTCTGGGATCTGTAAGATCCCTGAGGCCCAGGAAGAACAGATGCACAGTGATAACAATGTGAAGGCACATTTTATGGAGAATACACCATGGGACAGCCTCCAATTGACAGAGGTGACCAGAGCAGATCTGGGTTAGCAGGTAAAGAATGCTTCAAATCATTGCGTGTTTAGGGGGTAGTGAGCTAGCCTCATTTCCAGGAAGCCTTGGCCCCAGTTCAAGACTTGCCCCTGACACATACTGGTTGTGTGACCTGGGCAAGTCATTTAACCCCTCAGTGTCCAGGCAACTCTTTAAAACCATAAACTAGAGAGGGGTGGAAAATCTGCCTAAGGTTTATCTCATGGAGAATTCCTTATATAATCATATAAGAAAAAACAAACAAATCACAAAACGTTGTTTAAAAGGCAGGGGAGGACATAACAATGACTAACATTCCTAGTTGCAAACTAGGAATTTTGACAAGTTTGCAAAGCACATTACAATTCTCTCTTCCACATCGCGACTTTCCCCATTACAGTTTCAACATATTGAAATTCATTAAATATTGATTAGCATAAGAAATCAAATTGGGGGCAGCTAGGTGGTGCAGTGGATAGAGCACGGGCCCTGAAGTGAGGAGGACCTGAGTTCAAATCGGGCCTCAGACCAAACATTTAACACTCACTAGCTGTGTGACCCTGGGCAAGTCTCTTAACCCCAATTGCCTAAAAAAAAAAAATAATTAAATGGGAATTTTTGGAGAGTTTTGTGGGAGCTGCAGATGACACCAAAAAAGTTTAGAAACTCAGAAATGCATAAAATATGTGCATAATATCAACATATTTCATCTTTTAATACCATGATAGTTCAGACTTCTCTGGTACAAGGGAGGGTCAAAAATTTTTACATGGATTTTCCAGATTATGAGGGCACTGAGCCCCTCCCTAATCCCTGTATGTAGAAGGGACAACTATGTATACATTGTTTTATTTGAGCCTTATAACAACTCTCGGAGATAATTAGCTCCATTTTGTAGATGAGGAAACAGATTCAGAGAGGTCCCATGGTCACACACACGATTAGCTTCTTTCAGAGGTGGAATTTGAATCCATTTCCAACTGATTTCATGTCTGCCCTGCTAGCCAGTTTATCATTCTGGTGACAGAATATAGTGAGAAGATTGCTGGGTCTCGGATAGGGCTGAGCTGGTAAATGTTTAACACTTTTCTCTCTTCCCCCCCTCCCCCCTCCAAAAAGGGCCATGACATATTTTGAAGTTTGATCTGCATTATTAACACTTTTTTAAGCCTAGCCAGACAATCAACAAAACAATAAACCCAGGGCTTATTAAGATCATTTGCCAATTTCTAAGATGTAAATGCTTGTGCTGGACATTGAACAATCAGCTGTTTGGTCTGGCTTCAGAAAACCCATGGCCTTAGAGTAAGGGCAGACCTAGGCTCAAATCTCAGCTTCAACTTTTGCTAGCCAAGTGACCCCAGACAACTCATTTAACCTTACTAAGTTTTAGTTTCCTCATCTCTAAAATAAGAATAATGATACTTTTACTACCTACCTCCCAGGTTGCTGTGGGGAAAATATTCTGCAAACTTCAAACTGTGATACAAATGTAGGTTATAAATCAGATGGTCAATAAATATTTACTCAATGCCTACTATGTGCCAGGCATTATGTTAAGCACCGGGAATATAAAAAGAGGCAAAAGACAGTCTTTGTCCTCAAAGAGTTCACTGTAATCCTCTAATCTAATAAGGGAAATTACAAGTAAACAAATATGTACCAACAAGCTATATACAAGATAAATAGGAAGTTACTCAGAAAGGGAAGGCCTTAGAATTAAGAAGGGTTGGGAAAAGCTTCCAGTGAAAATGTGATATTAGTTGGGACTTAAAGGAAACCTGAGAAGTCACTAGTTGGAGTTGAGGAGAGAGGGCTTTCCAGGCATGGGGACAGCGAGAGAAAATGCTCAGAGCTTAGAGGTGGAAGATCTTGCTTGTGGAATAGCAAGGAGATGACTGTGTCACAGGATTGAAGAGAATGTGACAGAGAGTAAGGCGTAAGCAGACTGGAAAAATTATAATTAATAATCATAATGAGACAGTTGATAATAGTGGTGGAGTTCCTGGTCTCAGAATAAGAAAGGCCTGGATTCAAGGCCTTACTCTGCCGCACACTGGCTTTCTAACCCTGGGCACGTCACTCAATATTTCAGTGCTCTGGGAAACTCTCCCAAGCTATGCATTTCAGAGTTTTCTACCTGCATCAGTA
The DNA here is from genome assembly GCF_900497805.2 of Vombatus ursinus. Taxonomy (NCBI): domain Eukaryota; kingdom Metazoa; phylum Chordata; class Mammalia; order Diprotodontia; family Vombatidae; genus Vombatus; species Vombatus ursinus. Next base: position 105,570,881 of record NW_020954590.1, read on the forward strand.
GAGGGAGTTTCTTAAACTGGGAGTCCCCTCTATCAATGAAATCACAGGGCCAGTCCCTAGTCCTATGTAGGTATGGAGATGGGAGATGGAATATTGGGTACAGAAAATAGAAAGTGGCCCAGTTTGACTTGAGCATAGAATGTGTGATGAAGAATAATGAGAAATAAGCCTGGAAAGGTAGGCGGTACCCCAACTATGAAGAGCTTTAAAAGTGAAACAAAGTCATTTATATTTTATCTAAGATCTGAGACAGACTCACAGAGCTTCTGGACCAGGGGAATAATGGAGGAATCTGTTGCTAATTCCCTTCCCCCACCCCATGTTTCAATGAATATATTTTCCAATACCCAATTGTATAAGGTAGGACAATTATTTCTCTACTTCTGTGGTTCTTGCTGTTCTGTAAGGCACAATATATATGCATATATATATATATATACATACACACATACACACATACATACATATACATAATATATATATACACACGCATACTATGCACACACCTTGGTTTGTCAATGAGGGTATAGTCCAAGAAAAGGCTGAGGAGTTTCAAGAAGAAATCTGTGAGTGCTTCACAACAGGTGGGGCTGTCAGCATCTGCTTTCTTTTTTGATTTTTTAAAGAATAATATTTTTGCCCAATTACAAGTAAAGACAATTTTAACACCCATTTTTATATAAAATTTTGAGTTCCAAATTTTCTCCCTCTCCCCCTGTCCCCTCTCTAAGATGGTAAGCAATTTGATACAGGTTATATATATATGCAATTATGTTAAACATATTTCCATATTAATCCTATTGTGAAAGAAGAAACAGAAGGAACACACACACACACACACACACAAAGTGAAAATAGCATGGTTCAATCTGTATTCAGACTCCATCAGTTCTTTCTCTGGATGTGAACAGCATTTTCTATCTTAAGTCTTTTGGACTTGTCTTGGATGAATACATTGCTGAGAAAAGCTAAGTCAATCATAGCTGATCATCACGCAATGATGCTGATACTGTGTACAGAGTTTTCCTGGTTCCGCTTCCTTCACTTCCATCAGGCACATCTACTTTCAGAGGAAGACACTTATGTCTATAAGTCTATGTCTGTACATTTGATGTGGTGAAGTGGAAAGGAGCTGAAGTCATAGGAGCTGGGTGTTGTGAAGAAATCCTTTGTAAGCCTTAAAACACTATAGGAATGTCACAGGCATATCAGATAGGAGAAAGACCACATATCCCAGGATGCCTGGGCCCAAAGCACAAATGTTTATTGGAGGACAAGGATTCCATTAATTATGAGGCTGTGTGCTGACACACTTGGCTATTCCATATTCTTCTCAGAATATAGAGAAGGAATGATGATATCTTTCAGGTTCATGACCACATGGAACAATGGAAACTTCATAGAAGACTAGCAGTGATACGATTTTAAATTTAAATTTTATTTTTTTGATATTGGATTCCACACAAATAAGAATCTTGACCAGAGAAGAACAAGCAGACAAAACATCTTGGTTATGGAAAAAGATGACAACTGTTTCCTTTTCTAGTGGATTAAGGCAAACAAGTCAAGTGACTTGCCTAGGGTCAAATAGCTAATAAGTGTCTGAGGCTGAATTTGAACTCAGATCTTCTTTTTTTCTTTCCTTCCCTTCTTAAGCAATTGGAGTTAAGTGACTTGCCCAGGGTCACACAGCTAGTAAGTGTCAAGTATTTGGTCTGAGGTCAGATTTGAATTTAGGTCCTCCTGACTTCAGGGCCGGTGCTCTATCCACTGCACTACCTCGCTGCTGGAGAACTCAGATCTTCTTGACTCCAGGTCCAGCACTTTATCCACTGAGCTATCTAGTTGCTTCCTGACAATGTCTAGGAGTGGTTAATAGTGATTGAGGCAAGCTAAACCAGAAGCTTTATGAAGATAGCAGTGATTGGGAAGCAGACAATTGAATCAAGCCTGAACTTATCCAGGACTATCTAGCTGCTAAAATTTTGCACATCCTTTCCCTGTTTTGGAGTCATTCATCTTGGAGGAACTAATTTCTCTAACAACTTTAGGGAAATGAAATTGTACTCCTTTGAACACATGGCTGGTATTATTTTTCTTCTTTTATTCACTGTTGTTCAGACTAAATGTACTACAGTTCAGTGCTTACTTTCCTGGATCTTTGGCATTAGAACAAATGAATCTCTAGACCTGCTCTCATTTAAATTTATAGGGAGGAAATTGAGCTAGAGGAATAAGATCTCATTGAATTTCCCCACAATTGGAATGGCAGGCCATAAGGGTCCAGAAATGGTTGAATTTGAGCCATAAATATGTGTATAAAGGATGAATGGAAGGGAGGAAAGACTGAAGGTGGAAAGATCCCTAAGGAGGCTATTGTGATAGCCTAGTCAGGTGTTAATGACTAAACTGGTAGCAGTGGGAATAGAGAAGATGAATGTATGAAATATTTTGAAAATCAAATGAATAGGACTTGCTTGAAAGAATGAATTGAAGGAGAGAGAAGATTAATCAACAATAATCAGTAAGTTTTTATTAAGTATTACGTGCCAGGTACAATGCTAGGTGCTGTGGATATAAGTACAAAGAATTAAAGAATTCCTACTTACAATGAGTTTACATTCAAATAGAGGAGACAAAAATACATATAAAATATATATAGCGTAAGTATAAAGTTGAGAAGTGCAAATATACAAAAGAGTTAAATTTGATGTAGTTTGGGAGGGAGGACAATAGCAATTGGGAATTAGGGAAGACTTCATAAGGGTTAATGCCTCTCTCTTACCCCCACCCCTCCAACCCGCCTCCTATGCTCTATCACTGCGTATATTTATTTTGCATATGTCCAGGATTTACTTATATAATGTGTTTATTCTAGCCCTTTCTTTAGGCAAGACCTGTTCTCAGGTACCATTAGATACCTCAGGACCTTGAAGGCTCTTTATTTTTTTGGGGGGGGGTCCAATGACTAGCATTCTGTTCCATTTAATCATTTAATAACTCTTGGCTTTTACAAAGAGATATTTACTTTGAAGATATAGCAAAAATAAGCATACAAACCCCAATAGTTCAGGGGTGCAATCCCTTATATTACCTTGAGAGGTGAGGCAGTAGGCTCAACTTAGCTCAGTTTATGCATAGCATTGGGCCCAATAATTTCATGTCCCAAGGTGGTGGCATCTCTGCTAGTTATGTCCTCTTCTCAGCTTGTGCTGGGCAGGGAAATCTAAGGTCCTTCCAAAGATGAGCCTTCTTTCCCCAGGCATTGATGTTGCGCTGGCTGAGAATCATGGCCTGGGCTCTGAATCCCAGATTCTTATGGCTCCTTCTCCAGACCCTTCAAAACTCCCCAAATCAAATATTCTTTGGGCAAAGGAGACATTGAGTGAATGAGGCAAAGAGACAGAAATTGAAACTGACAGACCTTTTTGAATCCATCTCCAGTCAAAGATCCTCTTTAATGTGTGGTCAGTCAGCCAGAACCAGTTACAGAATGTCAACACATGTTCCAGAGCCTTTCTCTTCAAGGCCCCTCCCTTACTCAACATGCTGATTCGCCCAGCCCCCTCGTGGTCCTCCACATGGAGCGATGCCATGTCCTCACTAGTGTCTTCTATGTTGAGATGCCAGCTGATATCTTCTCTCCCTACACTTATCTGTGAATATATTGTACCCCCTTAGGAAAATGTAAGCTGCCAGAGGGCAAAGACTGTCTCATTTTTTCATTTATATCCACATTCCCTAGTACAGTGTTTGGCATATATTAGGCACCAAATAAATTTCTGTTGACTAAGTGATGCAAAGGTCTGTCTTTAGCTCTGTTCTGTTCAACATTTTTCTTAGCATTAGCTGGAACTCCAGACATATTTATGCCTTGCTTACTTGTTTTATATTCTGCCTCAGGATCAGACACTCCAGGCCTAGCCCTGGGCACTGCAGTCCTGATTGGTGAGAATTCTCACCCTAATTCTCCCTGTTTGTATTTATGCTAGACATTTCCTCCTTCCTCCCTCCCTCACTTTTCCACTTCTTTCTGTGGGAATAGTAATAAAATCAAGACAACCATTCTCAGAAAGGACATGCCAATAAATTGTCCTATGATTTCAATCATCATTTCTATGACTTTCCTGCTTAAAACACTACTCCCTCTTTATTGTATGTGTTATTTTTCCTTATGAGAACACAAAACTCCTTCAGGACAGGGACTGACTTGCTTTTTATACTTAGCACTTGGCACAGGGCCTGGCACATAGTAAATACTTCACAAATGCATTTTCATTCATTCATTCATCTTGGATAAAATTTGTAGATGACACAAAGCTAGGGTATGGAGATAGTTTATGTGTTGGGTGAGAGAATTGAGATCCCTAATAATTGCTTTTATTGTTTTTGTCGGTTCAGTAGTGCCTGACTCTTGGTAACACCATTTTGGGGTTTTCTTGGCAAAAATACTGGAGTAGTTTGCCCTTTCTTTCTCTAGCTCATTTTACATATGAGAAAACTGAGGCAAAGAGAGTTAAGTGACTTGCCCAGGGTCACACAGCTAGTAAATGTATAAGGCCAGATTTGAGCTTACAAAGATCTTTTCCAGACTCCAGGCCTGGTACTCTAACCAAGGTGTCATGTTGGACAACTTCTCTTTTGTGTTTCTTTTGTATTTTCTTTTTCTTTTTTCCCCCCATTAAAAATCTTTCTACAGACCTCAGCTGGGGATGCCCAGTGGTCTCTGCCATTCTCACCGGTGCCATTCTTCCCATGACTTCTCTAACCCTTCTCTACCCTCCACTTTTTTCTTTTTTTTCTGCAGACTTTGACTGGTGTGTTACAGGATACTGAAAGATGTTGGTTCTGTTCTCTCCAGAGTGCCCACTACTGTCACTGACAAGAATTCAGATGATCTCATAAGAAAAAGAAGGGACACACTGGGAAGGAGTTGGAAAGGAATGAGGAAAATTATCTCACAATAAAGAGGCTCAAAAGGAAGTGATTTTTGCAATGGGGGAGGGGAGCAGGAAACGCTTGAACCTCACTGTCATATGAACTGGTTCAAAGATAGAATATACATACATTCATGCACACATGTCTATACATGTATGTGAGACTGGACAGATGGGCTAGAGCTAAGAACATTCATTTTGAGAATGATGACTGTGACTGCCGACATTCAGATTCAAAACATTAGTTACACAAGTGGAGAATGATGATAAGGTTTGATAAGTACTTCCTCTGAAAAAGACCTGCATGTTCTAGGTGACTGCAAGGCCGTTATTAAAAGTATAATGTCTAGCCCAGGGGATGCAATAGTCCCTATGGACCTCTGCCCTAGTAAGACTTGTGTGGGACACTGGTAACCTATAGTTCATTAAGAAGGAAACAGTATGGTTAAGGGCCTGGGAACTATGTCATTTGAGGAAGAATTAAAGGAACAGGGTCTATTTAGCTTGATCAAATGAAGGTTTATTGGTGGGATGGGGATAAGGAGTTTGGAGAGGGAGGTTTATAAAACTGGAAGGCTTTTTATGTGGCAGAGGGATTGAAGTTTAGTCTGAGTGGCTTCAGATGATATGACTAGGACCAATGGGTGGCAGCTAAAGGGAGAGAGATTTCAGCAGAAAGAAGACAATTTTTAAAATGTTTATTCTTTTTTCTTCTCTCTCTGTCTCTGTCTCTCTCTTTCTCTCGCTCATTTTTTCTTCAGAAAGAGCTACCAAAATGTAATAGTTGGTTCTGTTAGATAATAAGTCCCTCATTACTATAAATGTTCATGTAGAAAGTGGGTATCTATCTGTCAGGGACACTGCGAAGAGATTTCTGGGTTAGTTAGGTGAGAGGTTAAACTACATGACCTTTAAGCTCCTTTCCAACTTAAGGAATCTACAATCAGCTGTTCCGATCTAGGTTTCCACACTTCCTTATCTTTACTGCCTTCTCTCTAGATAATAGAATGTAGAGACCGAACATGTGAGGTGAAACGCCTTCTACCAATGCACTTGGACACCAGAGCACAGTGAGGCTAAGTGGCTTTCCCAGGATTACACAGACACTAGGTGTCAAAAGTGAGACTCAAACCTGCATCTTCCTGATTTTGAGCTTATGTTTTTATCTGCACTATACTGCATGTCGTAGATAATGAAGGGAAAGAAAAACTCAGGGTCGAACACGTTCTCCTACTGTCATTAAAATAAACAAACCAATGTCTTCTTTCCCCCTCATTTGCTTATTTATTGGGTGGTGACTTCAGCTTGCCTCTCTCAAGGCTGTCCAAACTAGAAGGATGCACTCAGTCAGCAGGTTGCCTTACTGAAGCTCAAGCACCATCTAGTGGCAGAAACAGTAACTGTGAAGACTTCCACAAAGCTGGAATTTGGGGGAGGAAAGGGATAACTGCAGCGCTTTGTGCCACTAGGCTTATAGTTTCAAGCAACCCACTATGCTGAAAAACAGAATACATCTGTTCTGTATTTTGGAAATACTTGCTACATAAAGATGCAGATTTCCTTATACATGTAGGCCGTGGGATTCTAATCCCAGAAGGCACAGACTGTGAGTCATGCTGGTTTGTCATGGTGAAGTAACTTTCCAATCTGTCCAGGACAAGCCAGGCTAGATGGAGAGAATGGCAGGAGGGTGGAGAGTGAGATTCTGGGTGTCAGCATTGGAGCATGGCCAGGAAAGTCATCGGTGGCATCTAGGACATACTGGTAAATACAATTATCCCTTCCATACCTCAACTTTCTTTCTTGCGGTTTTGATATATCATGGGTCAGCATAAGAAATTAAAAGGGGAGTTTTGTGGAAGCTGCAGATGACACGTGAAGGCCAACTTACAACACAAAGCCTCTGACCAAATATTTAACCCAAATTTTACAATATGATACTGTAAACACCCCATTAAAAAAAAAGAAAAAAATTCAGACTTCTTCTCTGGTACGAAGGGAGAACCAAAAAAATTTTATGGACTTTCCAGGTCATGGGGTAGGGGAAGGGAGTAGGACACCGTGCCCATAACCCCAACGATGTGGAAAGGATAACTGTATTAGGGGAGTCTGACATATGTCAAAGATAGTTGATTTGTTAGTAGGACAAGTATGGCTAATCATACTATTGGAATAGAATAGGATTATAACAAAACAGTATCATATATCTAAAGCTGGAAGGGACCTTAGAAGTCATCTAGTTCAATACCCTCATTTTACAGATGAGACATTGAGGCCAAGAGAGGTTAAATGACTTGCCCTAGGTCACACAGCTAGAAAGTAGGAGAATCGAGTCATCACAACTGTATCAGCATACAACAGAATAAGCAGCAAGGTCTCAGAGATCCAAGAAGGCAAAACAAGATGGTCTCAAATTCAAAAGCAATTCAAAGCCAAAGTAAGTCATCTGAGGTCAGAGTCTGTCCGAGTATAAGAGCAATGCAACAGGAAGTGCACGCAGAGGGATGACAGTCTCAAGGAGACATGGGTGGGTAAGCAATTTCTTGTCACAGCTTTTCTATAGTTCTCATCTGGTTCCATGGAGGTGGTCTAAAACATGGAGGTGGGGAAAAGCAATTTTGGCCACGAGGCTAAGGTACAGAGCAGAAGCTCAAATATGTATGTATACATTATTCACTGAGGTTCTTCTTCGCTTGGAGAGACCTAAGGCCATCCAAGAAGAAGACTTCAATAGATCAGTGACCTCACAGATGTGGGCCATCCCTCTAATAGTGCAGCTTGCAACTTATTCACATCACTGCCTCCTGTGAGATTCAAGTCCATGTTCTTCTCTAAATCATCCACTCTAAGTCCACACAATGTAGTAGTGTGTTATCCTAATGATTTCTGCCCAATTTTCTCCCCTTCCAACTCAGAGGTAAATAACAGTATTCTTAAATCTTGCTACAACTTCTACACCTTAATATTAATCCTGCTTTCTGGAGTAAGCAAAATAAGCCTCTTTTATGTGATAACCCTTTGGATACTTTTTTGGGGGGGGAGGCAGTTGGGGTTAAGTGACTTGCCCAGGGTCACACGGCTAGTAAGTGCCTTTAGAGCCCAAACAGAATAAGGTTAAGCTCTTCCCCTCATGACAGACTTTCCAATCTTTGAAGAAAAATATCATGGCCCTCCTGAGTCTTCTCTTTTCCAGGCTAAATGTTCTCACTTCCTCAACTGATCCTCATTTGGCATGATTTTGTGGCCCTTCAGCACCTGGTTTCTTATGTGGTCTTGAGCAAATCCCTTAGCTTCTTTAGATCTCAGTTTCCTCACCTATAAAGTTGAGGGGTTTAGATTATATGCCCACTATAAGGTCCTTTCCAATTCCAAAGCTATGATCCCATAAATCCCAATTCAGTCATTCAGTAAACATTTATTAAGCGTCTCCTATGGGCCAAGTGCAAGCACTGTGACAAGTGTTGGAATTAACCTACTTCTTTATCTTCTCTCCTGCCCACTGTAAGGCCAAGCAAAATGTATAGGACAATGCAATGCTGCTCCAAGACCAGGATAATACAATGTTATTATTATTGGAGTGTGTGCACCCTACATCTAAGGAAGACATTGGACAACAAATCAGTGTCTCTCAACTGGCTTTCTCTTCACGACTCAGTAAGCTACTAGATCCAACCTCTCATTTTCCTCAACATTTTTAGCATCTATACCGATTTTACACCCACCACGGCTTCTTTGAATTATTTATAATTTTAATTCTTCTGAAAGCACAAATGGATCTTCATGGGATATGAACGAAATGCCCATCACCATACTGGTTGCCCTCTTTTCTGAGCTCTCTAGCCTATTGACATTCTTTTTCTTTTGGTAGCTTTTGATTTTATTGAAAATACTGTTTAGAAAGAACTCTGCCGTAAACCGACTTAGGGGAATATTTTCAGCCTTGTTCGCACGAGAGACCAACTTATTGGAGCAGCAACAATCTTCCAGAGTTCCAACTGCTCTATATGTTCATAAACAAGGAACTGGGGGAAAGTAGCTTCAATTGGCTCTACAATAAACTCATTTTGCCATCTTTGAGTTTCTCTAGATCATTTAGGAAAAATCAAAAATGATTGTAAGCTTCACATGTAATGTCCAAATGTCTAAGTGTGAAGTTTAGTCTTTTCTCTATTGATAAGAAGATTGTACAAGCATTTTTCAAATTGGGAGTAATTCTGTAGAGTGTTTTAAATAAAGCATCTGTGAGGTCATCATCGTAAAAAACATCAGCTGCCATTATGGTAGTAGTATGAGCATGTAAGTCAGAAATTTCTTCTTCAGACCAACTGAAAGGAACTTGAGGATAAGTGCATAAGTCATTTTTCAGCTGATCCAGTTTTTTAACCTTAATCGCACCTCCTCCTGTTGCAGTCAGGTTCCTGTTTAGGGCAACATTCCATTTGCACACAGTCAGGAGATCTTCACCCACATCTGTGCGGTAAACAGTCTCAGCAACCGTTACTGTGATGATGCTGGCAATCCTGGTGCCGGTCCCAACCTCAAGCACGGTGCAATGTTTGAGCAGGTCACATTGGAACAGGATGTAGTCAACTAGAAGGAAAGCTCCTTGTCACACCTATTTGCCAACGTCTTCCAGAGGGGTGGCCATGGTATGCTCTATTTTAACCATATTGTGGTGGATATTTTCTTGCTCTTTTTCATTCAAATTTTCTACCCCCTGGGTTAGAATTTTAAGATGTATCTTATTTCTTTTTCTTTTCTTTTCTTTTCTTTCTTTCTTTCTTTCTTTCTTTCTTTCTTTCTTTCTTTCTTTCTTTTTTTTTTGGATTAGGCAATGGGGTTAAGTGATTTGCTCAGGGTCACATAGCTAGTAAGTGTTATGTGTCTGAGGCCAGATTTGAACTCAGGGACTCCTGAATCCAGGGCCGGTGCTTCTAGCTGCCCCATTATCTTATTTCTTGGTGGCTCTTTTTGTTTTGTCTCAGAGAAAACCTGTGGTCTTCTTACCACTTCCAAGTCACCATTGTATCTAACAGAGCTTCTATTCTCATACAAGGGCAAGTCTGAGTTTCGTTCCTGTTCAGAAAATCTATACCATTGCTATTCTTGCCACAGGAGTCCTGAATACTTCTGTCATCATGTACAGTATTTTCTATTTGAATGTCTTCTTGTTTTTTATGCTTAACTTGAGTATCTCTCCAAGAATCTTTGTTCCACAGAAGTTTGAATTGAGACAGAAAGACAAGTTGGCCAACAGCATTCAGATGCACCATGAGGTGCCTTTTGTTTGGGATTTAGATTCACATCAGACAGCACAGTGTCACTTTTAAATGTAATTTCTTCTATAGCTTCCTCCTCTTCTGGGTCCATCATCGTGCAGTGTTGCTATTAATTTGTACAAGAGCGTCTGGCTGTCGGGGCGAGGCTGAGTCTGAGGGGACCCGCCTACCTTTAAGACCATTAGTCTGGGGAAGCCTGAGCCCCCTCCTCCCCTGCCGCCATGTTCGGTGTATGGCCATGGCCTCCTATTGATATTCTTACACTGTATTGAACTCTGTCTTCCAGATGGAGTCTGGCCTTGGTAGAGCTCAGAGGCCCTATCACCTCCTCATTCCTGAAATCTCTGTCTCTTTTGTTTTTCTCTCAGGCTTTGATGGGGTGCTGGAATTTAACCATCATCTGCCAATCAATCTAACATTCAAAAAGTATTTATTCATTATTTACTATGTGCCAGGCACTGTATTGAGCCCAGGGGATACATACAGTGAGAAAGTAAAAATGGAACCTGTCTTCATTCTAAAGGGAGCGACCACATGGCCCAAATGAAAAGCACTAAAACCTGAGGGAACCGGAAAGGGCTCCTGCAGAACTCGGTACTTGAGCTGCATCTTGAAGAAAGCCAAGGATTTTAAGAGATGGAGGGGAGGAAGGAGAGAATTCCAGGCCTAGGGACAGTCAGTGCAAAGGGCCAGAGATGGGAGGTGGAGTGTCTCGTGTTGGAACATCAGTTAGGATGTTACAGAGGTAGGAAGAAGTATATGGAAAGGAGCTATGTCTAAGAATACTGGAAAGGCAGAGTTTATGTTTGATCTCTAGGGAGCCAATTGGAGTTGATTTTGTAAGGGGTGACACGGTCAGATCTATGCTTTAGGAAAATCTTTGGCAGCTATGTCCAGGACAGATTGGAGTAGAGAGAGACTTGAGGTAGGGAGTTCAATTAGAAGATGATTGATTACACATTGGAGGAAATATGAGATATAAAAACATTATGAAACTGATAAATTAGGTATGATTATTCACATTACAAAAATAATTGACCAATGTTTACATTAAGTAATGTCTTTCCTAGTGGTTTTCAAATGTGATACCATTTTCTAAAACTTGATATATCCTCCTCCCCAATTTTCAGAAATAGACGTGTTTTGCAAAGTAAGACACATCCATGTAACTCTGATACTCTAGTCCCATAAACTAGAAAGAGAATTTCAGTCATAGAGAATAGTTAGTGCAAAAACCCATAAATGAGAGATAGAGTGTTTTGTGTGAGCATTAGATGAGGCAGAGACTGTCTTTTGCTTCTTTTTGTATCCCCAGCACTTAACACAGTGCCTGGCACAAAATAGATATATAATAAATATTGATTGATTGATAAATATTACATCTGTATCATTCCCACTTCTACTGATAGATGGCTATTGCCACAGAAGGCAATGAGGAGCAGTTCATCTGTGGTGAATTCAGTGGAAGCTGGAGAGGAATATTCTCTTTTTCATGATCTCGTCCTTGGAAGGACCTGAGATTGGGACCGTATAGGGAATGAAGTTACTGCAGGTTCTGCGGTGCTGACTGAAGCCTTCCAGAGATTTCATTTGGAATGTTCCCCACAGGCAGTGGGGGGGGGGGTGTGTGGCACAGAATCAAAAGGCAAGCAGGGAGAAGTCAGGGGGCAGACATCCAGGGGTTGAATTCAAAGAGCCAGAGGCAATAGAGGTATTTGAAGCAGGAGCCAATGTTGGTAACATGGAAGTTTAAAGGGCCAGAGGTAGCAGTGGTATCTAAAATAGAAACTAGGCCCTAAACATAAGGAAGTCCCAGGCCTAGCAATGATATAAGGTCTAGGGAGGCAAGGTCCAGGGTCTCAGAATCAAGGATTTGGCATAGAGTAAGCAACAAGGAGAAGTGTCATGGTACAGTAGCTACAGAGCTGTCCTCAGAGTAAGGAAGACTTGGGTTCATTCAAGAGATGCCTTAGACATGTTCTAATTGTGGACAATATAAGTCACTTAATTTCTCATTGCCCCAGGGGATTCTCTAAGGCTTTCAGGGTAGATACAGGTGTGTATTGACAGAGGGAGTTCCTCTCCTGGAATTCCTTATGCTAATGAAAGTACAGATTAGAAAGGAAGGAAGGAAGAGAGGAAGGAAGGAAGGATGGAAAGAAGGAAGAAAGGAAGGAAGGAAAGAGAGAGAAAGGGAGTGAGGGAGAGAGAGAGAGAGAGAGAGAGAGAGAGAGAGAGAGAGAGAGAGAGAGAGAGAGAGAGAGAGAGAAACAATATTTTGGTCATAACACTGCTTCCTGTCTCTGGCCCATTAATTCCACTACCTGTGTTCTAATGTATTATCTTGGCTTTTCTGCAGGACATTTCTGACCTCTATGTGTACTGGAAATACCTGGCTGCAGCCTTCTCTGCTCTTTCCAAATGAGGCTTCAAACAATGCCATGGTCTGTGTTTACCCACAGTCTCATGGGTGCCAAATAGATATTCCCAAAGCACAGGTGGTCAGGGCACTGAAAGGTTAAAGGCCTTCCTCAGGATCACCCAGCCAGAATGTGTCTGAGAAAGGACTTGAATCCATTTCTACTTGACTCCAAGGATAGCTCTCTATGCACTATACCATGCCTTCTCTCCTGTTGCTTATCTCATACCAATTCCTTGATTCTGGGACCTTAGGCCTTAATTCCCTGACTTCCACTTTATACCAGGCCTATGGGATTTCCTCATGTTTCTATTTAGGGCCTGCCTTCCAAAGACACTTCTTGTGCCTCCCTCTGTACCCTTTATTTTCTAAACAAACTGATCTACTTGTCATTCCTCATCTCACCTCTGTGCCCTTACATGAGCTGGCCTCCATGCCTGGAACGCATTCCCTCCTCACCTCTGCCTTTTAGCATCCTTAGTTTCATTCACTGATTAGCCCATGGGCTAACTCCTACTTGAGACCATCCCCCTAGTTGCTAGTGCCCTCCCTCCACCCACCATATTACTTTGCATATATTTCAAATTTTTGTGTGTACGTGTGTATGGGTAGTTCTCCATTCAATGTCTAGAACAGTGGATGTCAGTATCTCTGTTTCTCAGGATACCTAACTCCCTTCAAAGTCCAGCTCAGACCTAACCATCTACATGAGGCCTTTCTTGATGGCCCTGGCCTGTAGTAGGCCCTTAATTAATGCTTGTTGAATGGGTTCTGAGCCCAGGATAATGCCATGGGAAAGAGTTCACAGCGCAAACTAGAGAAATAGCTTAATTGTGATTCATGCTAGAAGACAGAACTATATTTAACAGAAAGTGGGGTTTACTTTAATGGATGTTGGGAAAATCCTGGGGCAAGTAAATGAAAGTGGGGGATGGTGGGGATGCATTGGACAGAGTCTCACATAATAACCCATAAGCTTTTTACTACTGAGCCATTCAGGAAGGTGACTGAATCTTCCTCTCCTTGTGGTTCCAAGTCTTAATGAGGAACACACTGGGATGCTTGGAGCTGACCCCAGTGCTTAGTTCACTTTTCATTTGAGAGGATCAGCCCTGCAAGCTAGGGGAATGCAAAAATCATTCATTTTAATGACCCAATGGTATAAAAAAATACAACTGCTGGGTGCCTTCAGGGTTCGTGAGCCAAGAAGAAAGGGTAATGTTTCAGAGGCTGCAGCCAGAGCAATTTATGAATTGCAATGGAATTATAAAGGTGGGTGATAATTACTTGTAAACAGGGTTCTTTTTGCTTGTGTAGCAGCTTTCATCCAGGGATGTGAAAGCATGCTCATCCTTGTTTTATATGGAGGAGCAATTCACCCCTTAGGAAATGAGTGACAGAATCAGAGAAGTATCAATGAAGAGTCGGAAGTGCCTCAAATTCATGCTTTATGAGGATTAGAAGCTCGACTTGGGGAAGAGAAGAAACAGGGAGAGAAGAGAGTTGCCTTCATATATTTGAAGGATTGTTGCAAGGAAGAGGTTAGACTCATTCTGCTTGGCCTGTGAAAGGACAGAATTAGGAAGAATGGGTGGAAATTTTAAAAAGAAAGATTTAAACATTACAACCATTTTGGAAAGGAATGGGTAGTTATGCAAAGTGACTAAAATGTTCATATCCTTTGACTCAGAGACTTCATTACTAGGCTTATACCCAAAGGAGGTCATTGATAAAAAGAATGCACTCATATACACCAAAAGGGGCAGCTGGATGATGCAGTAGATAGAGTGCAGGGCCTGGTGTCAGGAAGACCTGAGTTCAAATCAGACACTTACTAGCTGTGTGACCCTGGGCAAGTCACTTAGCCCTGTTTGCCTTAATTTCCTCACCTATAAAATGAGCTGGAGAAGGAAATAGCAAACCACTCCAGTATCTTTGCCAAGAACACCCCAAATGGAGACCCAAAGGGTTGGAAATGACTGAACAACAAAATAAATACCAAAATATTTACAGCAGTGCCTTTTGTGATAGCAAAGAATTTGAAACCAAAATAGGTGTGCATTAATCAGGGAATAGGTACATGAATGTAATGTAATATTACTATGCTATAAGAAATGACAAATATGATGAATATAGAAACATATGATTTTTTTCCTCTTTTTTGTCACAATTTATTATATAGGATAGCTCTGTGAGAGGGGATGAGGGATGGATGCTGGGGAAAATTATGGTGATGTAAAAAAAAGACAGCAAAACTTCTTTTTAAAAAGTTAATGCTTTTCAATGATCCTCCAATTATACAAATCATAGAATCATACATTTAGAGCTGGTAGAGACCTCAGAGCCTATTGAGTCCAATCTCTTTAGGCCTGATGAGGAAAAGTGACTTCACAAAGTCATACAAGTAGAATATAGCAGAGTCAAGATTTTTTTGGGGGGGTGGGTGGTTAGGCAATGGAATTAAGTGACTCGCCCCGGGTCACATAGCTAGTAAGTGTTATGTGTGTGAGGCTGGATTTGAACTCAGGTCCTCCTGAATCCAGGGCCGGTGCTCTATCTACTGCGCTACCTAGCTGCCCCCAGAGTCAAGATTTTAACCCAGGCCCTCTGACTGAAAGCCCAGTTCTCTTCCCATAAAAAATAAGACATTTGAGACATATTACACTGATTAATTCCTCAGGACTTGGCGAGTAATTTTATTTGAAAACTAAACAGAAGGGAAGAGTCAAAGATGATAACAAAATTTTGAAGCTGGAAAACTATTTGAATGGTGGTACCAATGGCAGAAATGGTAGTCAGAAGAAGGAGGGACTGCATGTGTTTGTCAACTGTTTACAAGAATACACTCATGTTGTTTACCACATCATACCACACAGATGATTATCTTATTTTTAAAAAACAACTTATTAGGGAAGGGAGTAAGTGTTTATGCAGTGCCTACTATGTGCCAGGTGCTGTACTAAACAGTTTTCAAATATTCTCTCTTTGATTCTCACAACAACCCTGTGAAGTAGATGCTGTAATTACTGCCATTTTCCTATTGAGGAAATGAAGACAGAGGTAAAATGACTAGCCCAGAGTCACACAGTTAGCAAATATCTGAGGCTGAATTTGAACTCGGGGCTTCCTGACTCCAGACCCTCTATCTATTGTGCCATCTACTTAGTCCCAAAATGGAAGCTTACAACAAAATGAAATCCATCATGCTGAGTTGATAAACTATCTTATGATGGTAATAGAACTTACTGCACCACATTATCTGTTATGCTAAATTGACAATCTTCGACCCTGGGCAAGTCACTTAACCCTAATTGCCTAGCCAAAAAAAAATTGGCAAATTTCTCAGTATTTTATTAAGGTACTTAAACTTACTCTCACTACAGTAGTGTATACGTTGGGGTTTTTAAAAAACCATTTAACATTTACAAATCTGTGCTACTATTTTTATTAGGTTCCTATCTTCTTTTATGTCACCCATGAAGTATTTGTCTCTCATTTTCCTCATAAGCCCTGTGTTTTTTGTTGTTGTTTGACTCTGTGATTTTTAGGAACACACTTTCATGTTGTAGCAGAACTAACTGTAGTAGGTGTTTAATTGAACCAATATGTATACATAGACATACATTCTCCCACGTCAGTGTTTTCCATTTCCTTCCCACACTCCCACTTCCCCAAAGCCTTTGCCTTTCCGGTAACATTCTATGTATCAATTGGCCCAGCTAAATCTCACTTTTGATGTTCAAATCTAAAAATGCCACTGGCTTTTGGGCTAGTGAATTTTCCTGGGAGTTGACAAACCTGAGCAATTACTATTATTCTACATGCCTAGGTAATATGGCCTTTCTGTGCTACACATATTTTTTCCTATCTTCAAAATAATATTCCTCACCGTCCCCTTTTGAGAGGCAAAGAATGACAGGTTTGAGTACTTCGTCCATTCAAAATGTTGTCAAATTGCTAAATATTATGCTGGGAAAACAACATTTTGAGAGTAGTCAAAGATAGTAAAAGGAATTAATTTGTACAGCTAGGTAGACCTGGAGTCAGGAAGACCTGAGTTCAAATTCCACTTCGGACACATTAACTGTGAGGCCCTGGGTTTTGTAAGCCTTAGAGCCCTATACATTATTATTAATAATTCTTAGATACCATACAAACTCCTCTGCTTGGCATTTCAAGCCCTTTTCAGCCTAGTTTCATCCTTCCTTTCTAGATACATTTCCTCCCCTTTACACACTCTGAGTTGCAGGTAAACTGGACTTCCTGCTGTTTCTTACGTGTACCATTCTATCTCTGGGTCTTCCCTCGTGCCTGGAACACCTTTCCTCCTCACCTCTACCTCTTCCTCTCAGAATCCTTAGCTCCCTTTAGCTCATCTCAAATATCTCCTGCTACATGAGACCTTTCTTGGTCTACCCTACTGCTAGTACCTGTTCAAAAAAAAATTACCTATTTTGTGTGCATTTTGTGGGGGTCTCATATGTGGACAGGTTGTACCCTATGATCTGTGCTGTTTCCCCTGAAAGAACGGAAGTTCTCGGAGTGCAGATCCGGCTTCTTTTTTGCCTAATACAGCATGTAGGACACCGTGGGTTCTGAATAAAAATTTGTTGTTTGTTTTCTGGATTAGGAAGATCTTCCTTGTCTTTAGCGGCCAAGGTACCTAGTTCTGTGCACTGGCACCAAAAACAAATCAAATCCTCCTTGATTTAACAGCCTTTCAAACATTGAAAATGGTAATCTTGTCCCCTCAGTCCTTTCTTCTTTACATTCACACTTTATAACAGTAAAGTTACAATAAGTGTGTGTGCTTACTGTTTTCTTCTGTCTAACCCACTAACTTTGTGGTGGAAAAATAAATCAACTTCTGCTACAAAGAGTCACAATTTCATTCCATAAATCTATTAGGAGGTGGGCTGCCAGGAAACATGCCAGATCCTGTATGTACATGGATATAAAGGGAATTTAATCTTGCCATCAAGAAGCATTCCACTGGGAATTTCTGGGTTTCAAAAGACCTCAGGCCTGGAGAGCTGGGACTGTTTTCTTAATTACCTTTGCAAATGAGCAAATATTTTCCATTCCTATTCTAAAAGGAAAGTAATGTACTAGCAAATATTTATTCTTGCCCCTGCTCCCCATCCCGTCTCTAACCCCCATGCCAGGATGTGAAAATGCAACAGCTATCAACAATTTCAGCCATCAATGTGGCTTTTTGGTTATAGAAACAAATGGCTGTCTGATCTTTTCCCTCAAATTTTTGATCCAGGCTGGCTCTGCTGAATGTGCTGAGGTATCTCAGGCGCTGTGCCATGTCAGATAGGAAAATGGTGTGATGATGACAGTGCTTCCTGGGTGATGAATGGAGGATTCTAGGCCCAGGGTGATGATCGTTCAACAGAGCCCAGGCTTGCTCTGCAGTAGCAGAGAATTGCTTTGTTAGCCAGTGGGAAGGCTGGGAAATGACCTGATCCAAACAAAAGCTGGCTCTGGCCAAACAGCACTCCTGCCTACCCAGTAAGAAGCGATTAGGCAAAGCTGACTCTTCACCCTCACAAAGCCCATGCTGTGCTCTCTTGGCATAGTTCTCCCACATGGATGAAAAACCAAGAGGGACAGATGCCAATCTGAAGCTCAGCAAATAGCTTCTAGAACAGGACATTCACAAGTGCGTGTAACTAGAGCCAGATCTTTTGTACAATTGTGTGACATAAAAAGAGCTGTGGGACACATGTTTAGGGCTGTGGGTTTCATAACTCATGCTCTGTCCATTTTAAATCTGAAGACTCTTCTCATTATGGTTTCACATAGCAGGCAACGTACTGGCTCTCCGACACGTGTTGTCCTTTGGGAAGCCTGCAAAATCAGTCTGTGGAGGGCCTGTCGTCATGCTCTGGTGATGTGCTTTAGAGAACAGCACGATGGATGGAGAAGCAGAAGTCCCCCTGCTATTCAAGTCCATGGTCTTCAGCAGTCTGAAAAGGGAAATCATATCAAAACAGAAGACATTCTTTGTGACCTAACAGGGCACTGTTATCTTTTAATGCTATTTTTTTTTTTTACTATAAAGTTGGGATGATACTATTTTACTTGTCTAACAAGGAAGTTTTAAAAATATTTGTCCATTGATATTGAAAAGAATGCAAAAAAAGAGACCTTGGTTAAAAGATGTTATAAACCTGTAATACTGAGTTAGTATTCAATGCTTTGGATTTTCTAAATTCTTGTTATTCCCCTTACATGCATGACTTTGTCTCAATTCTCTCTCTCTCTCTCTCTCTCTCTCTCTCTCTGTCTCTCTCTCTCTCTCTCTGTCTCTCTCTCTCTCTCTCTCTGTCTCTCTCTCTGTCTCTCTCTCCCCCCTCCCTCCCTCCCTCTCTCTTTCCCTCCCTCCCTTCCTCCCTCTCTTTCTCTCTGTCTCTCTCTCTCTCACACACATAAACAATGGCAAAATTCAGAATATTGAGCCATCAACTCATTTCTCAGATCCTAAAGCCCTACAGGAAGGGCTTACGTTGTGGCTAATCTTGGGTAAAGGAAAATTTCTCCATATCTTGTTTTTTCCACCGAGAAAATAGAAATTATATCTGCTAATATATTAACAGTCTCATAGGGATCAAATTTATAAAAGCATTCAGATCTTAAGTAGATACTTTGATAGATTTATGATTTCACCAGCAATGAAGATCACAACTATCCATGCCCTCATGCCTGCCCTTCATGCCAAAGGTTTTCCTTGAAAACATGAATGCATATGGAGTATAGGGTCTATTCATTGGTGATCCCTCACTATCCCCATGTGACCAGCATACTTCACAATAGATATCAAATACAGCTTGCCTATCCATACTAGGAAACGGAGGCCCTGAGTGCAAAAGGAAATTCATCTTCTACACCTGGGCTTATTTTCAGATTGAGGAAATACTTCCTCTGCTGCTGGTGCTGAAACAGAAACAACACAAAGATGTGTTGGGGCAGTAGGACAGAAGTTCCCACGTAGGATATTGAAAATGCTGATTGCTAGCTTGCCTGTTCTGCCTATGCTCCATCCTAGAATATTCCTCCAATAGCTGCACTTTGGGTCAGAGGAGCATTCGCTCTCTGCTCCTTCTCTTGGCTCCATGTAAATCTATTGAGGGGTTCTCTAAGTGTTTATGCAAGGCAGTTTTAAGTGATCCTTTCCAGGGACTCACTGTACTCTGGAATTCTGGGGGGGAAGGTAAGCAATTTAATCCCCTCTTTCTATAAGGACAAGGCTCCATAATTATGGTAGTTTTTGCCTTAATACTTAAGTATTATGTGTATATGTACGTATATAATATCTTTATGTGTGTATGTGTATCTACATGTATAGTATACATATATACAGCTACATCTCTGTGTGTATATATATATTTAATATAGCTATTACATATACTTTTGTTCTCATGGAGAAAGTCACATGACTATTGCCTTAGGTACACATTACTCAATGGACTTTGACTTACAGAGGTAAAGGGGAGGGATATTAATGTAAGGCTATGAAATGCAGCAGAAATGCGATAATGGATTTTTTGCTTCTCTAAGAACTCCTCTATTATTAGGATAGAGATCATAATTAGGTGACTAATTAAAAGCTTGAGAATGCATATGAGAAGCAAACTTGTGGTTCAGAGAAATAATTAAATTGGGGTGCTTTACCACTATGGAGAAAGTATTCTTAGTATAGTGACTAAATTCATAGATCCATCAAAAGATCATATTTCTCTCAAAGTCTTATTGTGTAAGTACATCATGGTTTAGATATTCTTATTAATGTGAAAAAGAGCTAGCTATCTAGCTGGTCAGGAAACCTGGGTTCAAATCTTACCTCTGATGATTACTACCAAGATTGCTTTGATCAAGTCTCTTGATTTGCTCTCCCTGAGTCTCATCTGTAAAATGAAAGATTTGTGTCAGGTGGCTTTTGAGGTCCCTATCCTATTTTAAAAGGTGCCAAAATGCTTACTGTCCTTTGGTTCATTTGAATACTAAGAAACAATTTGGCATGAAGCAATAAATGAAAAATGAGTCTAGATAATATTTCTAGAAGTGTTTTTTTTTAAAGTATATTTAAACATTCTAGAGTCTCTTACTTCTTAGGTGCCAATGGAATAATTAGACTGGACACGGTGTAAGATGAATAGCTTAGAGCAAAGAGTTGACTTGAAACAAGGCAGGTAAAGGAAAGATTTTTTGAAATCGTATTTGGAGCCCACTGAAAGCCCCTAGATTTGTGACAGTGACTATAAAGGAGACAATAGGAAATGAATCAGCCCTAACAGATGGAGTTTGATAACCACAGCAAAATGCTGATCACCTTCTTCCTCATCTGGATCAAGAGGGTGAGTTTCTGGCAATTGCAAAAGGATGCCTTAGGCATTCCCCAGTGGTGTAGCAAGAGGGATGAACAAATGATTCCCAGGCTTCTTCCCTCCCATGCCCTCTCTCTCTCTCTCTGTGCTTCAGAGTTCATCAGTGGCTGGTGAGTACTTAAAGGTGGTGAGGAGGGAGTGTTACCTTAAACCAGCTGCTGAAGGAAGGAGGTAGTTTGTCCCCAACAGCCACAAATATGTTCTCAAACAGGAACTATATAGACAATAGGATCACAGGTTTGGAGTTAGAAGACATCTTATAGAAATTATTGCTTTTATTTTCCTCATGAGGAAACTGGGGCCCAGAGATGTTACAAATCCTCTTACTAAAAACCTTTTGACGAAGTCTAAGTTTTATAGAACAAATCCTTTTATTGAGGGGATTTGTTCTGTGAAGTCTGGATTCAGTCAAAGAACTGCACTCGAGGATCTGGAGGGCCATATGTGGCCTCAAGGCTGTAGGTTCCCCACCCCTGTGTTAGAGAATTTGCCTGAGGTAACACAAGCAGCAGAGCTAAGCCTTCTGACTCAAAATCCAATGTTCTTTTGCTGGCAGCCAAGTAGTCCTCTTTAGGACAGGGATATCATTCTCTTTTGGATGGGTGTGAGCTCACAATAAGCCTGGACAAAAGGATGAATGTGAGGGGACTCATGAGAATTTTCGGGGGAAAACTGGGAATATACATTGCTAGTGAAGACGAGATTCAAGCACAATAAAGTAGATTTTTCTTGGTGAACGTGTGTGTGTTTGCATGTGTGTGTATGTGTGTGTGTGTGAGTGTGTATACCCACAATGTGTCCCAAAAATCTCAGTGTAGTTTTAAGCTTTGAGAGTTGAATATGCACACACACATATATGTAAATATACATACACATCTATCTACATTATACTCGATATAGCAACTGGACATGTAGTTTCACTGCCATAGGGAACTCCCAGATGAGGAAATCCCCTGTACAGATACAGGGAGGCATCTTCTCTGCAACATTTTGTCTTACAGAGCTGCCTAGAGCTTAGTGAGGTGAAGTGAATTGTCCCAGATTACACTGCCACTATGTGTCAGGGATGAGACTGGACTCCAGGTTTTCGAGGCTTCGACACTGGTCTATATACTCTATACCAGAAGTTCCCAAACTTATTTGGCCTACCACCTCCTTTTCAAAAAAAAATTTCTCAGCATCCTCCTAGAAATCTACTTTCTTTAACCTTTTAACTGTTTAAAACTTTTTTTTGCTTTATTTCAAAAAAATATAATTTTTTAAAATGACATATCTTATATTTAATAATTTATTGTAAATTTGAGTAGTTTTTTCCTGCTTTGAAATTTTGATGATGCAATATTGCATCATGTAACCATGCAGTATCATTTTGTAAACAAGTCATTACATGCACATATTCCTGCCGATGCATGCTGGACTTCCCAACGATGTGTGATGCTCTCGCCCACCAGCACTTGTTTATCACGACCTGTTGGCAGACTTGACCACTGATCAGTTATAACTTGCATTTTGTATGTTTATTTGGAAAATAATGTAATCACTCCTACTTTAACTCTGGCGTACAAGAGATGAAACATGTATGAACGGCTTTTCAAAATTTTCTTCTCTTCTCTTCTTATGCTTTCACCACACCCTTATTTTTATTCAATGTTCCCCAATTGCACCCGAGGCTACTACCACCCCCCTCATTGTTGCAGAGCCCCGAGGGGGCAGTATCACCCACTTTGGGAAGCCATGTTCTATACTATGCTGTCTGTATACTTAGTAAAATAGGTTGTAGGATGTATGTATAATATACAAGGAGTAGTTGTCTTACTGTGTAAGGTATTCCTAGGATCCCTGCCCTTGCCCACTATTGCTAAGAAGAGCCTCTTGGTAGTGAAAAGAGGGCTGGCTTTGAATAAGAGAACTTGGTTCTTGGAATCAACCTTCCCTCTGCCACTTACTCTATGTACAACCCTGGGGAAATTACTTGACTTCTCTGGTCTTCAATTTCCTCATCTGTAAAATGAAGGTGTTAGAGTGGTTAGCCCTCTGAAAGTTTCTTCTGACTCTAAATCTATTATCCTATGATTATCTGATTATACTGACCAATGAATGGCTTGGCCATTGGCTAATACTGTGTGAAAAGCAGAATCAAAATCCAATTCTCAGGACCAAAAATAACTAACTATTGGTAAAATCAACTTGCCCAGAATAAGTTAAGCTGACCCAAGCTTGACAAGGTAAAGACTGAGGACTTAGTTTGTGAGCAAGGGACCAGAGTGGCAGGTGTTGATAACTGAGATTTAGAAGAATGGCTGAGGTCAAAGCTGCCAAGCACAAACATTAAGATGGTTGTTGAGTGTGGAACATTTAAATTTTTGGCTGGGCCTGGATTTCTGCAATGTCTAGTGCAACCAGGAGAGGAATTGTAAATAAGTCATGCAAATAATCAGCTACTCTGAAAGTAGCCTTAGTTGCCTGAGGTAATGGGGTAATGTGATTTGCTTAGACTCCCACAGCAGCACATGTGAGCAGCATGATGTCAGAGCAGAAGGGGAAGCGATGTCCATTGAGACAGATCAGGATCAGATAGCTGGGGAGGGGGGCACCAAGGCAAATGGTAGAGTCAGAGTGACGTAGTGAGAAACAGGCTCAAATTCAAGGTGGGAGTCTTGACTCTGCCACTTACTAGCCATGTAACTTTGGGAAAGTCACTTTTCTTCTCTGGGCCTCAGTTTTCTCATCTGTAAAGTGAGAAGGGTTGAATTAAATGGTCTAAAGTAGAGGTGTCAAACATGAAGGCGCAGGTGCGTGTGGCCCACAATACTCCAGAGTGCTGCTGAACCAGATTAAAATGGAATTGGTAAATATTTAACAAAACCTTTAGTACTAGCACAGGCAGCTCTTCTAGTAGGAGGCAGCACCTTCTACTAAATATTTAGTAATTGTACTTATAGTACCATAAAACAAAGATAATGTAGCTTTCTTTGTCAGCATGTGGCTTAAAGGGATCTTTAGTTATGGCTTAGTGGCTCCTGTTTCTATTTGAGTTTGACACCACTGGTCTACAGTTCCTTTCCAGATCTGATTTTCTATTATCCTGAAGCTGTTCCTGTTAAAAAACAAAACCAGTACCCTCCCCCCTCCAAAAAAACACACAATGTTCTTCTAACATCAAGAGTTATGCTGAAGAAGTACTTAAATAAGATACTACCTTTAGATAGGTTGTTCGGGACCCTCAGAGAGCCCTACCTCTTACAAGATGATCTTCCGTGTTTTAAAAGAGAGCCAGTCTTCTGAGCAGTTTTAGGCATTGCTAGTACAGTATCTTCAGCCCCCACCTTCTAAGAGTCCTTTGCGTCAGAAGGAGGGCTACATTGTCCAAGTGGATGAGTTCCCTCTCATTAGCCCCTTCACTCCCTGCTCCCCCCCCCCAACACATACACACTTAACCACCTTGAGCTCTCTGGGTCGGCTCAGTCATTCCACTAGACTTAGTTTAAAGATTTTAGAGTGAAATTTGAGCCCAAAGCTTTCACACAGGTCAATTTGATGCAAAGGATATGCTTACTTTGCTGTATGAGAGTTGGAGGGCATATGCACTAAGTGAAGCCACGTTTCTGCTCTGAAAGTCAAAGGAGGGACCCCACTCCACTCCATGGTTGAGGCTTTCAGAAAAGAAACAATTTGTATTTTCTCTGAGGTTGGAGATGGCAAAGGGTAAGGTATGTTGTCGGTTTTTTTTTTAAGTGCCAAATTGGGCAAGTAAAGAAAAGGGAAAATGTCCCCAAATCACTGAAACTAAACATGAACAACAACTCACTAGTGTGTATGACAATTGACCTCTGAACTAAAATGAAATCAACAGAGAGTAGGGCTATCACGAGTCAGCAGAAAACCAGAACTAAGGAGGAACTGCTTGGAATAAAGAATAGGCAAAGAATTATGATTAATGACCAGGAGGGTGACCTAAACCAAGTGCAACACAGATAAAGAGGAGAGGAAGTTGCCTTCTATGCACTCGAACAAGAGAATATGAAAAAGAGGGAATGGGATATCCTGAAATATTTTTGTGTAGACCAGAGGAACAACAATGTGAGGGAAGAGAGATTTTAGAGGACCAAGGACAATTTCCATTTTCTTCACAAATCCTGTAAGTGACCAAAGGAAATGTCATAAATATAAACACTGAGAGGCACAGTCCTTGAAAAGGGCTGTGGACAGATTAGGAAATAACAACATATGGTGGGGAGAATGACAGAACTGATTCAATTTCTGTGGGTGGAAAATTCCACCAAATTCTAAGTATCTTCCCGTCCTAAAGTGCACAGCAAGATTGTCAGTGATGATAAACTACACCCGTGAGATGCCAAGTTGGGAAGATGATATCATTCAGAGATGTGGAGCCCAATTCCCTTCATAGATGGGAAAAAAGGTCGGGTCATCATGAGAACATAAGGGTAGGTACTGAGCAGCCTCACATGTCCTAATAGCAAGTGTAGGAAGGTCACCTTGAAAAGGGGAATGGCCCGGGGGGGAAAGGTGAGGATGGGTTGGGGTAGGGGTACTTGATGCACAATGATGGTGATTTTGCCTAACTGAGCTGAGCTTTTGGCTATCTCTGCAGAATAATACTTTGAGTATGAGCATTCATTTCACGAACTGCAATCCTAATTGTTAAAGTTTGTGGTGTTCCAGCAACCAGTCCCCTCACCTCATCTCAGTGATCTCTGGCCCTTCTTTAGCTCCTAAAAATCTTCTGTGAGGTGTGATTACCAGGACTGGATGATAATTACATTTACCTTAAGCTAAAAGATGCCAGGAGACAGGGAGAATGGGTCAGTTCAGGAGTAGCATCTAGCAGCAGCTTTCTTTCTATGAAAAATCTAGAAGTCGACAGGAAATACTTTTTCTGTTATCAATATTGTGTTCTTGAGTTTGAAGGGGATAAGGACTGATTTTAAAGGCAGTCTCTGCAGGGATAGGGAATAGGTAGGGAGAGAACAATGTGGGCTACAGTGTCCAGGAAGGGAGGTAGAGCGCTTGGGTGTTGTCTAGGGCTACTGGATTGATGGACTTCAGTCACGTTCTATCCGAATAACTTGCCTGAGTATGCTCAGCTGGGTGCCGCTTAGAAGGCAGGTGGTTCCACTGCTACCACTCCTTGATATCTGCTAAAAGACTACTCGGTAACTAACAGCTTGGGAAACAAGCCTGGGTCTATGGCTTCTGTAAGGCAAAAGCTGGCTCCCCAAGGCAGAGGCACAGGGATTCTCAAAGGTGATGTCTCTCTCAATGACATCCTTGTGCAGGGGCATCACCTCTGGAGACCCCTCTTAGTCCTGCCCATGGACCAGGCTAGTTTTAAAAGCAGGTAGTTACTGAGTGATTTTCAAGCAGACATCCAAGAGCTTGAGGCAGTGTCTGGGCTGGAGCCTGTAGGCAGTGAGGCACTGAGATGGATGTCAAGAGGGCCAGCTCCTTCAAAGGCCTACACATCCTCTGCACTGTGTAGAGCCCAGCATACTCAGTGAGGCTAAAGAGCTGTCCAGGTAGTTCACACTAGAGTATTGTTGGTGCCTGTCAATCCAGAAGTTCTAGACCACACCCAACAGCTCTTTTTCCCTAAGAAAACCTTCCTGGACCTGAAGCCACGTTAGTTTTTCCCTACCTGCTTCATATCTCCCTACCTTGTCTGTACCTTTCAAATCAATCAACTGCTTTTCAAATCAAGTGCCAGGAACTCTGCTAAGCACTGGAGACGTAAAGACAAAAATGAAACAGTCCCTGTCCTCAAGGAGTATAAATATATATGTTTGTATGTGTATATATGTATATGTGTACATGAGTAGATGTATTATATAGGTATGTAGTACACGTGTCTATATGTAGCAGTGTATATGTTTATATGCACATGTGTATAGACATGTATACATGTATGCATGTGTATATATACATGTATATATGCACACATGTCTCTTCGATGACAATGACATTATCTTCAGTGACCAAGAACGATGTGCATCCATGTGTAAAGAATGAGACAGATATTTTATCTTAAGCACATCCCAACTGGACCTATGTGGCATGGTGTATGTGTGCATATATGTCTGTTAACGTCTATATCATAAATTATAATATACATACACTGTCTCATACATATTTATGGGATATATATAAAGTAGATAGTATACAAGGTAGCAAGGGCAGAGATAGGAAAGGCCTCGCTCACAAAGTGGATGCTTGCAGAATCTTGAAGAAAGTGAAGGATTCCAAGAGGTGGGAAGTGAGGAAGAAGAGAGCATTCCTGGCGGGGGAAGGGAGGAGAACAGCCAGTGCAAAGGCATGGAGATGAGATGTGAAGCAATGTGTGTGAAGTAAACCTGGACCTGAGACTTCCAGGAGATGAGTGATATATAAGCAAACTAAAATGATAGGAAGAGGACACATTGTGAAGAGTTTCGTATGCCAAACAGAGAACTTAATATTTTATCCTAGAGGTAATAGGGAGCCACTGGAGATTTTAGGCAGTAGGTTACCTTTAGTGTTCTTTCTTCTCATGTTATGTTCTCTTTATCTGTGTGACTACAAACTCTAAGAATAGACCCTGGGATGTTTACTTCTACACCTCACGTAGCTTCAATATTTGTCAACATTTGTTTAATTGAACAGAGCAAAAAATTAGTGACCCTCTCCTGCTCGCTTGTCTGCCTTTTTTTGTTTTCTTTAAGAAATAAAACAAGCATTTCCATAACATGGTAGAATAATAAAACAAAAAGAAGGGAAAAAAATTTCTTGTAATAGATACAAAGACAGATATTACAAGAAAATTTGTCTGTCTCTTTTTGAAGACCAGCCCCCTCTCCCCTTAGCCATCTATAGCCATTGGGATTTAAAAATCTGATAAGCATAAAAGACTAAGATTGAGTGGGATTTAAAATAGCTTTCAGAATAGTACCAGCCCAGTGGAAAGAGTGCTGAATGTGGAGTCAGAGGCCTTGTGTCCGAATTTTGGCTTTGCCACTTACTACCTACATGATTTTGGACAAATCGCTTCTCCTTTCTGGGTCTCAATTTTCTCATCTATAAAAATTAGGGAGGATGAATTAAACACCTTCTAAGGTCCCTTCTGCCTCTAAATCTACGATCCCTATATGCTTTGCTGCTTATAATGATTACTTCTTCTTTTTCCTTTACAAATTGTGGACTTAGCCTGCTAAGTCAGGTAACTAAGATATTACAATCTTAAATCAAAACAATTTCAGATAAAGATTGAAATGGTGCCATGATTTCAACTATAGATTTACATGCCACTGGCTACTACTCTGTGTTAGCTGCTTGGCTGGTCTTAGTCCTTTATCCAAGGCAGATGATCTCTAAGGCTCTTTCTAGCTTGAAATCCATGATTTAATAATGACTTGGGGAAAGAACAGATTTTGGCTTGGATTAGCCTTCAGGTGCCCCAGCACGCCATTAGATTTTTTCTTTTTTTCAAAATAAATTTTACTAATATCTTTTATTGTTACATAAACTAAAATTTCCCCTGTATTCCTTCCTCTATTCTCTCTCAGGGAACTGTCCTATAAAAGAGGGAAGGAGAGAGAAGAAAAAACATAAGCAAAGCTGATCATTACATCCCCCAAAATCTGACCACATATGTAATGTTCCACAATCATAGACCTATCACCTCTGAGAAAGAATAGAAGGAGCTATTTTATCATATCTCTTCTTTCAGACCATGTATGTTCTTCCTAATTTTCCAACATTATTTTAAAAATTATTTTGTGGATTTCATTCTTTCCATTTATACTGTGGTCATCATTGTGGATATTGGCTCCTTTGCTCTGCTTACTTTGTTCCTCATCAGTTCACAGTCATCTTTCCGTGCTTTTTTATGAGTCTATTTGTGAACTCTCTGAATCAAAGGATATGGACATTTTAGTTGCTTTATTTGTGAAATTCCAAATTGCTTTCTATTAATTCACAGCTCCGTCAACCATGCATTTAGTTTGCCCACCTTTCCACAACCATCATTTGTCATTTTTGCTGAAGTGCTGAGGTAAAACCTATACAAAGAAAGGTAGAAGACCCCCCTGTCCTGAAGGAGTTCATAATTTAAAGCAACAATTTTGCAACGAGTTGCAATTTTGCAACAAGCAAACAAATGCATACAAACCAGCTACATACAGGATAGGTAGGAAATAACTAACAGAGGGAAGGCATTAGAATTAAAGTAACTCTATGGCTTCTCATTTATTCTCTGCCACCACTTTCTCCCTCAATTCTGGCAGGCTAACTAGTGAATAGGAACTTAGTAAAGGTTCTGATGTTGCAGGAGGTAAGAGCACAGTGTGGAATTACTTAAGTACACTTTCCAATGTATTAAATTTATCAAGCGTGTGAATGCAATGTATTTCCGAAAGCTTAATCAGTGATTTAATGTGACTCACAAATCGGCAGAGCAAAGCAGAGACAAATCTGATGCAAGATTAAATCTCAATGACCATGAATGATGTAGATCTATGAGTAAGCAATGAGACAAATATTTCATCTTAACTATAGTATGTGTGTGCCTATATAGATCTGTTAACTTACATATCATAAGTTATATACCTTTTATGTTACCAGTTTATTCTCTTTTCTAGACACCATGGGGAAAAAGTCACAAATAGCATGCTTCTCAAATTTACTGATGGCATGAAGCTTAGAGAGACAACTGACACAATAAATGAAAGAATTAATATCTAAAATATCTTGAAAAGCTAAAATGATGAGCTCAGTCTAATTATATGAAATTTAATTGAGATAAATATAACTACTAGGGGGCAGCTAGGTGGTGAAGTGGTTAGAGTACTGGGCCTGGAGTCAGAAAGACTCATGTTCCTGAGTTCAAATGTGGCCTCAGAGACTTACTAGCTGTGTGACCCTGAGCAAGTCACGTAACCTTGTTTGCCTCAGTTTCCTCATCTGTAAAATGAGCTGGAGAAGGAAATGGCAAACCACTCCAGTATCTTTGCCAAGAAAACCCCAAAAACAGTCATGAAGAGTAGGGTAATACTGAAAAATTACTGAACTGATAACTATTAGAGCAAAGAATGATTAGCAGAGTCTTTGATCAATTTGAAGAATTTTCAACTCCTCAACCTGATAAGTTTACAGGATATGCACCATTTGGAGAAATCACTTTGTGAAATGTGAGCATGTCCACTGTTGACATACTAATTGGGCTGTAGAGACTAGGGCCACCAGATGATAGTGGCTGATTAAGAATCAATCACTCATCCCTTTGAGCAAACTGTGAAACCAAGTCTAGCCCTTTTTCCATCCTGTCTTTATCTTCGAAACTACCCCTTCTCCTTTCCCCTGGCACCTTCTTCCAGAGTGCATCAAGTGGTGAAAAGGGAGAGAGGAGTTCTCCTTTCCCCTATGACCAAGAGCAGTACAACCCTGAATTACAGAAGAAGCATAAACTGTGTTCCCCTTTCACTTTCTAATTTATCATGAATATATTTATCTATCTCTATATGGTATTCCTCCAGTAGAATGTAAGCTCCATGAGAGCAGGAACTATTTTAATTTTTGTCTTTGTATCCCCAAGGCAAAGTAGAATACCTTGCATGTAGTAGGTATGTCACAAAAGCATTTTAGATTAGAGTTAATTTTATTAATAAACCTTAATTTTATGAAAAAAGGAAGCATAAATCACTTGTCCTGCAAAAAATTTATGAACACCTTTCATGACATGACCCCTAGCTCCTCTGTGGATTTCCTGAGACAGGGCAGTCCTTGGAGTGAGGAGAGAAATAACCCACAGAGTTCCTGTGCAGGGGCCCACTTGGAATAAAAAGCCAGTGAGTTACTGAGAAAGTGATGGTGTGAAGATCTGGTGAGAATGGGTTTGTGTGTTCATCATTCTCAGCATATCTTTACCTTAAGAGGAAGGGAGAGGGAGGGAGTGAGTGGGAAGAAATCTAAATACAGGTCATGCTACAAGTCTTAGGGAGACTTGTAGGGTTCTATGAGAAAGAACCCATAAGAATGAGAATAATTTGTCTTAGTAGCAACCACTAATTGTCATTGATTCTTTTCCAGGGGAGCAGATGGGCTATTTCAGGGCTTTATGTTTCTGTATCTGTCTGTGTACTCCAGGAAGGCCTTGGCATTTTTTGATATTTTCTATGGGATGAAATAAAGCTGTTCCATGCCTGATGTGCAGTTGGCATCTAAAAAGTGCCTATATGGGATCTGGGCCCCCTTTTGCCTATATTTGAGAAAACCTAGTCATAAGTTATACCATGGTATTTTTAGAGATTAGTTCAGGTGGGACAATCAAGGAAAATGATCTTCTTGGGGTCAGACTTCCATGATTGAATCTAATTCATGTGAATCCAAAGCCTTTATAAGGCCCTGAGCTATGACTTCTATTACATCCTAAACTTGAAATAAAAAAATTTTTTTTTTCAGAAATAATGGATGGCTAGACAAGTGAAAAATGCTTATGAATTTTAGTTGACTTCAAGATCAATTATGAGTCAATAGTAAAATGCAACAGACAAAAAAACTACCAACATCTTCTGTTGAATTAATAAAAGTATAGTGCCCAGAAAAAGGGAAATGAAGGCCCCACTGGATTTTCTTCTAGTCAGACCTCATCTGGCATACTATTTTAATTTCTTGGGACCACATCTTGTATTACAAAGGACATTGATAAGCTGGTGCATATTCAGAAAAGGCCAATAAATACTTTGATTGAGCTAGAGATTATACCATACCAAGGAGCTAGTGAAAGAACTGAGGATGTTGGGTAGAAGAATAGAAGATAATGTTAACACAATAGCAGTCTTCAAGTATTTTAAGGGCTATTATATGGACTGTGGGTTAGTCTTATTCTAGATGGCCCCGGAGGCCAAAACTTCAAGAAATGGGTACAAATTGAAAGAAGGCAGACTTTGATTTGATTGAAGGACAAATTGCATAGCTATAAAAGATTGAAATGGACTGCCTTTGGAAGAAGTGAGTTACCTGTCACTGGTAGTCTTCCTTTAGAAGCTAGATGGCCACTTGCGGAAAGTGTTGCATATGGGATTCCTTTTGAATTGCTGATTGGACTGGAAGACCTCTGAGGTTTCATCCAATTCTGAGGTATTTTTATAAGATTCTAGGAGTCAAGAGACCAGGGTTGGAATCCCAGCTCTGAAACTTATTGTGTGACCACAGGCAAATCATTGACCCACTCAGCCTCTGTTAAAGGGGGATAGTAATACACACATTAGGTTCATAATAACTTCACAAAGTTGTTGTGAGGAAAGAGATTCGTAAGCCTTAGAGTTCTATAAAAATGGGATTACTATATTTTATAAATCTATGCCTTCTTATTTTTGAATCTCTAGCTTTTGGAAAGCAGTTAACCATTTCCATTCCCCATCTTGTCAACCTGAGATATTCCTTCCCTCGCACAAATCTACAGCCGGGGCACCTCAACCCCAGAAACATTGGACACTAAAACCCCACCGCTGGCTCAGACAGAGCCATTCCAATCTTACGACAGTTCTGCATATGCCACTAACTGAAGCCAGAGGCTAGAGAGTGACCACCAGAAGAGAGTCAAAACCACACAGATGAATCCGGGCTTCACTCACCATAATGAAGAAGAACTAACGACCATCATGATGCAGTTCCTTATACAAATCATCACTGCTTAGTATGAACACACCTCCTAGTGGTTAAATTCACAGCAATCATGAAATTGCACATACAGAACTGGTAGGAGGTATTTGCCAAAGTCTCTTATTCTACTACTCTGAAAAAGTTGTAGTTACAGCAAATTTCTCAGGTGAAGGTCTGACAACCAAGATATACAGAATATCCCCAAAGTCTTAGAACCTGTTACTCATTATTACCTTTCCCCACTTCTTACCTTGTTATTTCTTACAAGGATACTTTCAACTCTGAAAGACTTTAGTATCAATCGTGAGACACGGTAGACGTGGTACAGGACAATCTAGTATGGCACGCCCACTTTTGCTCTGTGAGCCAAGAAGGATCATGGTAGTACAAAGGAAACATGAGATGTACACATACAGAGACATGTCCACCCCAAATGTTCAAACAGGCACTGTTTGTGCCTGACCTGTGGTAGAGCTTTCCACATTCATATTGGATTAATCAACTGCAGCTGAACACACTGTACTTTGACCCCAACACCATGAGGTCATTGGTCCTCTTCAAGTATGAAGGATGAACAACAACCCTTCTCCACTTGGTCTGAAAAAGAAAAACACAAATAGCAAAACAGGTTTTGTGGCTATTAAATACAAGGAGATGCTAAAATGTAATGGAAAAACATACCATTCTGGCGAGTAAAGAACTTGCTAGGCTAGTTTACCATGCTCACAGAGTCAACTTGAGCTGTTTTCCTATGATCTCTGTTCTGTTGGGTTGACACAACATCTTGGTGATTAAATACATGCTTGAACTGATCCACAGTGCTCAAAGACAGCCAACCAGCTGAAGTTTGGAGTTCTTAGGCTCAGTTGAATTAATTACTTTCCAAATTATACTCTGTATATACCGTGTGTATACCTAATTACTTACTTGTTGTCTCCCCCACAAGAATGTAAGCTCTCTGAAGGTGGGTAATGTTTTCACTATTACTTGTATCCCCAGCACCCAACACAGTGTCCAACAATAGTAAGTGCCTGAGTGCTTGTTAACTGCCTGCCTTAAGAGTAACTGTTGGCTGGAGCAGCTAGGCAGCACAGTGGATAGAGCACCAACCCTGAAGTCAGGAGGACCTGAGTACAAATCCGACCTCAGACCAAATACTTGACACTTACTAGCTGTGTGACCCTGGGCAAGTCACTTAACCCTAATTCCCTAAAAAAAAAATGTAATTGTTGGCTAAATTAAGAGGGTAACACTTCTCCAATGCCCCTTTAAAGGTGATTTTGAGTTGAAAAATATTGCAAATACTACATTAGTTCAGGTTGAAAAGAGAAGAGGATTTTCCCAGGTAGAGAACAATGGGAACCAGCAGACAAGTAAAATAAAGTACTCAATGCAAAGGAAATTAAAAATTATGGGAGAAACATAATAAATGTCTGCCAATAAGACCAGAATTCAATATAGCTGAAGAATTTTTTAAAATGATTATTTAAACTGTATACATAAGCAAGATAGACAATAGGAAGCGGCAAACTCATCAGGGACATAAGAAGGATGTAGCACATTACCGAAGATGACTTGTGTAGAAGTGGTATAAAAGAAAACGAGGTGAGCAAGGGATGACAGAAACAGTCTGGCTGCTGCGATGGACTTCCCAAATTTTAGGAGCTAAAGGAAGGCCTTCAGTCCATTAGATAGATCCTCTGGTGGAGGATTTGTGGAAGGTTTTGATCTGTACTATTGGAGGGAGTATGCACATTGAAACCATTTATCCATTTGAAGTAGTGAATATTTAGAATAATATTTAGAATATTTAGAGTTAGAAGAGAACATCTAGCCCAGAGGTTCTTAATCTTTTGGGGGTCATAGCTTCCTTTGGCAGTCTGATGAAGCCTAGGGACTCCTCCAAATAATGTTTTTAAATACAAGAAACAAAATACATAGAATTATAAAGGAAACTAACTATATTGAAATGCAGTTATCAAAAATATATTTTAAAAGTTTATATTAATAATTTGAGCCTAGAGTTGGCCTAGCAGGGGTGGGGCACCTGTGGCTTCAAGGTCATATGTGACTTTCTAAATCCTTGGGTGTGGCCTTTTGACTGAGGCCAAGTTTTACAGAACAAATCCTTTTGTTAAGGGAGTTTGTTCTGTGAAGTCTGGATTCAGTCCAAGGGCCACATGTGGCCTTAAGGCCATAGGTTCCCCACACTTGGCTAGACTATTTAGTCCAATCCCCTTCTTTCGTGAAACTTTTCCTAACATCCCAAAACTGGATAGTGGCAAAGTCAAGGCTAGAACTCAGGCCTTCAGAAGGCCTGTTTTACTCCCATCACACAGTGACATTCATAGACCTATAATATTGTGTTCTATTAGTCTCCAATTTGACAGTTGTAGTTCAAGTTACCTCAAGATAAAAAGGAGATTGTCAAAAAGTAACCGTTGATAATTAAAAAACAAACTCTAAGTATTGATTAATGAGGAAAAGGATTAATCATATGACATGATTTGATTAACTAAAAAATATTAACTACCTATACATATTAATTAGGAGAAAATTTTGCTTTAGGAATAACAGTCTCAGTAATACAGTAGATATGTAAACAGTGGAGTGGGTATGTCCAAGAAACATAAATGCCATGATTTCATTAGGAACTAAGTTCCTCAGAAACTTATTAATGAAATCAGCAGGTGACAGTGTTATTCCAGTATAGACTTTAGTTAGATAAGGATGTTTTTCACACGTTTAATTTGAAAGCTGCAAAGAAGGTCTCAGGAAGGGCTGACACAAACTGGAGCCCAATATAGTAATTCAAGTTAAGAATTCAAGTTAAAAACTACTAATTAAATACTTACCAATTGTCAAGTACTGGTCTAAGTGCTGGGGATAAAAATGCAAAGACAAACAATCCTTCCCATCAAAGATTTTACATTCTAACAGGGAAAGACAACATAAAAAAGAAAGATGAAAAGCAGGGGAGAGAAGGTATGATAAAGAATTCCTGAGAGGCAGGAGCAGGTCAGGGAGAGGAGTTAAGAGGAAGCATGGCAGCTAGGTGGCACAGTAGATACAATGCTGGGCTTGGAGTCTGGAAGACTCGTCTTCCTGAGTTCAAATGTGACCTCTGACACTTGTTAACTCTGTGATCCTGGGCAAGTCACCTACCCCGGTTTGCCTCAGCTTCCTCATCTGTAAAATAAACTGGAGAAGCAAATGGCAAACCATTCCAGTATCTTTGCCGAGAAAACCCCAAATGGGATCACAAAGAGTCAGACACAACTGAAAATGACTCCAACAACAACAACAACAACAACAACAAAATGGTGAGCCTGGGCACTTCCTCAAAATGGAAACTCAGGAAGGAACTCACCGGGGGAGGAGGGAGCAGCACGAGTAGAAGGATCTTCCAGGGTGAGAAGGTAGCCGAGAATGAATGGTAGAGAAGTCCAGAGCATCAGGAGAGGAACAAAGGAAAGATGGAGTCAGAAAAATAGAGAAAAAGAAAACACGAGCCGTATCTACAACATCAGGTCCCCTAAGAAAAGAGATTCCTGATTGCTCCAGACATTCTCCAGAAATGATTTTCTATTTATTTTCTACATATTTATATTAAACATATCTTAGGTGTGTGTGTGGTATTGCTTCCTACGTCATTTAATGTAGTGACAGAATATAATCACAGATGATGGGGCTTTAATGCATAAGTAATATGCCCTGATCTCTTTATCTCTCCCTCCCAGTACAATGAAAGCTCCTGGAGAGCTTTGACTGTTTTGATTCTGTTTTTCTATCCCGAACTCTTAGCATAGCATCTGATCCGTAGCGGGTACTTTCAATGTCATGCCCCATCTGCAGGCTCCTCCTAGAACATCCATTTTCCCTGCAGCCTTCTCACCCTAAAACATCCTCTGCTACGCTGGCCCCCTTCTCTCATGGGTGCATTCCTACTGGAACCTCCATTTTACGGAAGGGCCCAGGTCAACTGACTCTCCTTCACATCTTTGCTGTGTTTCTGAGTTTCTAGACTTGAAAAACCCCTCACCCTTATGGGTAACTTCACCATCACCCCTCTTTCTAGTTCTTTTGTCCTTTTGTCCACTTCCCTCATTAGATTGTAAGCTCTTTGAAGGTAGAAGAGTGTCTTTCTTTTTGCTTGTATTCATATCCCCAGCACTTAGCATAGTGCCTAGCATACAGTATGCACTTAATAAATGCTTGTCAAATTTAACCTAATAGCTGTAGGGGACTTTCCTTTTCCAGGTTCTGGGAGGAAGGCTTGCTACAAGAAAGACTTTTTCTAGGAGGAAAGCTTCCTAGGAGACTTTCTGCAGTATTTGTTAGTTCCTGTACTGAGCACTGAGCCTTCCTTGCTTCTTTGATTGGCAAATTTTTAACATCCTTTCCATTGACTTGTTTGCAATGCTGTGTGGAAAAGCCAGCATATGGAGCTTAGAGAGTATCTGACATATACAAACTAGATGATGATTTGATCTCATGTTGGTAAACTAATAATATTTAAACTTTTGTGTATGTGAATCTATACTCTGACAATTTTCTAAGAAACAATGAGCATGCAAAACATAGAAACTGCTATTGAAACTGGCTCCAAGTTAGGGAAATTACATTTAGGGGCTTGTGAGGCCTGTAAACCATAATCCAATCCATGCCTTTTCATTTCCTACTGGATTTTCAGTTTTGCTTAGTTGAGTGTGCCAAAATTAAAATGCCCCCAATGAGATCTGACAGGGAAATTCTACCAGTTTGGCTGTTGGAGCTGATGACAAGGCATTGATTTGCTACAGATTTTAATGTTAGAGTAACTGCTGTTTATTTCATCTGTTTCTTGAAGGCACTTTCTGTGAAAACATCCTGTCTGCAACCCTGGGGACATTTGGTTCAACTTGCACTTGTTAAAGGAGAACTGTCAGCTACCACTTACTTAGCTGGCTCAAAAAAATTAGGATTCTGACCATGAAACCAGCATAACTACCTTCCTTTTTGCTTTTCCGCGTCTTCCATGGAATGACCTTCAGCCTGAAAAAGTTCAACCAGAAAGTCATTGTTAATTACTGTCATTGCTTTTCCACACTGATCTGTAATACAAGGATCAGATGTAACCCAGTCAAATGCATTACAGATTTGCTACCTGCTTCCTTTAAAGGGCACCTCTGTCAATTTCACTGCCATTACCATCCCTTCATGCTCATTAAAACCCCAATTTTTATAGCTTCCCGGAGGCTTTTTTTTCTTGTTATACAATGTGAGTAAGGAATAATAACCTTTAAACTCTATTACCACATTCTTAGCAAGTATTACAAAGAAGGGAAAATATGGTAAGAAGCAAAGGCTGACAAAGGTTACTTTAATACTTAGCTAATTCTTTGACCCAATAGAAGCTGGCTCCTGGAAACCTCTTTCTTAATGTCTTAGCAATGTCACAACATATGCTGGCATGATCTGACATGCTTAAGTGGATGAACTCGAAAAGTGTGTTGGCAGTTTGCAGAGTGTATTTAAAAGAAAGGAAGAAAAAGAAATAAAGGAAAAAAAAGAGGAGGGAAGAAAAGAAAGAAGGAAAAATGAAGGAAGGAAAAATGAAAGGAAGGAAAGAACGAAGGAAAAAGGAAAGAAAAGGAAGGAAGGAAAAAAGAAAGGAAAAAGGTAGGAAGACAGGAAGAAAGGAAGAAAAGAAAGAAGGAAGGAAGGAAATCTCTGGCTTAACTCAGGGTCATGGTCAAACTAAACCTTCAGAGTATAAGGCAAATTTTTCATGTTGCAAGCTAATGGTGGAGAAAAAAGAATATATTACATTCCAAAGGAATGGAATATGGAAATGGTCTCTTCCACCTTATCAAATTGAAATCCTCTACTATTCTGAGATTCTTTTTTTTTGCAAGAGCTTTACTTTTTCTAAACACACTCCAGTTCCAATATCTGCTCCATTGCACAAAGACTGAAATCATAGCGAAGCCGCCAATGCTTAGAAAATGGAGGAAGATGGGGCTTGTTAATACCAATTCTCTCACCCTTTTAAATTTCTAGCCACTTTGGAGAAGAGATTTACTGCTACTGTTGAGACTCTCAGGCAGAGCTTGAAATACGTAGGCAAGGCAGACTAAGTCACATCAGATATAAACCCAAGAGGAGTATATGTACTCACATGTTTTTCTGCATGTGCAATTCAAGGGATGTTTTATCACATTACTTTTTATGAATATGCATGTCAATGTCAACAATTCTGCTTTCCATATCATGTAGATATTTATTTTGTGATAAGTTTTTGTGAACGTTTTGGTGAATGTTCAAACCCTTGGTTGAATGGCATGGACCAGGGGTGGGGAACCTGTCGTTTTAAGGTCACACTTAAGGATCTACAAGGCCAAGTGTGGCCTTAAGGCCATAGGTTTCCCACTCCTGGCATAGACAGAGGATGCAATTTACAAATGAGAGGATGGGAAGTTTTCTTAACTTTGGCACTAAACTCTACAGATACCTTATCCTGCCTTTGCCCTCAAACACGCTAACCTGATGATTGGTGGGCATTTTGTAGGTTTTAGGTTGCTAATTTCTTAATAAGGTCAATTTCTTGTTTCCTGACTAGTACAGAGGGAAGAGCACATCAAAAATGCTAGGTGAATTCTCTCCTGTTTATTTCTCATTGTTCTTTCCACTTAGAACTTGTTTGAATAGACCTATCTCTCCTTCATTCTGCATCACGATTGAAGTTAATTAGCATTTGCTGAGAATGAATCAGTTTATTCTTCCTGCTTAAATTAACTCCGTAGTTAGAAATTAGGAATCTTTGAATTTTAGATGTAGGAACGGACTATAGAAATCATTTGATGATAGAATAATAGATTCATCCTTGAGAGACAAAGTGACTTGCTAAGGATCATAGGCTTAGCAGTGGCACTCAGGCAGGTCACTACAATTCCAATCCAACTTTGCTTTCACTCTGCCTCATTAATTTGTAGAACCAATTTAAGAAAAAAAATACTAACTACATCTAAATGTAAATAGTACATTTATATCATGTTTTGTGGTTTATAAAGAGCTTTCCTTCCAACAACCTTGGTAAGATCAGTAGTACAAGTATCATCCCCATTTTACTGAGGAGGAAACTGAGCCTCAGAGATATTCAGCTATCTGATTATATGGTAACATGGCTAGTTAGTGACCCATTGTTAGCAAGTGTTATGGAAATGGGAGTAAGACCACTTGGAAGCTGGCTAACTGGTCTTGACAGTTTAGAGATATTCACGGAATAAGATTATCATGCTTTGCAATGGAGCAATTATGTACTCTTTAAGTTTGTTTTCTTTTGTTCTTTTCTCCCTGGATGATATGAAAGTCCTCTAGAAAAACAAACAAATAAATAATCTCTTCAATTGCACTAAGGGAAGAGAAAAGAGCTATTCACAGGCTGGTGATTATAGTACAGAGAGCCATAGAAAGGTTACTCGGTAGTTCAATAGGGTTGACCAAGAGTAGTGAGTGAGTGAGTAAAACAGAAAAGACAGAGAATCTGAGGGTATGGACACAAGGACTTAGTCCATTTTTTGGGAAATCTGTTTTTCCAAAGAGGATACTTGAGAGAGATCTTTGGATGAGGATTAAAAAAAATTGATGCCTTTCTTGCCACTCTGGAGGATGAAAGTGAGTTCATGTACCTGTGAACTGGCATGGCCTCCCAACTGGCATGGCCTAGTGATGAGAGACAATTCTAACAGAAGCAATGGGGTATAGGAGATAGAATGCTAAATTGAAAGTCAAAGGATTTGAGTTGGAATCTCAATTTACTGCTCTGTGATCTAGAGGCAAATCACTGAACCTTTTCAGGCCTCAATTTCCTCATCCAATTTCAGTCTCTGTGCAATGAGAAATATTGGAGCTGGAGTGTGATTGGAAAATGTGAAGCTCTTGTAAAAGAGAATCTCAGAACAGAAGAGGATTTCAATTTGATAAGGTGGAAGAGACCATTTCTAATATTTCATTACTCTGAAATATAATATTTTGTTTTTCTCCACCATCAGCTTGCAAAATTTCCCTTACACTCTGAAGATTTAGTTTGACCATGACCCTGAGTTAAGCAATTGATTGTAACAATTGGAAAAGACAGCTTTCTTTCCTTCCTTTTTTCTTTCCTTTTTTCTTTTTCCTTTCTTTTTCTTCCTTCCTTCTATCTTTTCTTCCTTCCTTCCTTCTCTCCTGCCTTTTTCCTTTCTTCATCTACCCATTATCTAGTTCTGCCTTCTTAAACCAAGCAGAACACACCTAATCCCTCTTCCAAAGGTTTAGTGGTACAGTGGAAATAGAACTGGATTTGAAGTCAGAAGATCTGGGTTTGAATCCTACCTCTGTTGTGGTATAGGTTGTAATCTATGTGACTCAGGGCAAGTCACTTAACCTCACTGAGCCTCAGTTTCCTCACCTATAAAATGAAGAGGTGGGCTACGTAGTCTCTAAAGTCCCTTTCAGCTCTAAGCCTATGATCTTATGAGTTAGACAACTACCCTTCAAATATCTGAAGACAGGTATTATGTCTTATCTAAGTCTTCTCTTCTCCTATCTCTTCAATGCCTCTTCATATAGCACTCTGTATGTGAAACTCAGGCTCTGTCTTCACAGTTGAAAAGTACTGTGCTGACACAAGGTCACATTGGTTCTTTTGGCTGTCTTTAGAGTTTACTTGTAGTCCCACTTTCTCGATCATATCAGTTATGTAGAAATCGGATGTTAAAACAGATTTGCATCTCATAACCAATTGTTCCACTGATCCAGCTCTGCCAAATACATGTTTTAATCAGTAAACACAGCTAAAGAAGCAAAAGTGCAAGTCAGCTTCTGATTTTAAGGTGAGATGTCTGAAGGTGATTTAAGGTTGCCATATTTTTGGTGATGTAATAAAAATAATAACAGCTCCCATTTATATAGCACTTGAAAGTTGAAAAAGCATTTTCCATATTTACAATAACTATTTGAGGGAGGTAGTAATTAAAATAGAATCTGTGGGACTCATTAATAGGTAAAACGCCCACACAGGGATAAACTGGCAGAAACCTTTCTGGTGAAAAATGTATTTTCTTGCAATACTTCAACTTTGTTACTTTTTAAGGATTGCTATAGGCATCCTTTCCTGTACCTCCCCAGTCCTCTCCTCTCCCCCCCCCCCACACTAACGAAGAACTCAAGCCCTCCATAACTTTGCAAATTGTTCTTGAGATTTATTGTGGCTGAAAAATTCGTCATTCTAGGACTAATGTGGTAGTGAGCATCTTCAGACTTCCCTTAGCTGGTCGTTGGGTCCCAGAAATACAATCCATCATTGGGCCTGCATTCAAAGCCTTTCAACTTGGTGTGATCAGCCTGGCAGAGCTCATACTCTGGTGACCATGTTACTTCCGTGCCACAATGAGGCATCAGAGCAGGGTGAGCAGATTATTTTTTAAGTAACTAGATAACATCTACAACATTTCCTTAGACATTAGCTGTTTCATCCTGGTTCAGGTCATTACAAAGCACAGTAATCAGATTTTAATAACTATATTTGAGAATAAAATATCCAATTTACTATTCATACATATATATGAGCTATTGTAATTTTTATTACATCACCATAATTTTAAAAAATTTCATGGAGATGTCCTATATCTCCCTGTCATTATGTTATGATATTCAATCAACTAGCATTTATTAAGTGACTACTATCTATCTGCCACGCATCATACTAGGTGCTGAGGATACAAAAAAAAAAGACCAAAAAAGCCC
This sequence comes from Vombatus ursinus, assembly GCF_900497805.2. Taxonomy (NCBI): domain Eukaryota; kingdom Metazoa; phylum Chordata; class Mammalia; order Diprotodontia; family Vombatidae; genus Vombatus; species Vombatus ursinus. The sequence goes on from NW_020954590.1 coordinate 105,613,329, forward strand.
CCTCAAAACCAAAAAACCCAGCCAGGCTCTCAGAGAGCTTATATACTAATGAGGAGATAATATGTAAAAAACAATGTGCAAACAAGATATGCACAGCATGAACTAGAGATAATAAACAGAGAGAAAGCATTAGCTTAGGCTTAGTATTATTGATGGATATCCCATAACAATGCTTGCATACTTCATCATTATTTTCTCTAAGTAGCCAAATAAGTCAGATGGACACTAGATTTAATTTGGATAAATATATACTTATTTGGACTATAGCAAGTACTGTATTATATACTCTAGGAGTAAGCAAACTATGACCTCCCCCACCCAGGCCAGATCTGGCCTGCCACCAGATTTTGTATGGCCAATGCGCTAAGAATAATTAACAAATTTAATTAATTTAAAGTAAATGTTTTAAATAATTAAATGTAAATTTAAATTTAAAAATGTAAAAACTATTCTGGGAGAGCGATGGGTACAGGTTGTGAGCCAAATTGTGGGCCAGAGTTTGCCAACCCTTGCAAAAAGCTAGGGTAGTTTTAGGCAGTTGAATCTAATCTTTGATTGATATATTGGAAAACCAGGTTTAAAGAAAACTCTGCTTTGCTCCAAGTCAGAAAGGCTGCCCCCACACATAATTGGAAAACCAAACTTATTTTTATTTAATTGAGGGCACTGATTAACATAGGTATCAGTTAATTTAACTATCAACCTTAAAGCTTTAAATACAACCTAAAGGATTGAAAAGGCATAGGAAACTGAAAAAAAAATGAGACAAGTACATTTCTATTGTGTGACAGTCACCCCTTTTTAGAACTTGGAAGAGCTGTTTGGTGCAGGTCATGATAGATTGCATTTACAGATGACTTAAGAGTTTTATGAAGTATTTAATTACACAATTTTATTTTAATTTCACAATAACCCTGGGCAGGAGGTATTGCATTTATTATTATCCCCATTTTAAAGATGAGGAAACTGAGGCTCAGAGTGCTTAGTTGCTTGCCCAGAGTCACATAGCTAGGAAATGTCAGCCCCTCTAACCCTGACGTTCTTTTCACTGTTCCATGTAACCTCTCAGAGGAACCCACGTTCACCTATATGAACCCATGTTTTTCATCAGCATTCTTGCCTTCAGCCTTTAGGAGACTCATTGCAACAGCCCGCCCATTCTTTGTGCAGCTTGAGCAAGAAGGATATACCTGTTCTTTCTTGCCTCAGTTACACCACACCTTCCTTTTAGGCAAGGATGGTTGGTTCACCCACAGCTCTATGTGTGTGTGTTTGGAGGGGTGGAGAGAGAGTGCTCCTACCCCACCCCAATTCAACTCTGGGAATCTTTTGGGTAGTATAAGATAAAGGAGATCTTAACTTTAGGGGATACTTTAATGTTGGTGGTTAGAATTAACTGACATCCATGTTAATCAGTATCATTAATAATTAAATTGTTTGACACTTAAATAGTGTATAGTGGCACTGTTTCTGACTTGTGGCAAGATGAGATTTACTGAGTATACAATTCCATCCAAAGCATCTTTTTGGATCCCTTACCCCAGGCCTTTGCTCTCCGGCAGGAGTGGGAGGGGTGCTCAATGACTCTGTTCTTTGTGCTGTCCATCTAGAAAGGCATAAGGGAGCAAGAGAAGATTGTACCAGGCAAAAATACAAATAAATGGTAATGAAGAAGCTACTGTATACGGCAGCAATAGAACAATGATGAATTATATGGTTGAAGGCAATATGACCCTGTGTCTGAGCACAAGTTTAGAAGCCAGACTCTGAATTTCAACTACAGATTCATTGGCTGACCTGTGGAAACCATTTGACCTTTTGGTGTCAGTTTCCTAGCCTACAAAAGAGGCAATGAAATGGACAAAAATATTGTGTGGAATACACTATTAATGACTTTAAAGGACCTTGAAAATACATAGATCTATAAAATTGTATGTTCTGTATGATGGTTATATATGCCATTTGGATTTTTGTTCTCAGGTGAGGGTGGGAGAAGAACCTAATTTCTTCAGGAAACCATGAAGCCACATGCCAGAGGAACCTGTGGGAGAAAATAGATCATTTTTCAAAGTTTCTATCCTATACCACTCAAAAATTAGTTATTAGCCCTCTCAACTTCTCAAAATTATTTTGCATTGTTTCCATTTATTTATTTAGTTGTATACTTGTTAGATCCCTCCCCAACCCATCCCCAGTAGAATTTAAATCCCTTGAGGACAAGATCTGTGTGTGTATGTATGTATGTATGTATATATATGTGTGTATATATGCATATGTATATGTATACATATTATGTATATGTGTTGTATCTGCATATATATACATATATACATACATATACACAGTACGCCTTATATAGTAGGTTGTTTAATAAATGGTGTATAGAATTGAATTGAACTGAATTAAGATATTGGGCACTCCAGTAAGGCAACCTAATAGAGAGTTCCATCCAGAACAGAAAGATAGTGATAGCTCCAACAAAAATAGGAAAGTTTCAAAGAGGGGAGGGTTGGGGGGAAAGATAACACCCATGAAAAGTATGATTGTAAAAAGGAGGCAGATAGGTAGAATGCCCAAGTACTATATTGGTACCCAGGAAATAATAAAAGATCAAGTAAGTAAATCCTCCAGCACATTGGCTAGGTCCTCTATTGAAGATTTACAAAAGGACTCAAAGTCTTACAAGGTAATTTGAATAGGTTGCAATCTGCACCAATGGAGGGAGTCCTGACAATGGTGAAATCATGCAACCACTGAAATATTAAAGTCCAAAACCATAATCGACTTTTCACTGACTTTTTAGAACACTGAATTAGAGTTTTTAAATTGAGAGTGACCTTAAATAATATGCATTCTGATTTTCCTCTACAACTTTAAGCATCTGAATGCAAACAACCTTTAGCACATGTCCAAAATGGAACTATGTTTTTTTACTCCAAGTCCTTCCTTTCTCCAAACTTTTCTATTTCCCCTGAGGGTACCACCATCCTTCTAGATAGGCTCCTGACCTCAGCATCATTCTTTACTCTTCCCTTTCTCTTCAATCCCATACAGAATCAGTTGCCAAGTCTTGTTGATTCTACCTCCACAATATCTCTCCCATCTGGCTCCTCTCCACCCACACAACTACAACTTTAGTGCAAGGCTTTATCATCTCTCTTTCACTATTGCAAAGACCTCCTAATTATCTTCTCTGCTTCTCCTCTCTCCCCTCTTCATCCATTCTTCACAAAGTTGCCAAAATCATAACCCTATTCTCACACCCAAATCTGCAATGACTCTTTAGGGCCGCTAGATTAAATGCAAAACCCTCAGCTTAGCATTTAAAGTCCTCCATAGTCTATGCCTCAGCTACCTTTTCAGTTTTATGCCATTTTATTCTGTTCTATACATTGTGTGCTTTAATCAAACTAGCCTACTATTTCCCATTCACAATAAGTTCACTTACTGTACCCTTATTCTCATACTTCAGTAATTCTTCTGCCTTTATGCTGAACTTAGGAGTTTTGTCTTCTCTAGCTGCCTTCAAAGCTCAGCTCAGGTGCCACCTCCTTTACAAGACTTTCTCTGATCTCCTCAAATATTATTGTTTTCTCCTTCTTATAATTACTGTGTATTTACATATTCACAGGCATAGTCTATTCACACATACCAACACCCCACTGAATATAAGACTCTCGAAGGCAAGAACTATTTCATATTTGTCTTTGTCTACCAAGTGTCTATAGTAGTGCCTTGTAGATGGTAGAATATTACAGTTTAGAGCTAATGGCCTTCACATGTAATCTATATGGGGTTGGAGTGTGTACTCTAATCAACAACCACACCAAAGTTCTACCCCTTAGCCTACTCCTTGGACTGATTACCTTATTTATTTCCATCCTAGCTTTAAGGCAATCAAAGGGCATATTCTTGTATTTCCTCATTAATTACTAAAATCACAGCTTCCATTAATTAATCAGTTCTCTCTGAGCCCCCATGCCAGTTTATTAAATAATATTTATTAAGCAAGAGAAATTTCTTTTCACATAAGCTTTTGCTCACTTTTTTTTGTCTTTTAACCCTCCCCCCAATAAATAAATATCAAGGTTATTGGCATATAATTTATTAACAGTATACTCAAACATTCAAATAAATCTATGATCTCATCAATTTATGTGTTCTTTTCAGCAATGCAAATTGAATCCATTCATTCCTGCCCATCTTGTGTAGCTCTCATCCAAGTCCTCTCATTATTTTTGTTATTCGTTTTTCGCAGTATAACAAACAACAAAACAATGAACTAAATATTTATGATAAATCAACTGTAAGAAAAGTTACAACCAGAGTCACTTTTAAACATCACCACTATTGCTGCCTTCTCTTCACTTCTGGAAATGCAGTCTTACCATTCATCTCTCTTATGATGGCAACAAGTTTCTTCAGAATTCTCTTTACTGATCGTTCAAGTTAAAGTCAGTATCTAATAAAAAGAAATTATCTGAGTCCTTTATCTTTTTGCTTCACCCCATCTCTCCCTCCAGAAAATTAAGTCACTTAACCTTTAAGTGCTTTGGTAGCTCTTTAAGACTATAAGTTGCCGAGAAGATGTCTGTCTGCATCTGTGGAGGGAATTTTCTCATCTAGGAGTTCCTACTAATGAAATCATAGGTTCAGTTTATCTCCTATGCCTAAGTATACAGCAGGTTCTGTAAAAAGCAACAACTACAACAACAATAAAACAAAACTCGGGCTATAAGTGGACTACAAATTTAATATGATTAGAGAATGTGATATGGCATCCAAAAATTAGGCTAGATATTTTTTAAAGTATAATGCTCCTAAGGAGGGAGGTAATGTCTTCAGCTGTTTCAGTTGTGTCCTACTCTTTGTGACCCCATTTGGGATTTTCCTGGGAAAGATGTATAAGTGTTTTGCAATTTCCTTCTCCAGGTCATTTTAAAGATAAGGAAACTGAGATATACAGGGTTAAGTGAGTTGCCCAGGATCACAGAGCTAGTAAGTATCTGAGGCTGGATTTGAACTCAGAAAGATGAGTCTTCCTAACTCCAGGTTCATCATACTATCTACTGCACTACCTGGCTGCATTCACACACATACACACACACATCTACGTGTATTTATTAATTGTATTTCAATGTAATTGCTTTTCTTTGTAATCCCACATATTTTATTTTGTGGCACATTATTCTGAGGTTTCACTAGACTGCTAAAGGTCCACGACACAAAAGAAACTGTGGATGCTTGACCTAGATGGTGTCTGAAAAGGAAACGTTTAAGAATCAAGTCACTGTCCATGTCACCCTCACCTTCCAACCCCACTCCCCGGGACAACATAGTTATTTTCATCCCTTACACGTTGGAATCATACAGAACCCAGCCACCACAACATGGCTCTTGAAGTTAGTGTATTTGAACTCTTGCTATGGCTATGACAGGCAGTTTCCTATCTAAGAATAACAGGCTACAGTTTGTGTTTTATTTCTTCTTCTTACATCTGAATGAGAAGTTATTTATTGACCACATTTTGCCTTACTTCATTTGAGAAAATAAGAGGGGCATCATGTTTCCATTAAAGCCTAAGATACTCAACCATAAGTAGATTGCTACTCCTTAGATGGCATAGTAGTTCTTTGAGGACACAAGGTGAATTAATGAGTTCTTCCTTTCCTCTACAGGGCTAAAAGCAACCATATTAAAATACAGTTCACTAGCATTACTCATGCAGACATAGGCAGGTTTCATTACGTTCCCTGAATTTCACTAAAAGCCTGATATAATTATATCAGCCTAGTGGCTTGTTAAGAACATCTAGCAAACTGATCATGGAGTCAGAAATGAGATTTTCTGGTTCACTGCTCTTTTCTCTAGCCTATACTGTGTTTAAGATGATTGGAAAGTATGGACAACATAGTCTGGGCTTTGAAAATGGCTGAATTTAAAATTGGGGAATTGAATGAATGAAAGAAAAAAGCATGTATCAAGTATTTGCTATGTGTAATTATTAAGCATTTTGCTAATTGCCAGGGAAATAAATACAAAAGAGAAAACAGTTCCTGCCCTCAAGGAGCTTACATTTCTGTTCTTGTCAGTCACCTACCTCCATCTGGTCTCCCAGGTTCCTTATTAGCATTATCCTGACTTCTCACTGTCCTTCACCTTACATTTTTAATCAGCTGCCAAAACTTGACATTTCTACCTACACAAGAACTCTAGCATCTGACCTCTCCTCTCCACTTAAACATTTACTACCTTAGTTCAGGCTCTCATTATCTTTTGCCTACATTATTGCCACAGACTCCTAATTCGTCTCCCTGCCTTGAGTATCTCACCACTACAATTTATCCTAAATGTTGCTACCAAAATAATTTTCCTGAAGTGACGATCTAATCTTACAACTTCTCTATTTCCCCAATTTCCCCTTGCCTCTAAGATTAACAAAATAAAACAAAGCCCTCTTGTTTAGCTTTTAAAGTCCTACACAAACTGGCCTCAACCTGTCTTCCCTTCCCTCATTCTGATCTAGTCCAATTGGCCTTCCATCTATTTCTCATTCACAGCATCCCATCTCTTCTCTGTGAGCCTTTGCATTGGCTATCTTCCATGTTTTACCTTTGACCTGGAGAGTCACTGTCATCCTCTAAGAGGCAGCTGAAAGAATCATCTTTTGCATGAACCTCTCCTGATCCCTCCAATTGATTGTGCCCTTCCTTTTCAACTATCTTGATTTTCATGTATTTATTTGTATTTATGCTGTATATTTTATAAGTGCTAGTTGATTCCCATGTTAGAATGAAAGCTACTTGCAAGTAGTAATTTTTTCACTCTTTATACTGGTCTCCTCAGTGCACATTGCTGTTGTCATTCAATCGTGTCATACTCTTCATGACTCAGTTGAACTATACTGTTCATGGGATTTTCTTGGCAAAGATATTGGACTGGTCTGCCATTTACTTTTCCAGTGGATTAAGGCAAACAGAGGTTAAGTGACTTGCCCAGGGTCACACAGCTGGTAAGTGTCTGAGGGCAGATTTGAACTCAGGAAGAGTCTTCCTGACTCTAGGCCTGGCACATCCACTGTGCCAGCTAGCTGCCTCCTTCCTGGCACATGGTAGATGCTTAATAAATGTTTTTTTGACTAATGGGTACATTATAATCGGTATTTATAAGTGGTGGCCAAAGAGGGATATTTTGGTTCAGAAAGTTATAAGAATGGTGAGTGGAGCCACAAAGGAGTAGACTGACATGCCCCTGCCAGTATCAGTGTAAGTGTTGATTTGATTATGGTTCTTAAGTTGGAAAGCTCATCTTTGTGGCAAGGAAACTGGTGAGAAGATAGCCAGGTAGTAAAGTGAAGGACTGCTAGGATCACTGCATGAGACACTCAACTATCAGAAGAGCAAAGCGTGCAGAAAGGGAGACCTGGAGCTGAGTAGAAAGAGTAAATTCATCCAGGGCATGCTCACTGGAAGGAAGATAGGAAGAATTTAGCTAGGGAGTGGCAATTGTAACGAGTGCTATTTATAGCTCAGACCATTCCCAAAGGATAGCAGCGGGAGTTCTGGGAATTGGAATAATGAGACCTTACCTCTAATTCTATCTCACACATTTATTATTTACAGGATTTTGAACAAGTCGCTTAACCTTTTTGAGCCTCGTTTTTCCATCTGTACAATGAAACCTCATGGGACTTTTGTAAGGATTAAATGAAACAGTGTATACAAAGGACTTTGCAAACCTGAAAGTGTTATATAAATTCCAGTATTTTTATAATTGTTGATATTATTACTCCCCGCTTCTAAGCTCCCCAACAGACAGCTGAAACTGGAAATTCAGAGTTGCCTAATTGGATATCTACAGAAGCAGAAAGCCTTTCTTCCAAGCAAAGTGATGTAAAAGAGTAGGGGTATCTTTCTTACATTAAAACAGAAAACCCAATTTCAGATAAGCAATCCTTGTTTTAAAAAAAAAGTGTGTGTGTGTGTGTGTTTGATGGATGGAAGTAGGTGAGTAGGTGGAGAAAGAATTTTGGCAATCACCAATAGTTAATGTCTATTAAAGCTTCTAAAAAGAAAATCCTCTTTTTCTAGGACACCAACTAGCAGTGCTTAACTCACCATTGACTAGTTCCCATAATCACTGATTTTAAAATAATTACAGTTTCGGTTTTTGTTTTGTTTTGTTTTGTTTTCACAAAGTAGAGGTGTAACACAAAGTGTTTATATATTTTTCATTCAAGAACACTTCTCTGGGACTCTTGTTGCTTTTGATTTGTTTATCTTTTTGTTTGGAAACCCGAATTGATTCCCACTTTGCCCCACTTCCCACTTTCTGCTATTCTCTATTTATTTCTTTTTAAATTAAAGGACAAAAGGGAGCAAACTTTCTGAGTCCTTTTTGTTTGAACATTTGATTTCATTGGCCAAGAAAGCTCAATGTTAGGGTGAAATGGAGCTGAACTTATGACAGGAGATTCAGTGTCTGGGTTTCTTGAAGGGGAACTAAGTGGGCATACTGGCCAGGATGTTTTGCCAATTTCATTAGATATGCTGGGAGGAGGCCTGACTGAACAGTATAAGAGAGAATAACCCAAGCATCTGTGGGTGTCTCTCCTCTCAGTGTCCTCATTAATAGCCACCAGGAGAAGACACAGGGATTGGCCATAGTTCCAGCCACTCTTAAATCATGCAAATAAAGAAATCTTGCAGAAAGGCCTACTTTTCTATTGTCACACCTGGAAGCCCTGGGTGGCTTTAGTGTGAATCCTCACATGGATTCCCCACTGGATAAATCTTCTATTCTTATTTATCTGAAATGTCTTTCAACTCAAACTTGGTAGCAATGTGTTTTCATTTTTAAGTATGAACTTTTCTTTTACATGAGAAAAATGGAAAGAAGAAATAGAAAGGGTGGGATCAATGCTTAGTGGAAAGAGTATTTACTAAATTCAGAGGAGATGGGTTCGATTTCCTTTTCTGATTCTAGCCCGTGTGAAGTTGGGCAAGCCAATTAACCTGCTGCGGATGAAAGGATCTCCACTCCCTGGGTGCAGCTGAAAAGACAGAACAAGAACAAGTCATATAGTTTTAAAGATATAACCTGGTCTGGCCATGAAGCCAGTGTAAAAAGGCTGCTCCCTCTCATGTAGTAGGCGAATGCAGGATGTTTTCTCCTAGAAGCAGGTCCCTGACATTTCCTACATGGGTGCCTTCATCTTAGGTGATCTGGGCGTGAACAAAGCTGGGTTACGTTATTATTACTAGTCATGTAAACTTAGGTAGAAATCATCACTTCTCTGTTTTTTCTTTTCTTTCATTTATAAAATAAAGAAGTTGGACTGGGAATCCTTTTGGCCCCTCCTAAAAAAAAAAAGGAGTGGGCAGGGCGGGGTTGTGATGTAAATCTAGCTTACTTTCTTAGCTCATTCATCCATGATCTATGATCTGGGGGCCAAAGTAATTAGTAAAGTATTATTGCAGTACCTTATTCCAGTATGGCGTTGAACATGTAATAGGTCCTCAGAATCAGAACACTTAGATCCAAATCTCACCTTTGACCCATATTGGCTAGGTGCTCTGGGTAAGTCACTTAGCATCTCACTTCCCTAAGCACCCCTCTAGTAATATGTTACAGAGAAGGTATTTGCTTGTATTGGTAGATGAAATTTCTTCATCTGGAAACTTCCTTCATCATTGCAGATCACAACCCATCTAAAATTTAATGTGTCAGAGAGTTGCCTGAGGCTTGTCCATTTGTCTTGTTACACAACAACAACAACAACAATATAATAAAAATAACTGACATCAATCTATTCAGAAAAGTTTTTTACATATATTATCTCAACAGATTCTTGTAACAACCCTGTGAATTAAGTTCTATCATTATCTCTGTTTTACAGATGAGAAAACTGAGGCTGAAAAAACTTTATGGGAGTAGACATTAATGGAGGGAGGGACAGAAAGGTTTCTGTGTTTTAGCATAGTGGAAACCATAGTACTTCCATCAGATCCAATAAATGTTATAATCCAGGCCTGCACAACCTGCAGCCTGCCAAAGGATTTTGGATGGTCCATGAAAAATGTAGAGGAAAACATTCTTTGTATATAGAGGAAATCCTTTGACATGCCACAAGCGGCCCAAGGGCCACAGGCTGTGTAGGCCTGTTATAATCTATCTATCTGTGATCAACAAATAGTGAAAACTGTCAGGTCTCTGCAGTCTAAAAGCTTCAAAGATGGTTAACACTTCCAAAGAGTCATCTTTCAATTATGCTTGAAGGAGGTTCGTAAATAATCATGTGTAGTTTTGTGGGGTTTTTTTGAGGGACAAAGTTAAAGGGCATATGTAGAGATGAATGAATGGTAAATGTAGTGCATTATTACAGAGGCAAGGCTTCTCACTTACCATTGGTTCCTTTTCCTTAGCAACCTCCACAGATGTTAGATTGCATCACGGCTCTCTAGGTTATTGTTGTTTGTACTTCATTCTCAAAGAGGACCGTGACATTGGGAAGGTGATGTCATGACTTGCAAGTGAATTGGATTTAAGTGAGTGCAAAGTCACCAGCCTCACTCTCTCCTTCTGAGCCATCCCGATCTTGTGGTAACATATAGAGCAGGATGACTAGAGATGGCTCTGGATGCAGTGAGAGTCCTTGGCCTTTGTAAGCTGAAGTCTTTCCCAGGTCTCAGTTTGTCTGAGGCTACACCCATTCAGTGATTAAGGCTAGGTAAGAAATGAGGCAAAAAAATAGCCTCTTTTGCTTAATCAAAAAAAAAATTGTGGGAGAAGAAGACCCTGAGGGTTCCTCACCAAAACGGAAACAATTGCTATTCACATTCGCTCTGAACCAACAGAATCAAAAGAATAACCAAGGGAGACTTGGGCTAGGACCTATTATTGACCAATCAGTGAGAGTCAGAGAAATTCATGTTTAAGGCATGATCTTTAAAAGAGAAATCTAGCCCATAAACCCCAAAATATCTTTCAAGGTTTTAGCAATCAAAATTTATATTCCTTTGGGCAGATTACCCACAGGTAGGGGTATGATTCCCTATGGGGACAGAGGGAGAATAGGAAGGGAAAGGAGGAAAGGAGGGAGGAAGGAAGGAAAGAAGGAGCTGCATTGCTCAACTGGAACTGGCTAGGTGAGAAATGAGGCAAAAAAATGGCCTCTTTTACCTGGTCAAAATAAAAAAATCAACCTGGGAAGGGAAGACCCTCAGGATTTCTGACCAAAACAGAAACAATTGCTATTTACATTTACTCTGAGCACTTAATGACAACTCAGCCCATTGATCTCTAAGCTGATTCCCAAGCAAGATGTGTTTGTCAAGAACATTGCTGACAAATAATGGGCAGGCTTTGGACAGAGAGCCTATAATAAACATAAAGGCATTGCCTTTGATTGGTTACATTAAATGTGACCCATGTTAACACCTGCTCATGAATGAAAACCATGACTGAACAATTAACCATTGAACTGAAACATGGTGTAATAAAGAGTTAATGGCCACAGAATACAGAAGTTTATGATGTGATTATTTCAAAATATTCTTCCTGGGAAAAGGAAGCAATGAGAGGAAATTTTTTTTAATTATTGTTTTGTTCCCAATTACATGTGATTATATTGCAGGGTTATGAAAGTGTAACTTAGGGTCCAGAGCTCCAGCTCTGGGCTTATGAAAATGGGATTCAATCTTAGGGGATCATCCCCCATACCATAATCCTTTAGTATGAATTACTCCCACTCAAAGGTTTTTTTCTTTTTTCTGGGAAATTAAGAATAGAACTTCTGTCTAGTTTTCCACAAATGTAGGTAAGAAGGACTTGAGTGCAAGCATTCAAAGTAACAACATGTATTGGGTACAAGACAATCTTTATTTCATCTAGATGAAATAAATTAAACATGAAGGACTCACAGTAGTTATAAGCAATCTAAATCGTTGTCTTTCCTGTTCATGAATCATACTTTTCCTACAAGAAACCATGCAGTGGCTGGTTCTAAGGGCTCTCTACCCTACCACCCACCCGAACTGCTGCAATTATTGCTATTTCAGTTGAAATGGCAGCATTATAAGAGCATGTTTCCTTCTTGTAGTTAAATAGACCAGTAAAATTTAATTGCCTCAAAGTACGTTGAGGGAGCTGAGCATTAAAGCAACAGAAAAAAAATGTAGATTCACTGGACCAGAATCGAACATTATCCTGAGACTGAAGATGACAGAATAATCCTCCTTTTAAATTTAGTCCCCATTCCCTGCTCCAAATTTTGGTGACTGTAGGTGGCATGAGTATTGTTCCTAAGTTGGAAATCTACTGCAAAGACCATCTGCAAGATAAGTGATCCTTGCATAACCTAGAACACAACACACTGGCCAGTCTTCAGTGTTCCTCTCACCTTACTTGGGGCAAAGAGGGATAGTTTAATTTGCTGTGGCTTTAAGATTTGTTTTTAACAAAGCTGTATGTTCTGGTGGAGAAAGCACTGGATTTTAATTTAGAAGACCTCGGTTCAAATCTAGTCTTAGTCACTTACTACTTGGCTGGCAATGGTTAAATTATTTCACCTCTCTGGGACTCAGTTTGCCATGAATACAATAAGTGGGTTGGAGCTGATTATATATGATGTCATTCTAAAATGCTATGCTCCTATGAATTACCAATTGCTATATGTTAGACTGTAGATTGAAAGATGAGAAGAAAGGACTGGAGGTCTTTGCAAAAATTACCCAGGTAGGGACTGGTAAGCTAGGTTTAGTTTTTCTAGCCCGGAGTCACTAAACACGCTCAATTTTGCAGAATTTATGCTTAAGGAGTAGGCTTTAAGATGTCTATGTAGCATAACTGGAAGGACATTGGGAAGGGTGCTCCTTGTAGCCCCTCCCCCTAAAAAACCTTCTCAATTTTATGTGTGAAAGTCAACCATTAGATTCATTCCTTTGGGTAAATGATTCTTTTATAAGAGCCATCTTTGAAAAAGTCAAAGGAAGGGAAGAAGGAAATGTATTTATTAAACTAATAAATATCTAAGTGTACCACCAAAATGTCTGCAAAAAGAAGGATAATACATTGTCCCAAACGAATTAATGAATGACTGCAAAAACACTGAGGCAGCAAGAGAGCAGTGGGCAATTGGTGTGAGGGAAGAGGTGCTGAAATAAGGAAAAAGGAGAGACCTAAAAAGCAGAAGGCAAACTTGTCCTACCTCTTCTTTTTGCTTAGTATCAAATTTGTTTGGGGATGTGCAGGGAGGACTGGATAGATGGCATAGTGGATAGTTCACTGGTCCTCAAATCAGAAAGATCAGAGTTCAAATCTGGCCTCAGACACTTACTGTGTGACCTTAGGCAAGTCACTTAATCTCTGTTTGCCTCATCTGTTAAATGGAGAAAAGACTAACCTACCCCCCAGGGTTGTTGTAAGGATCAAATGATATGATATTTATAAAATGTTTAGCATGTAGTAGGCTCTATATAAATGCTAGCTGTTATTAAATACTGGTACTATTAAATTAGTCAATATGCATTATGAGTAAAAGACCCAGAATACCCTCAATAAGCATTAACAGTGACACACTGGCATCTGTAGTCTTCATCAGGTAGGAACATTGTACACATGGGTCCAAAGGGGGAAATAGAGATAATTCTAAGGAATGGAATTATCAGTGAGTCAAATATTTGAGAGTTTACTATATGCAAGTGATCATGCTACAGGCTGTATGGAGGACAAAGAAGTATGAGACAAAGTTCTTGCCCTAATGAAGCTTATAATACAATTCATCAGATAAGACATGTAATAATAACAATATTTACATAGTGCTTTAAAGATCACAAAGAGCCTTATATACATTATTTCATTTGAGCTTCAAAGCAATACTATGATGTAGGTAGTACAGGTATTATTATCCTTGTTTTATAGATTAGGAAACTTAAGTTCAGATGGATTAAGTTTGAGGGTGGGGGGAAAATGGATTTTCCCCATCATCTTCATTTTATTTGCAATTAATTTTTTTTCCTATTAACAAAGACTGACTTTAATATTAGGTTTAATTTTTGTAGCCAGGAGTCACTAAACATGCTCAATTTTGCAAATTTTTTTTTCTTTTGTTAGGCAATGAGGTTAAGTGACTTGCCCAGGGTCACACAGCTAGTAAGTGTTATGTGTCTGAGGCCAGATTTGAACTCAGGTCCTCCTGACTTCAATGCCAGAGCTCTATCTGCTGCACCACCTAGCTGCCCCTTTGTTGCAGAATTTATGCATAAGGAGTAAGCTTTAAGATGTCTGTGTAGCATAACTTGAAGGACATTGGGAGGAGTGCTCCTTTATAGCCCCTCCTCCTAAAAAACCTTCTCATTTATATGTGTGAAAGTCAACCATTAGAATTCATTCCTTTGGGTAAATGATCTTTTTATAGGAGCCATCTTTGCTTCTAGGGTTCTACAATTCTGACAGTCAGCTGAGTAGTGTGGTGGATAATGTACTGGTCCTCAAATCAGGAAGACCTGAGTTCAAATTTTGCTTTATGTAATTACTAGCTTTGTGAGCCTACACAAATTCTTTAATCTCTGTTTGCCTCAGTTTTCTCATCTGTAAAATGATGATAATAATAATAGCACCTGCTTCCCAGGGTTGTTATGAAGATGAAATGAGATGGTGTTTGTAATGTTCTTTGCAAACTTTAAAGCACTAAAAAAATGCTAGCTACTTTTATTTTCTCTCTTCTACTTCTGCCCCTCCATTGAAAAAGAAAAAAAGCCCTTGGCAAAGATACTGTAGTTTGTCTTTTCCTTCTCCAGCTCATTTCACAAATGAGGAAACTGAGGCAAACAGTATTAACGTAGTCACCCAGGGTTGCACAACTACTAAGTGTTTGAGGGCAGATGTGAACTCATGAAGATGAGTCTTCCTGACCCCAGGCCCAGCACTCTATCCACTGTACCACCTAGCTGCCCATATATAGCTGCCTAACTGTATAAAATATCATGAAAGGCAACAGATAAATGTTGAATGAATGGTATATTGTTATTAACACATAGCCAGGAAAGGTCATTCTAGGCTGGGGGTTGGGTGGACCTCAGAGTGATCTAGAAAGCAAGTGATGTCTGATTTCATATTGATTATAAGCCAAACCAAACCCCAGATGGATGGGAATTCAATTGGTGTGCCACTGCCTACCCCAGCTAACTTGTGAAGTAGCCTATTGTGGACTTGAAATTGAAACAAAAAGCTTTTTAATGTGGGCAGCTCTCATGAGATAGCATTGAATTGATTGGGATTTTCTTTTGCACAGCAAAGAAGTAGATTAGTATCTAATAATGAATCAGCACATTCACAAATGCTGACTCCAGAGCTGTAGGCAACACATGATATGGCATGGGAGTTATATTATGCACTGTTCAGGGAACATTAATGAAAGCTGAAAAACTGTTGGCTTTAGTTGCCTGTTTTGATGTCAGAAGACGGTTGTAGTGCTAAGAAGAAAGTGAATTGGAATTGGGGGTGGAGAAGACAAGAGCAAGGAAACTCTGCTATTTAATCTCTGAGGTCTGTTTTCCTGAAGACTCCATGCCCCAGCCCCTAATTGAGTGTACCCCAAGGCTCCATCCTGGGCCATCTATCTCTACATTCTCTCCTTTTATGACCTCAAAAATTCTCACGGATTCAATTACATCTTTATGTATATAACACGCAGTTTTCTATATCCAGCTCTTGTCTCTTTCTGGAATTTTAATCATGAATTACCAACTGACTGCTGACATCTTCAGTTAGATGTCTCGTGGATATCACAAACTCTGCAGGCCCCAAATGGACTAATAATCTCTCTCCCCAAGCCTCTCCCCCTTCCAATCTCCTCTGTTTCTGCTGAGGTTAACCCAGCTGCTGAAATTTCTCAGATTTGTGACCTTTCCATCACCCTTGGCTTTTCCCTTTCATTAACTCCCGTATCCAGTTAGTTTTCATCTGTTCCAATCTCTATGCCTCACACGGCCCCCACCTTAGTTGAGGCCTTCGTCGTCACCGTTCTAGAGAACCTCAACGGCTTCCCAAGTGGACTTCAGGCACCTAGTCACTCCCCTCTCCAACATACTTTCTACCCTGCTGCCAAAAGGTCTTCCTAAAGTGTAAGTCTGACCACTTTCTTGCTTGAGAACCTTCAATGGTTACCTATTGCTTCTAGAATAAAGTGCAAACTCCTTTGCATTTACCTTGTGTACAAATACCTGAAAGGGAAGTGATGTTGGGCAGCTTCCTTCTATGTTAAATGATCTCTTTCATTGCTTCCTGACTTTGGGGACCAGGACCAGGCCATTACTTACAACAAGACCGTTTCTCTACCTATTTTTTGAAGAAAAACAGAACACTTTTGCAGTCCCTGAATTTGAAAATTGATAATAAAAATCAAAATAAGAGAATGGTTTCTGGGAAGAAATCAAGAAGTACATTGGTGGGCAGAATGTGGATTCAGAGAGAAAATTTCAACCATTGTCAATCAGAAAATGTACATTTGAAAAGCATTTATTATAAGCATGGCAAGATTGATAAGCACCATTTTATTCTAAAGATTAGGATACTTACCACACTAATTCACATAAACAAATCTTACACTTTTTGAACTGCATTTCTTAAAGGAACTAGGATAAGTATCTATTGTTAAAAAATAAATGAGAAAGCAAACCTGAAAATACCTCCCTATTTTGTGGGAAAATTATGTAACATTTCCTCTCTTGACTCTTTGCAATCCCTTTTCCCTAGGGCATTAGGACCATGTTTTTGGTGGCCCTGAGCCACATTAACTTTATCCCTAACAGAGATACAATCTTAACTGGGAAGTTATCTAAACTATTCTCCATGTCCTTTTAATAGTCACAGTATACGTGCAGTTTATTTCTTCCACAACAGATGTACAGCTAATTTAGCAAACATTTTAAGTTCAAAAAATACATTAAGGACCTACTGTGTGCTTACAAAGGGTGCTTTAAGAAGGTATGGCTATGTCTTGTATGGGCTGTCCCTATGACTGGTGTGTACTCCTTCACTTTCACTTCTTTGAATTTCCAGTTTCTTTTAACACTTAACTTAAAGGTTAACTTCTAAAGAAATCATTTCCTGATCCCCTCAACCACAGGTGCCTTCCTCCTTAAACAACCTTGCATTTATTCTGTATATATTTACATATGTACATGTTGTCTCTCCCAATAAAAAATAAACTTCCTAATGATAGGGATTATTTCAATTCTGCTTTCATCACTCTAGTGCCTGGGACAGTGTCTGGTACATAATAATTGCTTATTAAATTTTCATTGATGGGTTGATTTAATTGAGGACTATAATTTGAGTCTACATCTCCTCTTATGACTGTCAATGTCCGTTTCTGCAGAAATCTTCATGGCTTTATAATTTTATGTCTCTCATTTGTAGGTGGCACTTGTAAGGGTTGAAGGATAATGAAGGATAAGATAGAAAATCAACCAGTACTTCTCCCTGAAACAAGGGTCATCTTTTTAAAAACCAAATTCTTTCAGTCTCTGAAAAATTAATGTTGCAGGTCACTCAAAGGCCAACAAAGAGGCTTATGGTCATCATGAGTAGATTGTAACATAACAATGAAGAATTGTACCAGAGAAATAGGGCAACTAGGTGGCATAGCGGATAGAGTACTGGGCTTAGAGTCAGGAAGACCTGAGTTCAAATCTGGCCTCAGACACTTTCTAGCTGTGCAACTCTAGGAAAGTCATTTAACCCTGTTTGCCTCAGTTTCCTCATCTGAAAAATGATCTGGAGAAGGAAATAGCAAGCCACTCCAGTATCTTTGCCAAGAAGACACCAAATGAGGTCAGGAAGAGTTGGACATAACTGAAACAACTGAACAACAAAACCAGAAAAATGGTATAAAGAATATCACCAAGATGGAGGGCACCACCCTGTATGCTCTATTACAATGGTTCTCAAACTTTTTGGTATCAAAAAGTTTACACTTTACATTCTTTTTTTTTCTTTTTGCTTTTTTTGCTAGGCAATTGGGGTTAAGTGACTTGCCCAAGGTCACACAGCTAGTACATGTTGTGTGTCTGAGACTGGATTTGAACTCAGGTCCTCCTGACTTCAATGCCAGAAGTCTATCCACTGCTGCCCCCACTTTATACTCTTAAAAATCATTGAGTTCCCCAAAGAGCTTTTGTTTAGATGGGTTATATCTATCAATATTTACCATATGAGAAATTAAAATGTCTTAGTATTGTTATGAAAATGGTTTTAAGCTTATAAATTCTGAAACTGGTCTCAGGGACCTCTAGGGGTTCACACTCTGAGCACTGCTGCTCTATTGATATCCATGCAATGCCAAAAAATCTAGAGAAAACCTTTAGGAGGTTGGGTGGATGTCCTATGCAGGAGGACACATACAAGATTCACGTACGTGTGAATGCATTATAATTTTCACATTCCTGTCCCAGGGCCTCTCTAATTAGAGGGTGGAGCAGAGAGCTCCTCCCCAAACCTCCATTTAAGGAAGGTATCCAGGCCAACTTTCTCTTCATTTCCCACCTGGCTGCACTCTTTTGGACTTCTCCATCCCATCTCCCTGCTTGGTACCTTTCCTTCCCTTCTCTTTTCAGCTTCCTTTTGTGTATTGTCTTCCCTCATTAGATTGTAAGCTCCTTGAGGGCAAGGATCGTGTTCCCCTTTTTTTTATAACACAGTGTCTGGCACATAATAGGTGCTTAATAAGTGTTTATTGACAGATTGACTGACTGGCAAAAGTAACCCACACTTGAACTGGTGAGAGCATAAGTCACTGAGCTATCAAAGCATCCATTAATTGCATCCATTTATGTTGTAAAGATCACAAATTTTAAATAGAGGCTCCTTCAGGATTTATACATTAAGAATTTTCCATCGTGAATACAAAACTATAGATCAGAAATGTTTTTGTATTGGCTCAAATCATTTTGGAAACAAGTGAGCTATAAATCATGAATAAAAATATTTTCATTTCTCTAATGGTTTATGTTATAGAATCAGATCATAGAATTAGAGGTTTAAGGGATCTCAGAGGTCATTGAGTCCAGTCTTTTCATTTCATGGATGATGAAACTGAGGCCCAAAGAGATATCTTGGACTTACATGTTAAAACAATTTGAAAGAGAAAAGAGAATCCTCAAAGATTTACCAAAAAGGCTACAAACTCCTTTCAAATGATGATCTCAGCTTCTGTTGAATTATGCATGTTGTCATAATCTTCCATTATCAACTAACAAGGGACATATTACAGAGATGGAAATGTCTGACTGACAGATTGATATCTCATAGCTAAAATTCCTTTCCTTGAGGGATATGGTCCTCAGAGGGTGTATGGAGCATTCAACAATGACTAGCACCTCTGGTATGAGGGATTGCTGAGACCTTTTCAGGGCTACTCATCTACCTTGGGTATCTACCTACCACCCAACTCTCACCTGTAGCTCCAAAAAGCTGTAGCATGCATAGCGGCCACATTCTGGTAACCAACAGGCCTCAAATCCATTGGTGAGTTGGGGGATATCTACCCCAAGCATGTGAAGATTTCTACTAGAACGGGCTAATGAGAACCATTTGCTCCAATGGCCACGAAGGCTGCTAAAGCAGGCTCTGTGAAGTGCTAAAGGCTTGGTCAGACATTGAAGACTCCAAGGTCATCCAGGGCCATCTCTGGTCATCTTGACTTTTGACCTGCCAGTGGACTTCAGTGACTATGGAAGAGAATGAGGCTGATGACTTTGAGCATCCCTGTCTCACTTAAATCCAATTCGTGTGCAAGTGAAGACAACACTCCTGTGATGTCATTGGTCTCTTTGAAAATGAAGGGTGAACAATAAGATCCTTAGCTCTGCAGGTTTAGAATCTTGATTTTTGTTGAGTCACACTAGGAATGATCATGCCCTGATGAATGAACAAACTCATTAGAAATTGACAAATAGCGATACAACAAAAACCAAACCTGAAACAATTTGTCAATTTACAATGAGAAATCTAACTGTCAAGTATTCTGGAATACTTGTGGTCATCTTTGTAGTGTCATCTTAATAGATTGTCTCCTTGGAAAAAATAAATTCAGTTAGAAGTTGAATAAAGAGTAAGAATTTTTCATCTTAAGCACATGATCATGAAGTTAAGATAGCTGGAAGTACCCTTTTCCACTGCCTTGATATTCCTAGGAGACAAACCAGAATATGTAACATTAGCCAGTCCTCCAGAAACCAAAGAAGAGACACTCATGAATACTTATTTTCCTTTTCTGAGACTACTTAAAGACTGATACCCCTCTCCTTGCATTTATAAAGTTGGGGATTGTAACATGTGAGACAAGCAGCTTGAGGTAGTTTTGAGGATCTAGGAGAAAACAGCCTCACAAAGAAATGTACTGAGAACTTATTTGAAAGCAGATCAAAAGCATGATTACTGACTGAAGATGGGAATGGTTGAAATCAGATCAGAAGCCTGAGTTGCCAGTATAAGAATACACAGAAAAACTTATAGGAGAAACTGCTGAGAGAAATCTGCTTACAGAATACAGATGCTGACAAGAGCTAAGCACCTCTGCAGGTATTTGTGGAGCCATTGTTAACTTCTGGAAGCTTATTGAAGAAACATAAGC
Source organism: Vombatus ursinus (assembly GCF_900497805.2). Lineage (NCBI taxonomy): Eukaryota > Metazoa > Chordata > Mammalia > Diprotodontia > Vombatidae > Vombatus > Vombatus ursinus. Next base: position 105,633,964 of record NW_020954590.1, read on the forward strand.
ATCCTGCTGATGAACTGGGTGGGGTGACTGCCTGCTGGCACCTACTACCTGAGAGAGGAGAAACCCCTAAGAGGCTTGACCACATTGCCCTCTATTGACTTTTCTGGCTTGAGAGGGAAAAATTCCTCAGAGTTCAGAGGGCATAGTTGAGGAGCTTTTCAGTTTTCCATTTTAAGGGAATTGCTTGTCACTGAAATAGCTTAACCCTGCTTCAGAGCCCAGCCAAGGGAGCAGACATGGAAAGCTGATGATCCCAGGCTTAGGGTTGCTGTATCACTGAAAGAGCATAATGCTTCTACTTAATGAAAGGGCTTTAAATTGCTTCAGTGACCCAAGAGCAGCAGACACAGTTTTATCCAACAGGAGAGGGAGAGATTTAGAAGAGGAGAAGCACAGTCCAGACTCTCCCCTAAAAGAGAAAACCAACATTTAGACCTATGGTCTAGAGGTATGAGTTGCCTCAGGTTTCCTTAGCCCTGTACCTTACTTACTTCTGTAAGTATATGCCTCCGCTCCCCACTATAGACACTGTATACCTTGGTGCGAGAGTATGACATAAGTTTATGGATGGACTGTTGTTACATTTCTATTATTCCTGCTTTTTCCTTCTCTTCAGTAAATGTTGTGACAATTAAAAAAATTTTTGCCTTTTCATTTAGTAAATGTTTCATATTTAAGAATCAATTGTGTCATTGTGACTGATTTTGTATATATGGAAAGCTCCCAGTAGAGGCTCAGAAGCTATAGTTGTCACTGTCCTTAGTTTTCAAAGAGGACTAATGACATCATGGGATGATATCTTTACTTATGCGTGAATTAAATTTAAGTGAGGCGGATTTGCACAAAATTGTCAGCCTCACTCTCTTTTCCAGAGTCACTGAAGTCCAACTGTAAGACAAAAGTCAGGATGACTGGTGATAGCCTGGGATATAGTGGATGATCTTGACATCTTGGATGGCTCAATAAGTTCTGAGCATTCCATATGCCTGCTTCAGCTACCTTCATAGCCATTCTTCTAGAGGAAGGTCCACATGATTGAGGTAACCACCTCCCTAACTCATCAATGAGTTTGAGGTCCGTTGGTTATCTCACCCTGGTTTAGCCTTTCTACCAAGATGGTTTTACAGGTGTGTGGCACTGTTTCGTGAAGCCACAGGTGAAAGTTGGGTGAAGGTAAACAGCAAAGGTGGATAAGCAGCCCTGGGAAGGGATCAGCAAGCCCTCACACCAGAGGTGTTAGTCCTCCCTGAATACCCCATACACTCTGTGTATTTGCACACTCTAGTGTTATCCCGAGGACCCTGAAGGTGAGTTGTAGTTGAGGATTCCTCCAACCTCTGAGGACACCATCCTGACCTGAGAGAGCCGCATCAGTTGGGGTGAGCAAGCCAGACTAGGTACAAAGAGAGTGTGCGAAGAGTTGGGGTTGGTGCCATGATTGGGCTACACTTCTTAAAAAACAAACTCCAATATCATGTTAAAATTTCCATATCTATATATAATTTTAATCACTTACATTTTGAATTTTCTGCTTCCTGATGGCATACAGGGGAGGCATTTAGTTTCAGTAGCAAGTTAATGTTGAATCATTCTATAGGTTAAATTCTTTTGGCAAAGATTTCCAGTAGAAGGTAAATCACAACTACATTTATAGATTCCAGATCATTCCTTTCATAAAGGAATTCTCTGTTGGCCCTAGACTTAAGGGTCCATTTTAGAACTTTAGCCCTTATTCATATTTGATAGTCAGTCAGACTGCTCACACAGGCCCATTGAGAATACACAAAAACCAGCTTGGACTACTCTGGAAAAATGTGTAGCTGAAAATATTCTCAGCTGAGAAGCCCACACAATTCTTTATTGTTCATTCAGCATAAGACACTCCCTGAGTGCAGCACAAACAACCCATAGGGCTAAGCAAAGGTGTGAGTAACAATAATGTAAATTGTCTCTGACACTATCTCTTTCTGGGGCTATTCTACTCAATTCTGACCCAGAGAGAGGAAGTAGTTCTTCCTCCTTCCCTTTCTTCTTTATATTTTTCTATTACCCTTATCTATTTCATTTCTGTCACTAGGCTATGTATAGTACTTGCTTTAGCTGCCTCTCACCCAACTCTGGAGTAGCCCAATTCTAGTATATTGACAATATGAGTGGTGGCAATGAATGAGCTTGGGGCTGGAATCAGTCTGATTAGTATAGCTTATGCAGGGTTCAGAGGCATAACTAGGAATTTTTTCACCTGGGGCAAAGGCAGCTGGGGCAGGAGGATACAACATATTGAACAGTAGCAACAGGGGTGAAGAGGATATGTATGCAGCGGACAGTCCAGGTAACTCTGGAAGAGATGGCCTATCGTATCACATGCTTATTTGTCCTCCACTGGCCTGTGACTCTCCTTAACACTCTCCCAGATATAGCTTCTCGTTTTCCACCTTCAATGCAATGTGTGTGGATGGGGAGGGTGGAGGCCAGTAGATGGGAGTCATGGAGATGATATTCTCCAGAACCACTCTAGGAAGGAAGCCTGCCTTCACCCACCCACACAGAAACAAAGCCCAGACCACCTCTTCTGCCTAGTTATAGCAGGCTGTATAGCAGGATAAGAAAAGTTCGGGTACTCACAAGGAGTCTCTGGGCTAGAACAAGAGTCTGTGCTCCCTCAGCCCATCCTCTCAGTTTACACTTCTACATGCTTGCCTGGGGCTGCATAGCCATTAGCAGTTATATACCTGAATTCACACAGTCTTGGTTAGTTACTTAGCTTAGCATTCTGATGGGCTATAAAGAAGGTAGCAAACAACTTTTTAATTGGAATAGCTCATGGGAACCAAGTCCATATTCTCATTCAGAAAAAGCCCCTCCTCTGGCAATGAGCCAGGTTTCATTTGGGGGAAAAAAACAAAAAGAAAAAGAAAGCCAAGTTGTTGAATCAAAGATCCATAATCACAAAGGAAATTACTTCAGATTTTGGCAAGAATTAGGACTTCTTTATCAAATGTGTCCATGTTGATGTTTCCATTTTCAGATAAGAATTCATGCTAGGCTTTCAAGATATGATGATGATCCACTGATTCCCCAGTATTGATATTTAGGAAACCTTTATTAACTCACCATCCTCTGGAGAAGACTGGTTTAGAGAGGTTTGATTTGATCAAATTGATTGAGCTCCCTTTCTCATAAATATGTAGTCCCCTTCCCAGGTACTATCTTTAGCTTTTAAAAATGCACATGTGATAATAACAATTCACATTGACATTTAGGTATATACAATTCTTTTCTCACCATAACTCATAAATCAATCAACAAACATTTATTTATCAGGCCATACCCTTATGCTGTCACTACATGTCTGGAATATACTCTCAACTCATTTACACTTCTCAGAATTCTTGTCTTCTTTTAATCCAAGACTTGGGTTGGATACAAACTCCTTTGTGAAGTCTTCCCTAATTTTCTCAGTTATTAGTGCCCTCTCTTTCCTCAAATTACCTTCTATTTATTTAACTGTGTACATGTTGGAAGACCTAGTAAAATGTCAGATCATTAAGGTCAGGATTATTTCATTTTTGACTCCACATACCTACCAACTTTGGTAGGCAGTACCTTATATACAGCAAATGTTCAATAAATATTTGTTGAACCAAATAGAACTGTAAAAAGACATTCTCAGTGGAAGAAAGCTAGAGATGGCCTATTCAGAGAATATGAGTGAACAAAACTGCCTGAATGGAATGAGGAAAGCATATTGGAGAATATTGTTGTATGATGCCAAGAAGGATGGGCCAAGATTATGGAGGGACTTGAAAGCCAGGAGGAAATGTCTGGCCTTAATATGAAGCTCTTCCAACTTCTTGCACAGAAGAGGGACATTATGAGAATGCTATTTTAGGAGGGCTAATCTTACAGCAGTGATAATTGTAGAGTGGGGAAGATACTGGAGTTAGAGACATCAGCCTAGTCATCCATGAGTAAAATGTTGATAGCTTGGGTTGAAGCAATGGTAGTAGGGATGGAAAAGAAAATGTGAGAGATAATTCAGAGGTAGATGACACTTCATACTAGATGAGATGTGAGGGATGAGGAGGGAAGAGAAGGCAGATAGGGTTAGGAGGAAAGAAGGATAATATGGTGATGTGGGTAGGATGGTTTCTTTTTAAGCAATGGTATTTTCCATTCTTTAAAAAACCTGTTTTAATAATTTGAGAAAGCTTATAGCTGCTCTTGCACAACTATTACCCAATACCCTGATGCCAAACTTCCATTCTCTTGATAAATTATACTTAAAACCCCTCTATTTTTGAACCATAGCAAATATGAGGGTGGTGCTTTACTCTGCAACTATATTAATCTCTTATTGTTCTCCCTCTCTGGACATGATGGATGATAAACAGTCACATTAAGGTTATAGTTTCTGGCAGACAACACTAATGAGATTTAAGTGAAATGCGTGACATAAGACATGTTTTCTGAGCCAAAGGGAAGCCCTTCAAGGATTTGTTGACGTGACTTTTAGAGAAATGTGTCACAGCAGATCCTAAAAAAAAAAACCTGGGTTTGCCATAGATAGCATATTTAAGCCACCAGACTCTATGGGAGTTGTAGAATAGAGAGTACGCTCTAAAACAAAGGACAAGATGAAGTGTTGATGAAGAATGAAATGGAAATGCTTATTTTTTTCTTTTTACTTTTAGATATAATATATTGCTATTAAAGCTCCTCCATATTATTCAACTCTAACCTGTTTCCTGAAATCCAATTCTGCACCATCAACTGACTGCTGAACATCTCTATTTGAATGTCCCCTCAGCATTTCAAACTCAACATGGATCATAGCTTGATGGAACTCATCAGCTTCCCTCCTAAACTTGACCCTGCTCCAGATGTTTCTGTTTCTGTTGAAGGTACCACCACCCTGCCGGTTACCTCTTTTGTAACCTCAGAACTCTCCTCGACTCTGTCCTCTCCTTCACCTCTACCATATTTAATCATAATCAACTGCTAAGCCTTGCTGGTTCTACTTCCACAATGTCTCTCATGCCCATTCACGTGGTCAACATGCTAGTACAGGTTTTTATTACCTCTTTCCTCAACTATTGTAACAGCTTATGAACTGGTCTCCTTGCCTTCAATCTCTCTCATTTAAAGTGCTTTCTCCATATAAATGCCAATATGATCTTCCTAAATCACAGGAAATGGAGAATTACAAACAACCAAAATTCTGGAAGATAAACAAGCTATAAACACATTTCCAAAAGGAAAAAAAATACTCTGATCTTGATACACTCAAAAGTGAATGGTCAAATATTTAAATAACAAATAACTACTATGCTACATGAACTATTTATTCTTCAAAAAAGAAAAAGAAAAAAGTGCTTCTCCAGACTCTTTCTATGAAAGATAAAGCAGAAAAAAATTATAAAGATAAATATGAACCAATATTATTAAGGGGTATAGATGCAAAAATATTAAATACATTAGTAAGGCTGCCAAGGTAATATATTATAAAATTATTCATTATGACTGAATTAGATTTATACTAGTGATACAAGGTGGTTTAACACTAGAAAACCTATAAATATAATTGATCATATTAATAACACAAATAACAAAATCACATGATTATAATAATAGGCATAGAAAAAGCCTTCAATGAAATGAGATAATTAAAGGGCATTTTCATAGTATGATCAAAATATCTACCTAAAACTAAATGTTAACACTATTTGTAATTGAGAAAGATCAGAAGGTTTTCTGATACCTTCAGCTAAAAAGCAAGGATCCCTAATATCATCATTTAACATGGTGCTAGAAATTCCAGCTTTCACAAAGAAATAAGAAAAATTAAGGGAATAGGCAGAGATAAAAGGAGGTAAAAGTATCTCAATTTGCCAACAGTATTATGGTTTGCTTAGAGAACTATAGATGATCAACAACAACAAAAATCTGAGATGATGGCTCCAGAAAAATAATAAGTTACAAAATAAAAATGTGCATTTCATCAACTTTTTCTATACATTACGAACAAAACTCAGAAAGAAGAGATAGTAAGAGAAATTTCATGTAAAATAAGAAAGATGCATGAATTATCTGAAAACAAGCCTACTCAGACAATGCAGTACTTATAGAATTAAAAATATAAAATGTTTTTATAAAAATAAAATACAATTTGAATGAAATAATAAAAGTCTATTGCTGGTCTGTGTCAGTAAAATAACCATGAAAAATACCCAAATTACTCTACAGATTTAGTTATATATCAATCAAATTATCAAAGAGGTACTTCATTAGAAAGGAAGAAAACAGCACAATTCATTTGGAGGAATAAAAGATCAAGAATTTCATTGAATATAGTGGAATGAAAGAAAGGAGGTAGAGTTTAGTGCTACTAGACCTCAAACTATACTGCAAAATGGTGATTGTTAAATCTATCTGTTGCTACATTAAAAAAACAAGTATAACAGTAGAACAAACTAGATAAGCATGACCTAGAAAGATATTTTCACAGCAATCTAGTGTTTAGTTAACTTAAGAATGCAAACCAGTCAGTCAATCAACAAGCATTTGTTACTTTGGAAAGAACTCCTATGAGACAAGAACTTCTGGAGAACTTGGAAATCAATCAGGTGAAAAGTTTAAATCAGTATATTACATCATATAATACAATAAATTCCAAATGTGAAATGATTTAAATATAAAACTCACAACACAAAAATATTAGAGGAGAATAGCAGTCTTACATAGTAAAATATTGGGAAGAATTTATAAAGAGACATAAGTCATACGAAATCATCAAAAAATACAGGGATTATATAGAATTAGTAAGCTTTAGCACACAGAAAGTAAATGCAGCTAGAAGCAGAAGAAAAACACAGATTGGGAAACATGTTTGGATTAAATATCTTACATGAAAGCCTGACATCTAGAATCTGTAGTAAGTTGATTCAATTCTGTAACATTAAGAACCATTCTCCCAATAGATAAATGGTTAAATGATATGAACAGTTTTTACAAAAAAGAAATACATGGTATCAACAACCTAAAATATTCACAATCATGACTAATTAGAGAAATGCAAATCAAGACAACTATTGAAGTATGCTTCCATAATTCTTATTCTAGCAAAGATAGTAAAATATGGGGAAACTATTTGACGAGAAGATGGGTATGTTAGTTTATTGATAATAATAATAGCTAACATTCACATAGTGCAAGTCATCAGGTCCAGATGAAATCTATCCTCTTATATGGAAAGAACTGTTAAATGGAATAGTGGAGCTACTGTCTGTGACATTTGTAAGAATATGGAAAAAGAGAGTGGTGTCACAGGACTTGAGAAGGTCAAGAATTGTCTTGATTTTTCAAAAATGGAAAGAGAATAAAGGCTGAAAACTATAGGCCAGTAAACTTGACTTTAGTTTCTAGAAAAATTCTAGAACAGATCTTGAAAGAGAAGCCAGATGTTGCAGTGGATAGAGCACTGTACATGGAGTCAGTAAGACCTGAGTTCAAATTTGACTTCTGACACTTAGTAGCTGTGTGACCCTGGATAAGTCTCTTAACCTCTATCTCCTTCCCAGGATTGTTGATGTTCAGTGAGCATCTAGCAAAGGAAGGTATGGTTATAAAAGCTCAGAATGGCTTCATCAAGGACAGGTCATGCTAATCTAACCTTATTTTCTTCTATTTATTTATTTATTTTATTTTATTTTTGGTGAGGCAATTGGGGTTAAGTGACTTGCCCAGAGTCACACAGCAAGTGAGTGTTATGTGTCTGAGGCTGGATTTGAACTCAGGTCTCCTGACTCTAGGGCCGGTGCTCTATCCACTGTGCCACCTAGCTACCCCTTCTTATTCTCTTTTTTGACTGAATTATTAAACTGATAGTTCAGGAAAATCCTCTGCTAGATGCTCACTGAACATCACCATCATTATCATCATCATCATCAATAGTGCTTTAAGGTTTAAAAAGTGCTATATAAATATTATAGCATTTAATCCTTAGAACAACCCTGAGTGGAAGGTGCTGTTATCATTACCTCAGTTTCTTCATATGTAAAATGAGCTGGAGAAGAAAATGGCAAACCACTCCAGTATCTTTGCCAAGAAAAACCCAGATGGAGTCACAAAGAATCAGACATGACTGAAACAACTAAACAACAATAACAAAAAGGTATTCAAAAGTGGAAACTGTGATACAACAGAATGATTCTGATATCAATGTGACTATAATTCTGATTCTAGAGAATTAAGCAAAACATTCCCTAAGAATTAGGGCATTTGTAGCTTTATTCAAATGCAATCGAGTAGTATGTACCTTTGACAAATAAAAATGTATTTTGTCCTTATTTCTTCAGTCACTTTCAAAATCTCTATTTACTAGTGGAGAAGAAGTGAGATATAGTGGAAAGCAAACCAGCCTCTGAGTCAGGACAACCTGGGTTCAAATTCACCTCTGACTTAAATCCTGTTTATATAGTTTTATGTCTTAAATCCTATTTCCAAAGTTGTGGGAAATAAAGAATCGTCTGAGGGGCATTTGAGGTATGTAAGTGGGGAGAAGTAAAAACTCATGATACTTGGGATCGAAATTTTCAGTAAAATATGAGGCAACTACTTCTACTAAGAAGGTAGGGAAGTGGGTGAAGGAGGTAACTTAAGGAAAGAATAGAAAATTTGAGAGACTGTGAGATATTCCATAGGGAGTCAATCAGGGAAAAGAAAAAGACTGATGCTGGACAATGAAGGCCCAGTTGACATTCGATTGAATAAATTTGTATTCCATCAACACAGTTGGGTGACATACACTGACTGTGATTGCCAGCTCATGAATAGAAGTGAAGGAGGCAGATGGTGGAAATAACGCAGGTTTGGGTTATGGAAAGGCGGTGATAGGACTGGGGGGGGAGGTCAAAGGAATACAATGTTAGAGTGAAGGAAATGGTTGAAGTCTTTATCTACAGTACAAAATTTCAAACGGAGAAAAATGAAGCCAAAGTAGGGATGATGGGCAGGGAAAAAAAGGAAAGAGGAAAGTGAAAGGATATTATGGTGAAGACAAAGGTTAGGCTTATCTGTTTAAATATAATTGTTAAAGATTCTATTTTCATTAAGTGGGAGTCATTTTTCATGTATTCGTAGTTTATTATTGAGTTAATAATATACTCTTTATAAAATACTCTTTATACTCTCTGGGCCTGGTAGTATAGTCAGGGGTGGGAAACCTGTAGCCTTGAGTCCACATGTGGCCCTCTAGGTCCTTAAGTGTAGCCCTTTGACTGAATCCAAACTTCATAGATAAAATTCCCCTAATAAAAGAATTTGTTCTGTAAAACTTGGACTCAGTCAAAAGGCCACACTCAAGGACTTAGAAGGCTATCGATACGTGGCCTCGAGGCTGCAGGTTCCCCACCCCGGTAGGATTTGTTGATCTAGAAATTTCCCTTGTAGACCTTGTTGCTGATAGTTTCCATTAATCCAGCTCAACTTCCTCTTTTAACCATGGAACACTTCAATTGGGGGAAAAATATATCTTGAGTTCAGTTGTGGCATCAGAAAAGACATTTTCCAGTCTACATCTTTTCCTTTTGACAGTTTTCCTTGTGAGGAAAGAATCAGCTATAGCTGGAAAGATGTTAATTCATGTTAAGAAAGCTAGTGAACTGAAGTGGAGTAGTGGACCACCTAGGACATAGGGGAAAATAGAATTTCTGAAATCTTCCTTCTCTCCACCCCCAGTGAATTGAGGAAATTAAGTTGAATTAAGTTCAGAATTATGTCAGTGTTGAGCCCATCTAGTACCAACAGGAAGGAAGTGCTAGGAACCCAGCAGGTGGAAAGTTTTAATTCCTAAAAACACAAACTCCCCCATTTGTTAGATATAGAAAAAATAAAAGTTTGAAAGTCAGTATGTGTATCCTGGACAATGCACAATAGGAAATAAGAGGAGGAAAAACAAACTGTAATCAGTAATCCAGTTGGAAACATGGAGCCATTAAACAAAACTTCTGCTTAGAATTAAGACTAGAACTAGAGTCAGAGCAAATTAGAAAAGTTGCAGAAATAGAGAAAAGGGGAGTGATTGGAGCAAAAAGTAATGTTTCACAAGCTTTGTGGAATAGAAAGATGGAATTAAATAGTAAAGAAATTAGAATATTACTTTCTAATAAGCAGTCTCTTTGGTTCAACCTTTTCATAATTAAAGTTACAGAATTTTTATAGTTATAAAAGTGTTTAATAAAATGCTAGAGTAATATGATTATGGTACACCATTGCTATGGTTTGTAACAGGCTGACTAAAAGGGAACATAATCACTATTTTCATTCAGTCATATTTCTCTTAATGTTTTTAAAATTATGGACTTAATTACCAAGAAATACAAACATTTCATAATTTAAAAAATCCAGGAAAGAGGATTGAACTTCTGCTACATGTGATTTCAAGATACACACACACACACGCATACATATATATGTCATGTATAAATTATATACATACATGGATGATGAAGCTGAATGCAGTATGACATTTCTACTCTTTTTTCTATGCATTTGAATTATATTAATGTTTTTTAAATGTCTGTTACTACCCATTAGCCTACTTCCCACCTCATCCCAAGTAGGGTCTTCCCTTATAAAAATATGTGTAGTTAAGTAAAACAAATCAATGCATTGGCCATGTCAGAAAATGTATGTCTGCTTCTGTATCTCTGGTTTATCATCTCACTGCAAAGAGGGACGAACTATGTTATATCATTAATCTCTTAAAGTCATGATTGGTTGTTGCTTTGGTCAGAGTTCTGAGGTCTTTCAAAATTATCTTTCTCATATTATTATTGTGGACATGGTGTATTCGACATCAATTGAGTTCCACTCATCTGACTCAACATCAGTTCATACAAATATTTTCATATTTCTCTGAATCTGTCATAGTCATCGCTTCACAGCATAATAAAATCCTAATATATTCATACACAACTAGTTGGTCAGCCATTCTATAGTTCATGGTAATTTATTTTGTTTCTAGTTCTTTGATACAACAAAGAGTCCTGATCTACACACAGACATGTATGTATACACCCATATGTAACACATAAACAACACACGTGTAGCTGCATTGTTGCATGTGTGTATACACATACATGCGTGCATATATACACCTGTATGTATACATATATAGACAGCACCTAGACCTACATGCATATTGCATGCATACATAATACAACAGATACATACACAATGTACATATACACATATGTATATAGTGCACACACCCAACACATGGATATTGTGTACATGCATATATATGTATTACACACATATACCAGGACTTTTTGTTGTAGCAAAGAACTGGAAATAAAATGAATTATTATCAACCAGAGAATACTGACCAACTAATAGTATATAACTATAATGGGACCATATCTAATATGTACATGTGTTTTCTTATACATACTACTTCTTTCTCTCTGTCTTTGACCTCCAGGGGGGCCATGCCTAAGAGCAGTATAACTGAGTTAAAGGATATGTATTGATTTGAGAAGTATAGTTCAAAGCTGTTTTCTAGAATGGTTGGAGCAATTCACAGTTCTACCAATAATGTATTAGTGTGCCTGTCTTTCCATAGCCCTTTAATAATTATTATTTTTCTCTTTTGTCACTTTTGCCAATCTGATGGGTGTGAGGAGGAACTTCTGAGCTATTTTAATTTGTGTTTTACTTATTATTAGTGATTCAGAATGTTCTTTCATATGGTTATTCATAGTCTGCATTTCTTCATTTGAAAACTATCTTTTTACCATTCATCTATTGGGAGAATGACTCTTATTATTATGTATTTATATCAGTTATATTTTAATGATATGATCTCTAATCAATTAACTAACAAGCATTTATTAAGTACCGAATGTGCTTATCCATTTGGCATATGCCACAGTAGACTCCAAATGAATAAGCATGTTAGGTATTAACTAAATGTGTGTTGATTAACTGATTAAAGGTCACATCATTAAAAAATAAGGAGAAAAACAGCTTATCTATCACTACTATGCCTGGAGGGGAATTTTTACTTAAATAAAAGCTAAAGATAATCATAATGGATAATATGAACCATTTCAGTCATATTTCTAATACTATCTTTGCTCATAGGCCATTAAGTTTTCATTTCAAATTGTGTATGGGGGAAGGAAGACAAAGAAAAATTGGGATTAAGTCCATTTTGCCTTTAGCTTTTATTGACTCATCACAATTTACTTTTAAAATTGCTTTAAAGCTCCAATATAAAATTTGGTGTCATATTCAGGTTAAGAATTATATAGTAAAAAAAAATGAAAAGGGCAGCTGGGTGATACAATGGATAGGACACTGGGCCAGAGTCAGGAAGACTCATCTTCATGAGTTCAAATCTTGCCTCAGACACTTTCTAGCTGAGTGACTCTGGGCACTTAACAAATCATTTAACCTTGTTTGCCTCAGTTTCCTCTTCTGTAAAATGAACTGGAGAAGAAGATGGCAAACTACTCCAGGACCTTTGTCAAGAAAACCCCAAATAGGTTTCACAAAGAGTTGGACGTGATTAAAAATGACTGAACAACAGTAACAACAAAAATGAAAATGATTTCATCAGAGAGAGATCTGACTGGAAATGCAGGTGAGACTATCGTGTGGAGAGAGTGAGGGTTAATTAGTAATCAGTCTACAAGCTCCACTGTTTTCCACATAATGTCAAAAGTATTTTTAATAGACTTTTAATAATATGGTAGAAAAACAAAACTATAGGTTCAATATTTAAATTTGGTAGGCAACAAGCACATTGGGTAGATCTCCTTCAAAGGATTTGCAAAAGAACATGAACAAGAGTCACATAGCACAGTAAGGCATAGGTGGGTAGTGATATATATGCGTTACTTGAGATAGCACCCATACCACTGAGATCACAGATCTAGAAAGGCATCAAAGCATTTGGTGGAGAACTGAAAGAAAAGTATTACTTTTTTAAGACAAAAATAAGATTCTAAAAAATTACTTCTCTGTGTACATTGTTGACATTTTTTCAGGAACCTAGAAATGCATACTGCGTTTGTATTTCTACACTCAGTTGTGCATTCTAGGTTAAGTGCACTCTTTCCATTCTTATAAATTATGATGTATATTATGTTTGATGAAGGACTTTAAGGGAAGGCCCATAGCATTGTTCCTTGAGCAATGGAAAACGTGTAGTTGTGTGTGTGTGGTGTGTGTGTATATGTACTCTGCACTCTCCCATGTATATATAATGACAGATACTTTTGTGTGAGAAATTTGCTAGGCAATCCCCTCAAACATTCATATATCAAGATGTAAAGAAAACAAAACTCCATGACCCCAAGCCACAAGTTTGGCGTAGGCATAGCTATAAGGAATTCTTTCCCATTTTGATCTTGAATAGTTGTTGTGGTTTGACCATAGGGGGTTAAGGCATGTAAACACAGAAAAACACAAACTCCTCTGAACAGCCAACAGAGCCTGAGGAACAACTTTCAGAGGACAAGGTTTTGTTTTAATTTTTGTTTGAATGTTTTTGCTTTTCTCTTGTATGTATGGCACCCCCACCTGCACGTGTTTATTTCTGAAGTCACATCAGCATTTCAGTTATGTCCAGTGATCCTTGCAGATGTTCTCTTCTGAAGAAAGACTGAGTCTGCATTTCTGCTGTGCACCCTAGGGGACTTCCGTTGCTTGAGCACCGTCTCCCTTTCTGCATTCTGGGCCACCCTGTTGCAAGAGAATGTTAGACTCTGGGCCCCTGTGATTTCCCCCTTCATCAAGCTCCAGAGGTGAATCTTTCTGGGTCGAACAGAATGCTGAGCCAACCCTGAGAAAGCCCATAAAAATCATTCCCCTAGTCCATGACACGGCCTCTAATTCACAACTGATGTAGGGCTGGCTGTACGACACCTTTCCTCTACTTAAAAACAACTTTCATCTATAGTTTTCTCTCCATATTTCCAGAAGTCTCTTTAAAAGAGTGATGATGGAACACTCAGCCACCATATAGAGGAATTTGCAAGGACACTCGTGTTTGTGCCAAAGAATTCTGAAAAATCACAGAATCTGAGAGTTTCAAGAGACCTCAGAGGCCACACCATCCAACCTATAACTTTAATAAGAATTCCCTTTGCAATATCAATTGATCAATCAGTAAACAAGCATTTATTTAAGTACTTACTATATGCCAAGCATTATGCCTTTAAGCACTAAGGTTACAAATCAAAAAACAAACTACAGTGCAGGCTAGCTCTCAAGAAGCTGACATTCTAATAAAGGTGTGAAATTAGACGACATTTACATAAATAAGTATATGTGAGATACATTCAGAGCAGAAGAACAGTAACTTTAGGTGGGAAGGTACTAGCTGTTTGAAGGACCAGGGAAAGCTTGTGGAGAAGATGAGTCAGTCAATAAACATGTATTAAGTGCCTACTATGTGCCAGACATCATGTTAAGTGCTGGGGATACAAAGAAATGTAAAAACTACTGTCCTGGAGCTCAAGAGGCTCACAATCTAATGGGGAGGCAACATGAAAACAACTATGTACAAACAAACTGTATACCGGATAAATTGAGATAATCAATAGAGGAAACGTACTAGCATTAAGAGGGAACAGCAAAGACTTGAGTGAGTGCAGCTTCTATGTCTAAGGAACTAGATTCTGATAAAATGTGAATTCCTGCAAAATAGAAATTGTTTGCTTTCTTCCTTCTGCTCTTCCTCTCTCTTTTCTTTCTTTCTTTTCTTTTCTTTCTTTCTTTTTTCTTCCTTCCTTTCTTCTTTCTTTCTTCCTTTATCCTTTCTCTCTTTTCTTTCTTCCTTCCTTCCTTCTTTCATTCTTTTTCTTCCTTCCTTCCTTTCTTCTTTCCTTTCTTGCTCTTCAGTACCTACCATAGTGCCTGACACACACTGGGCATTTAATAAATGTATGTTAATGGATTGAGTTTGGAATCATGCTGCATAGGAAATTCAAAGTCTTCCTGCTGCTCACAAGAGATAGGTCACAGGCATTATTCATGAATTACCTTCTCCAATTAACTGGGCATTCCCATGTCTACCTCTGCAGGAAAGTTATCCATGACTTGATTGCTGCCATCTAATTAGCTAGGAACAACCACTCTCAGGATTTCTCCTTTCAGGTTTCCAGCAACTATAGTGAGTGCTCATATGCCTCTTCTCCAAGGCACGCATTAATGCCTCCTGGGGGAGAGATATTGTATGGGCACAGGCTTACTTATCCCCAGGATCCCAACTGCTCTGCTACATGCCAACTGTCTTCTGAACAAAAGAAGAAAATGAAGTCTGAGAGAATGACCTGAGAGGTAAAATGGTGTAAGTGGATAGGATGCTAGACTCGGACGCAGGAACACTTAGGTCTGAACTATTTCATAGACACTTAACAGCTGCTGTCTGATCTGAACAAGTCACTTAATCTCTTTGTGCCTCAGTTTCCTCATCTATAAAATGAACAGGTTGCACTTAATAGTTTCTTAGATCCATTTCAGCTCTAAATGTAGCACCTAGTTGATGCAGTGCGTAGACTCCTGGGTCTAGAGTCAGGCAGAACTAAGTTCAAATCTAGCTTCAGCACTTCCTAGTTGTATGACTCTGAGCAAGTCCCTTAACCTGCCTGCCTCAGTTTCTTCAACTGTAAAATGGGGATACCTTACAAGTTTATTATGTTGGTCAAATGAAACAATATTTGGAAAGTATTTAGCATAGTATCTGGCACATGGTAGGTATGTAATAGTTATTCCATTCTCCTACTGTTCCCCTTAAATCTGTATTCCCATGTTCCAATGACTTGGTTTGTCAGCTTGCTTTTATAGATCATGAAAGGTAGCTCTTCCCACAAGAGTCCACCCACCTGAATAGCAGACAACCAATCGTTTAGATTCAATCCTCGTCACTTTGAACCATTTCAGAACTACTGTGACCTCTCAGTAAGGAGCTATGTCCACTACTTTTCATTCTGTGTTCACATTCTGTAATTGCAGGTTAATTGGGGGATCATCAAATTAATAAGGAACTCTTATGTTTAACCCTCTTTACAATGAAAAGACCTAGAGGGAAATACAGACTTATGGAAAAGTATGGACAAAAGCTACACTCTGTAAGAAAGTGTGGATGGGTTGCAAACTGCACTGAAGGAGAGAATGACCACATAAAAGAGATCACAGATTTATGGAAATGTCACTGCCAAATCTCCCAAAATGAGGGAGTGAAAGGCAGAAAATAAAGGAGACTGAAAGAGACAGCAGGAAAAACATTGGGTTTTCCAAGTAGGGTGAGAATATCAGGAACTACGGTTGGGGAAAGATAAGAAGAGAAAAAAAAATAAGGGATACATCCCATTTGGCATTAGACTTCCAGCATCTGGGGAAAGCACAGAGTGGTCTTGGCTCTTGCTCAGTGGTTGGGTGAGTGCTGATTTCCTTGATACACTGAGAAAGCCAATTCCTCACTCACTTCCGTTTTCCAATAGTTACTGTGGGGGGGCGGGGTACTGACAGCAGCCACAAACAGAGGCCTCATTTTTTACTAAGGTTTTACAGTATTTTAATCACACTGATTGATGTTCAGTGTGGCAAACACTGTAACCTAATTGCACAAAGGTTTCTAAGCCCATACATTGGAATGAAAGATGGCTAGTGCAATGAGCTGCCTCTAATAGACTGTGGTTCTGTACGTTCTTTGTCACTGCTTTGGAGAAGGAAGTGAATGAGCAGAAAGAATGAAAAAATAAATTTCACTTTTGATGATGAATGTTCATCTGAACATATTTGAATATGTTTGAATATGCTGAAATATTTGCTAGATTTCTGGTAAAAAGCTATTCAATTATATTAGCCTTCTGGATACAGCAAGAATACCTACTTCTGGTCATTAAAAGCCCTTTATTTTTTCTATGTGTCTCCCCAGGAATAGGACAACTGAATTGTCCTAAAATGATGTTCCTAGAGATTAACCTTGTTTTATCAAGAAGCTCTCATTTCATTATATCATTGATCCAATTCTCTCCTTCCTATCCAGAATACCATGAGAAACATACCCTCCTAGGCACAAGAGGAAGAAAATACTCCCTCTTTCTGCCTTTCTAAGTTTTACTTTTGCCTAAGCTTAGGCCCAGAGGAAAGAATAAATTGATTCCTAGCCATTTTGTCCTACAAAGCCAATGCCAGAGTAGCTAAGTGTAAGGGCAAGCTATGGCTTTGGTTGGGTTGGCAGAAGATTCTATCCATGGGCAGCCACCAACCATGTTATACTTATTTCCTTTGGTTATGCCATCTTTTGTGGTACATCCTTAGAATGAGGTACAAATGTGGTGGTAATGTGAAGATTCATGGGGCTCACGTCTGTGTGTTTGAGTGGGTGGGTTTGTATTAGCACAGTGGAATTCCCCTTTCTAGTAAGTAACACTGAAATCTCTTCAAAGGTTTCCTTTATAACTTTTTGACTCCTCTTTCCCACATAACCACAGCACTCAATAAATGTATGACCTTGTGCCAGGAAATGCATGTGGCCAAATAAATGTCATCACTGAGCATTCAAACTACTGGTAATGAACATCTCCCTCAATGAAAGACATGTCACCCATTACTGACTGTCTATACCAAGGTTTTCAGCTTGGTAGAACCTCCCAGGGCTTGCACTTCATGACATAGCCTTTAAAAATCCTCAGGGGGAAATAATACCACAAAAGGCATAGAAGTATGGCTCTACGGGTTGGAGAATTGAAATCATGGACTTTTGAAGAACATGTGAGATGTGATTCTTTCCCTCAAGGAGCTTATATTCCAAATGAAATAATTTAGATTAACTTATGGCTAGGTGGCACAGTGGATAGATTGCCAGGCCTGATGTCAGGAAGTTCTGAGTTCAAATCCAGCCTCAGACACTTAGTAGCTGTATGACCCTAGGCAAGTCACTTAACCCTGTTTGGCTCTGTTTCCTCATCTGTAAAGTAAGCTAGAGAAGAAAATGGTAAACCACTCCAATATCTTTGCCAAGAAAACCCCAAATGGGGTCATGAAGAGTTGGACACAACTGAAATGACTGAACCATACCAAAGAGTAAGGGTATATTTCTGAGACTGAGGACCTAGCTAGGTTGCTACTGTCTGGTAATTAAATGTGACAGCTCAACTATAGCTGGTACAGAAAATGTGGGAGAAGTCTGTGAAATTTGACTTAGATTAGATACCTAGGGAGAGTAGCTAGTTCAAGAAATTATGAATAAGGGATCAAGGAAGGACAAAATAATTATTTTGGGGTTTTTATGTTCTTTGGCTCTAGATCCTGTGAATCACCAGAAATACCCTTCCAGAATGGAAGCTCCCTCCAGCAATGTAGATTGCCAACTATGTATAGCTTATAGTCTTAGAGAGTCTCCTGGGGGCGTAACAGACAATAGATATCAGAAGAAGAGCTTAAATCCAGGACCTTCTAGCTCCAAGATCAGCTCTCCATGTACTTACCACCCTTTCTGCCCAGACTTTTCTATAACTATCATCTATACCTACAATTAGACTATCTGCATTTGGTATTCACCTTCAGATTCCTCATGCTGTGCAGTAAAGCAACTTTTCACCCTGAACATCTGACCAGGATGCTTGGAAAACTGTCTAGGAGTAAGGAATATGGTTGGATGCTTGGAAGCGTAAGGACATGGTCTAATAAGGAGGATTCCCAATTATCCAATGCATGTATTTAACAGAAATAGCCAATGGTAGACATGGGAAGACTTATGTTTGAAGGGCATGGCCACAAACTTCACCCTGCAAATCTAGCCAATTGGCTTATAAATATAGGGGACTGAGCACAAAGAAGACTGAGTTAGTGAAAGAGTTAGGAAGAATTACAGCAAACCCATTTCTACTTCAAGAAAAAACAATTCAAAATATCTTCTTTGTAATGTTGGAGCAGCAGTGCCATTTTCATTCAGAAAAGATAGAACTTTTGTTCATTTCATTTGTGTACTGAAAGGCAGGACTGGAGAGAAAAAGATCATGAGGAGGCAAGCATAATGACTTTTACTCATTCCCTGGCAAGTAGGTGTCGAAGCTATATGTATGAGATTTACTCATAAATTATAAACATTCTTCAGAACTAGTTCAAGAATGATACAGGCAAAAAAGTCCTCTATGTACTCCTGTTTATAGATTCATTGTGCTGATTATATCAAGCCTCAAAATACTACAGAGCTTCCTAGAAGGAAGCTATAATCACTCAAAGGAGTTTAGTCTTACCATCCACGCAGGAAACACAAACTGGGTGAAGAATGTATATAGTATATATAGTATATAGAAAATGTCCATCAGTAAGTATATCAGGGACAGACAGTATAAATGGACAGGAGTAGACTCCTCCTTGGAGGAGAATGGGTTGAATTCCCTTAGGGAAACTGCAAAGTTCTTTAAATGACCACAACTAAAAAGAAAGGCCTGACTTCTTAATAACAACATTCTACCCATTCTATCAGTGTTGCTATAGGGTAATGAGGCATGAAATACAACAGTCTTCCAAGAATGAAAAATGAATATCACACAGAGAGCAGTGGATCATATCATGGCAGGTTTGAGTTGGTTACAATATATAACCAATGAGAAACTTTCAATCAATCAATCAATCAATCAATAAGCATTTTAAAATAGCAATTTTATGTTAGGCACTGGAAATACAAATACCATAAATGAAACAATCCCTACTCACAAGGAGCTTAAATTTAAATGGGAGGAGACAATAAGGACACATATGAATATAGAGAGAAGAAATAGAATAAATAAAAAATGGTTAATTCAAGTAATTTGGGAGGAAAGGCACTAGTAGTTGAAGGATCAGTAAAACCTTCATGTAAAAGAAGTTGTTTGAGCTCTTGAAGGGAGAGAAAGACTTTATGAAGTGGACATGAGGATGGAATTCATTCCAGGAGTGTAGCTCTGGCCAGTACAAAGCTATGAAGTATATAAAATTTTACAGGCAATAAGAAGCCAATAGAATTGTTTGAGCTCCAGAGGAATGACATATCTGAAATTAAGGGAAATCATTTTTGCAGAAGTGTGGAGGATGAACTGAAGTAAAAAGAGATTTGAAGCAGGGAGGCCAATTAGGAGATCATTGTAATAATCTATACAAGAGATGATGGAGGCCTGAACTAAGATGCCAGCTGTATGAATAGAGAGAAAAAGGTGGATGTTAGAGATGTAGTGCAGGTTGAAATAACAAGATTTAGAAACCCATTGGATATATGGGATGAACAAGACTTAGGAACTCAAGGATAACACCAAAGTTATGAACCTGGAAAACTAGAAGAATAATGAAACTTTTGACAGAAGTAGAAAAGTTTGCAAGAGGAGTAAGTTTTGGGGAAGAGATAATGAGTTATGTCTGGAACATGTTGAGTTTGAGGTGTTTCCCTGATATCCTGTTTGTAATGTCCCTTTGGCCATTTGATACGATTGAAGTTTAGGAGAGAGAGTGGAGCAGGATATAATTAATAGTAATCTGTTTAGAATGATAATTAAATCCATGGAAGCTAATGAAAACAACAAGACATAGTGTCTGTGTATGTAAGGAGAGAAGAGTAAGGAGCCCATAAAACATAATATTCATTTTTATATATAATCAGTCATTTAATTTTATAGTCACATGTTGCATTATCACAGTACAGATAGAATTTGCTATTCCTTTGAGTAATCTGAAAATTAATTTTGTCATGGAAATTAATCTGAAGATTAATATTGTCATAGAACTCAAGAACTCTAAGTCAATTCAAGTCATGAACTCAAATGCATTGTTGAATAGAGATTTTTTAATGAAAATTTTAATTTAATTTAAATTAATTTTTTAAATTAAAGAAAGCTAGTAAAGGAAAGTAGGTAACATCAGAAAAACATATTTCAACAATATCTCCATGGTTCCATGATGTGTTATCACTCTCTTTCTCTCTCTCTCACTGACCCCTTGCCTTGTGTTGGTCAAGTTTACTCTTTCCTAGACATTCTTTCTTGGCTCCTCCCATCTGGGGGATTAGTGTTCCTTTCAAACCAGTTGAAGAGGAAATAATACAACAGTAAAGACAAGTGCTCAAAGTCCACTTTTAATAATCCCAATTTGTCAGAGCCATCCCTGACCAAAGGTACTGATTCAATTGTCTAGAAATATCTGGGTCTAAGATTCACACTTTTCTCTGAGAAGCTGTAAAATTAAATCCATAATTCTTTGTTTTCTCTAACCCTCATGCCAGGAAATACATTGAGAATTGTAAATCTTTCTTTCTTTCTCCTCCCAAGGTGTTCTTTTCCTATTGTCACCTTGACACATTTATGCAAGGACACACAAATTTTTAAGAAATGGAAATTCATGGAATGGGCACATATATCCTGAGGAAGGAGAGGAATAGAGAAGGAATCACCAACATTGGCTCTACCCCTTTGGGTGAACTTAAAAATCTTTCAAAGACATGATTGGAGAGGGGTCAAAGTGGAAGAATTTTGGTGATAATGGCTCAAGGTGTGGTATGGTTATATTGGAGATAAGTCCATTCAGAGGGAGTGGGGTACAACCTATCTTTTTACATTCCAATTGTTTAATTGCACAACCTTTGGGGTCAATCCATGCCTCCTAAAAATCATAGGCCCCTATGTTGGATACACTATTCTAAGGAAATGTTGGAAACTATGCCTGAGTGGTTTTATGAAATCAGAAAAAAAATTACTTTAAAATCTAAAAACACAAACTAATGTTTAACAACTTGAAAAAAATATACACTGTAGCACATGGTTAGGTACACACACACACACACAAATATACATCCATCACAATATTTAGTCAATAAACTTTTCCAAAAAAAGAAAATTATACTCTCAAGCCTTGGAGTGATGCATTGGGCAATCGAGGCAAGTCTGACCTTTATCACCAGTAGTACCCAAGCAATTCCCAAGATACCTTCTAAAGAACAGGGACTGTCTTTTGTCATTTTTTGTATGCCTTGTACTTAGAGTAGTGCCTGGCACATATTAGGTGTTTAATAAATGTTTATTGATTGATGTCATAAGTTTGATCATTTTTTATCTAAGAAGAAATCTCAATACTTGTATGACCTCTTTAATTTGTGTTTAAAGTAAAGTGTTTTAGTGACTTAATGTGATTTTTTTTTTACCCTCAAAGAGTATTCATTGGATCTACCATGACTCAGTTATTACAGGTTCCAGATGAGACATTTAAATGGATTAGTATTATGCCTTGTCAGCATTTTTTCTGGGAAAAAATGTAAAGTATTATTTTAAATGACTGATTTTGATTAATTGCCTGTTTAAAAACCACACACATACACAAAAACCCCACATATTTATCCTCTAAACTTTTAAACTGATGCTAGAATAATCATTCTGTGGAATTGTCTGCATGACACTCACATGGTTGCTGCTGGATACAGTCACAAGGCTTTTAAGTAAATAAAGAGTAAGCTGCCCTGTGACATAAGTGTTGTGATACACATAAAATATTGAAGAAACTGGGTTACCTTTGAGACCTGGAATTCTTTTTTTGGCTAATTTACTAGAACTTTACCAAGTTGTGTAACAAATTTCTGCTCTGCCTAATTGACAGAAAGGCTGTGCTTTGTCCAAAAGAAAGGAAAGAAAGGAAGGAAGGAAGGAAAGAAGGAAAGGAAGGAAGGAAGGAAGGAAGGAAGGAAGGAAGGAAGGAAGGAAGGAA
>NW_020954590.1:105656719-105696620 GCF_900497805.2 Vombatus ursinus
AGAGAGAGAGAGAGAGAGAGAGAGAGAGAGAGAGAGAGAGAGAGAGATCTAAGCTGAACCTTTTTTTTTTCCTTTAAAAGGGAATATCAGCATTTCCTTTCCCCTCCAACTCCACTTCCCATACACACATACTTGCTAGGTAATTTCTCTTCATGAGGCACCATGGTATAGTGGATAGAACACTACTTCTGTGAACCCCAGAAACCTGGGTTCACATCCCACCTCTGATGATAAACTTCTTGAGCCTCAATCAGCTTTTTAATTTGTGAAATGAAAGGGTTGAATTAGATGACTTTTAAGCTCTTCTGTAGTTCTACATCTGTGCTGCTGTGCTATTGAAGGGTTTTGTTTGTTTATTGGGGCAAATTCATTACCATTATTGAGTAGTGGTTCACTAAACCATGATCATGGAACCCTCTGCTACTCTTTCCATCAGATCATACTGCTTCTCCTAAAGTCCTAGATATGGATATAAGATTAATACTTAAATCAATTGGAGAACGATTGATGTTTGGATATGTTCCAAGGCTGGGGAGACACAGACCCCAGATACCAGTGAGAGTCTTCTGCTGGGGATATAAAGTGAGCTCACCCTAGCATATTAGACTACAAATGTTTTAAGGTCCCTCTAAATTCGATATCTTGAGGTACAGTTCTGTTTGTGGTTCTGCTGACTATAGATATAGTGGGAGAAGACAAAGATTAGTGTAGGGTAGAGCTGTCAGAATGAACTTTGTGCAGGGGACAAGACTTGAAATGAGCCTTGGAAGAGAGCTGGGGACAGGCAACGTGGAGTGGATTAAAAAAAGTTTTCTTAGAATCAGGAAAATCTGTGTTCAAGTTTCACCCCTAACATGTAATGTCTTTGTGAAGAGGGCAAGTCATTTAACTTCCCATTGTTATAGGCAACTCTCTAAGACAGTAAGCTGTAGGTGGAGCAAGGACCAACCTGCATTGGTAGGAGCTCCCTCATAGGGAATTTGAATTCTCTATATCAGTGGACTCACAGTTCAAGTTAAAAAGGAAAATCCTTCTTATGAAAAAAAAGAAGAATGGGGCAAATAAGCAGCAGATTAAAAACATGTACATAACAATTAAAATAGTGAGGAAAAGGATTTGTGTTATATTGGAGGAGTTGTAAGGTTGAAAGGGCAGCTAGGTGGCACAGTGGATAGAGCACCGGGCCTGGCGTTGGGAAGACTTGAGTTCAAATCTGGCCTCAGACATTTACTAGCTGTGTGACCCTGGGCAAATCCACTTAGCTTTTCTTAGTTTCCCCATCTGCAAAATGAGCTGGAGAAGGAAATGGCAAACCACTACAGGATCTTTGCCAAGAAAACCCCAAATGAGTTCACGAAGAGTCAGACACGACTGAAATGACTGAACAATGTGGGACTGCAGGAATAAGATGGAAGTAGGGAGAAATGCTACCAGAGGACAGCAGGATAGTACAATAGAAGGAGATCAGGACTGGGAATAGAGGAACCCAGGTTCAAATCCCAACAGCCCCTTAGTACGATGCGGCAAATCAGTTAATCTCAACACATCAGTTTTCTCATCTGTAAAATGAGAGTCAGAATAGATTGTCTTTAAGGTCCCTTCTAACTTTTGAGTTCCAGTCCGAGGAAATAGCTATTGTAGGCTCTGAAGAAGTAGAGTGATCTGATGAAAACAGTTTTCCAGGAAGATCAGCCTGGCAGTGGCAAAAAGGATGGATGGATGTAGGGAAGCAGTCATTGGTGGTTATAGTCAGAGAGCTGTGAGGAAACCTATCCTAGGAGGGTGAAACTGTTGAGAAGGGGATGAGATGAGAGAGAGAGAGAAAGAGAGAGAGAGAGAGAGAGAGGTCAGATTGAGTAGTAAAGAAGAGCTGAAGGTATCGCCAAGGTGTCTAGGCTGGGAGGCTGGACCTCCACCCAGAGATCACAGTATAGTATGAATTTGACTCATATTTAAAGCTGAATCCAAAGGCATCTGTTATGTTGCAACAAAACTCTCAGCTTTCAGCCGAATTTAGCTGACAATTATCTTTTAATATGCTGTGCTTTGTGACTAGACCCACATGAGAATCTAGTTCTTCATTTTCTGACATCTTGAACATCAGGACATAAGCTATTTCCCACCATGCCCAGCCCTAAGGAGGGATCATCCCTTCAAGTCTTTAATTAATGTCAGAAAGAAAGGGGTGAGGCAGTAGGTAAATCTCCATTTGGGAAGCATGTTGAAATCAAACAATGCTAGAACATAACTTGGCATCATAGCAAAGAAACATTTTCTTTTCTCTTCTGCTTTCGAGTTCTGATTCAGCCCACCACCATTTCTCATCATAATGCTGCCAGAGTCACAGAGTTGTGCAACATTTCATATGACTGTGCATTGACCGCTTACGTTTGATTTTTATTTTGTCTACTTCTAATAGAGTCTAATTGAAAGCTAGGTGCATTGCCACTTGGGTGCTGTACTGAGAATTGGAACAGAGGAATTCTATTTTTACTTGGGCTACTAAATTTCTGTACAGTATTAGTCCAATGTTCCCATGCTGAAAAACAGGTTCTGGGATTAAGAAAAGAAAGAAATCAAAAGACTTACTGATTCTCAGAAGTCTCACATCTGTAGATCACGAATATTTTCTTCAAGAAGACAAAACAAGCACTAAAAACACAAAGAAAGAAAGAAAGAAAGAAGGAAAGAAAGAAAGAAAGAAAGAAAGAAATTGTCTATATGTTAACAGATAGGAAATGACAGAGATTCTGTGGTTATCAATATGGAAGTCATTTCCAAATAAGCTAGCTGTCCAAGTTCAGTCAGACCTTTGGTGAGTTAAAGGCTAGGATCAATATCAAATTAAGAGAAAGATGAGAAGGCATTGTATGAAATTAAAATAGTTCCCATGAACTAGTCCAACTATTTTGGAAAACAATTTGGAATATCATATAGAAAGTCACTAAAATAACCACACATTTTGACTCAGAACACACTGCCAAGTATATACTTCTAGGAGGTCAAAGACAGAAAACAAAACCCCATCTATACCAATATATTTATAGCAGCACTTTCTGCAGTAGCAATGAATTGGAAATACAGTAGTTGCTCATTAACTGGGGAATGGCTAACAAATTGTTGTAAATGAATGTAACAGAATATTACCAAGTCATAAAAAAATGATAAATACAATGAATATAGGAGGCAGGAGAAAACTTGAATGAACTAATAACGC
The DNA here is from genome assembly GCF_900497805.2 of Vombatus ursinus. Lineage (NCBI taxonomy): Eukaryota > Metazoa > Chordata > Mammalia > Diprotodontia > Vombatidae > Vombatus > Vombatus ursinus. The sequence goes on from NW_020954590.1 coordinate 105,659,937, forward strand.
AAAGTGCAGTAAGTAGAACAGGAAAGAAACCTGCAACAATAAAAATGGAAACAACAAAAGCAGAAATCAAAACTGAGGGCTGTGTAATATCATGCTTAATGCCAAAAAAGAGATATGAAAATTCATCCCCCTCCCTTGTTTGTAGAGCTGGGGAGACTATGAATGTGGAATACTACATGTGCTTTTGGACTTGATTGGTTTTGTTGATTAGGTTTGCTGAACTGCATTCTTTCTGTCTTTAATCTTTGTTATAAGAGGATAGACTTCTGGTTAGAGGTAAGAGGAGGAATATATTGGGAAATGAAGTATCATTAAAATATATTAATAAACATTTAAAAAGAAATTACAAAAAGCTCTAAAGTAGCTTATCAAATCAGTTTTATTTTTATTTATTTTTAATTTTTTTTAATTTTTAATTAATTTATTTTGAATTCTGAACAATCACTTCCGTAAGCTTTTGAGTTTTAAATTTTCATCCCTCTCCCTCCCCAAGATGGCACGCAACCTGATATAGGCTATACATATACATTCCTATTAAACGTATTTTCACATTAGTGATGTTGTAGGTAAGAATTAGAACCAATAGGAGGAACCACCAGAAAGAGGAAACAAAACACAACAGAAGGAAAAAAATAGCAAATAGTACGCTTCAATCTGCATTTAAACTCCATAGTTCTTTTTCTTTGGATGTGGATCGCATTTTCCAACATGAGACCTTTGGAGATGTCTTAAATCCTTGTATTGTTGAGAAGGGTTAAGTTTATCAATATCAGTCAACGCACAACGTGGCTATTACTGTGTAAAACGTTCTCCTGGTTCTGCTCATTTCACTCAGCATCAGACCATACAAGTCTTTCCAGGTTTCAAATCAGTTTTAAAAAAGAGCTGTTGTCACTATTTCTTAAATAACCTTCACAGGATCATAGAACTGGAACTGGAAGGGGCCCAGGAAGTCAAATCCTCTTACTGCACAGATGATGGGCCTAGGGACATTGAATAACTTGCCCCAAATCATATAGGTAGACAGTTATCGGGCAGTTAGGTGGTGTAGTGTATAAAGCGCCAGGCCTAGAGTCAGGAAGACCTGAGTTCAAATCCTGCCTCAGACACTTACTAGCTGTGTGACTCTGGGCAAGTCACTTAACCCTGTTTGCCTCAGTTTCCTCATCTGTAAAATAAGCCAGAGGAAAAAAAATGGCAAACCACTCCAGTATCTTTGCCAATAAAACCCCAAATACAGTCATGAAGAGTCAGCATTATTGAAACGACTGAACAATAACAAAAGATAACCATTTTCAGTAACTGGATTTGAAACCGGGTTCTCCAACTCTAGACCTAGTGCTCTTTCCACTGCGTTTACTTTAATCTACATGATTCTGTTCCTACAACAAGGAAATTAAGAGAACCAAGAACTAACTACCTTACCTAGACAGCACTTCATCTCCTCAACAATCAATCAATATACAAACCTTTGTTAAGGACCTACTATACGTCCCATACTCTGTTAGGCCCAGGGAATACAAAAACAAGAATCAAATAGTCCCTGTCCTCAAAAAAAAACATTCTGTGGAAGAAGACAATACCTACACACACATGTCATTCATATATAGACATAAATAAAGACACAAATATCTCTATCTATATACACACATATGTATGTTCGAAAATACACATGTGCATTTATTACACATATATATTGATGAAAATACATATAACTGTGTATATATAATACAAAGTTAATATAAGACCCAGACAAACTAGATTATCTTCAAAACATTTATTAATATGGGCTTTTTTGCATAACACATCCAAATGGCACTCAAAGTTTGCTACATTAGTTCATACCCAATTAAACACATACAAGAATTATTTAGCCATCCAAGCTTTTCCTAGCTCCCTGTGTCTCCTTATTTTAAGCCTATGAGAATTCTGTAAACAATTCATGACTCTTTTTTTTCACATATGCTCTAATCTACTAAGACCCTAATTTTGAATCTTTATTCCATTTATTACCAAAACGATACATTCATTTGGAATATGGGATAAAATTCATTTACTACAGTGAAAATGACATTACATCATCATATAGATTCTCTGGGCCCACTCTTTCAGTACTAAGCAAGCTACCTTTGCTCCCCAGGGTTCTCAGGAATCTTGAGGGAGGTTGAGTATCTCTGCCATCTGCTCAAGACCCTACTTAGTTATATTTTCATCATTGTTGGGAGGGACAGTGATTAAAAGCCCAGTTCCATCTAATCATTTAGATCACTTAGCTTTTACAAAAGGATAGATATTTGCGTCAAAGATATAACTAAAACAATCATCGAAATATTTTCCCCAATACCTCTGGAACATATTCTTTTGTATACCACTTTGAGTTCTCTCTTAGCTTTTTCTAAATGGGAAAAACCAAAGGTCATCCTGAAGACTATTACTTTTTTCTCATGTCATCAGTCCTGGGCTGGCTGAAACATTCAGCCTGTGCTTCAATTCCCAAATTCCTGGGGCTTGCTGTTCTCATCTTTTGAAACTCCTAGGGTCAGAGATTCCATTTCTCTCACCAGATACCATGAGTAAAAACATCACTGGGGTCCCAAGAACTGGCAAGGAGGAGGTACCCCCATAGTCAGTCACAAAATCTCCTACATATGGTTAGCTCACTGGAACCAGTTATAGAATGTCTACACATGTAATCATATGTTGGACAAGAGATGGGAAATATTTTCCAGCAGCACAAAGTGAAAAGCTAGTACCACCAGAACCTCCTAAATTCAAGAAAATAAGCTTTTTATGATATCTTTCACCAAGTGGTTAGCTCACTGGAACCAGTTATAGAATGTCTACTCATGTTCCACAATCACCCTAGGGAATTTCTTTTATGCATGATCATAATTCTTCCTAAAGAAGTCTTCCCAAGTTCCCCATGTGAAGACACACAGTCCCAAATGCTCTGCACTTGTACCAGACACACATTACAAAAATGTCACAGTGTTCATGTCTAAACAGCTTTAGCTAAGCTGCTGCCATTTTGATAGAGTCAGAATTGTCAGTTTCTCCTATCCTATATTCTGCATTTCGTAGTGGAGCAGATGTGACCAAAGTTTGCTTTATTGAGCATTCTTGATCTTATAGCCCAAAGGGTTCAAGAGAAAATACCTCATGACATCTCCCTGAATGACTAGTTTTTGACTCTGATTCTCCTTCTTATGCCTCAGCTATACTCCTTGAAATCCAGAGAAACAACCATTTGGAACTTCCAAGAGCAGGCCAAGAGAAATTCTCTACTGAGATAAGGTAGGCAGAGATAAGATTGCCAGAAAAGAAAGAAGGGAGGGTCATTGAAGTATTTTTAAATTTATAGAAGAGAACATAAGGAAAACCGTAAATAAACACAGAAAAATAGGGCATGTTTGAAAGTTATATGTTGAATTTATTATAAACTTTAAAGGAAAAGTGAGTTGTAGAGATTCATGGTTTTATATACAAATCCTCTTTTCCTGCTCTACTTTGTGAATGGAAATGTTTATTTTATTTGGTATTTATTAAATTGAGAATAAAATAATAAAATAAAATTGGGTGGGAAAAAGAGAAATTCTCCCCTGGGAATCCCATGTCCATGTCTTCTCCCAGACTTGCAGCTGTACTCCAGGAGTATGAGTCAATCAGTAAAAGTGAAACTCAAAAATACTACGTCTGCTCTTTTAAAAGTTCCACTAGAGCATATGATGCCAGCACAATCTCTGACAACTGCCCTTTGCCATAGTCCCTCAGAGGTTACTTAGCTTCACATGTTCATCTGTCTTTGGTACCCAAGACACAGAAAAATTCTGGGAAAAACAGATGCCGACTACCCATTGAGAAGGTACGCCAGCAAAACTACAGATAAAAAAAGGGTATTACAGGATGTGGTGACTGGTTAATTGAATGGGATGAGGGAGAGAGGAGACCCAAAGATAAATCTCATATTATGAGCTTGAGTAATTAGGAAGATGGTGGGGTTTTAGGAAGATTGGCAGCTAGGTGGCACAATGGCTAGAGTCCTGGGCTTAGAGTTAGGAAGTTCTGAGATCAAATCCAGCCTCAGAAACTTCCTAGCTGTGTGACCTTGGGCAAGTAACTTAACCTCTGTTTGCCACTGGAGAAGGAAATGGCAAACGACTATAGTATCTTTACCAAGAAAACCCCATGAAGAGTTGAACACAACTGAAACGTCTGAACAATAATGGAGCTTTAAAGAGATGAGAGGCAGATTTGTGAGGGAGGAATTTGAATTCAATTTTAGGCATGTTGAGACAAAGTCACAGAAGAGGTGGGAGGGAATGAGATCAAGGTTGGTGTAAGGGTATCTTTAGTAAAGAGAAGGGTTACCTCATTCTCTAAAACTGGAGTGAAGTAAGGCAAAATAGGAGATTAGTACACGAAAAGAATTACAGTAGAGAAAGGTAATGGAAAGAGTTCATACCAGATGATTTCCATTACAAAAAAAACAAAACAAAAAAAATAAAAAAACAAAAAAACAAACTTGAAGGGAAGCCTGTGGGAGACAAGAAATGGAAGGGGGTGGATTCAACTCTGTCCTTTCCTCTCTTCTATTCTCTATGTGTACTTTTCACTGTCTATTAGAGGTACCGGCATTGAGTAAGAAACCACCTGACAAATGTCAGGTAACAAGAATTTCCAGTTAGAGAACTTGATTTTTAATCCCCAGAATGATTAAGAAGGTGGAGCCTTAACAATAGTACTAACAGCATAGAAAAAAATGAAATGTCCCTTATTCAGCAGAAATAATAAAGGTGATAATAATAAGTATCATCATTTCCACTTATACTACGCATTTCTCTGAAGGGCCTCCAGGGTTAAAACTATTAACTATGACTTGTGCTTTTATTTTTTTTGTTTTAATCAAGTAATTTTAATACTATGCTTTGTTATTAGTTAACTAGCGAAAGATGTAGATGAGATACAAAATTCTGTGGTTTCTTAGGGAAGGATGTTTATGGGTATACATACACATATATAGTGTAATCTTAATAGAAGCACATAACATCCATGAACATAAAAGATACCATAAGAAGCTTATTTTGAATTTAGTGGATTCTGGTGGTACTAGTCTTCATTTTGTGCTGCTAGAAAATATTTCCCTTCCATCTGTCCAATATGCTATTTCTGCCACACCTAACTGGGGATGTGTTTACACCAGAATGGGGGAGAATTGCCCATTCTTCTTTCTGTTGGATCTAAATCAGGATTGTTTTGTCCACCTTGAGCACAGGGCCCTATTCCAATTTGAGTCCCCAAGGTATCATTCCCACATGTATCTGGAAAAGCCATCATCTAAGTCACATTGGTGTGGTGTCAGGACATCCGTGTTTTCAAAACTCCCCTCTGCTCCCAGACCCAGAAGTTTGAGATACTGTTTGCCAATTTTCTTGTCCCTTTTGTGCACTGACCCTTTTCCTAAATATTGAAGAAAACATTTTGGAAATTATACAAAAAGTTAAAAAAAAATGCATTCCCAAACCTACTCAGTAATTTCCTGCATTGCAAAATAAACTTAACTTTCACCCTAAAACTCTTGGAAATTAATCCAAGTGGGATTTTGTGATGAAATTTGTCATTTATTTCAAAATGATCTTGATGAACCACTAGTGGGTGAACTGCCAATGACTTATATGTTCATTCTTGTAGGGTCTTTTTGAGCAGGGTGTGACTATGCTAAGGTGCTTTGCCCATGGTTGGTATACAGGTCTGCAGGGTAGGACATGTTCCTGTAAAGTACAGAAAAGTACACAGTAAACACTTAATGGGTTAGCAATGTGAGTCTGTCATTCTGTGTTAGTGAAGGTTTCTGATGGTAGGTAAAATTTGAACTTACTTCCCTTGCTTTTGGTCCCTGGCAGAACAAAGGACTGCATTTTCCCTGTATAGACAGTCCGCCATGATTGGGATGAGAGTTCCTTTGAGTGGAAAAATACATGGGCAAATGTGATTTTTGAAATAAGGGGACATCTCATGGCACAGTGAAAGAGTCTTGGATTTGGAGTCAGAGAACCTGAGTTCAAAATCTGTTTCTGCTACTTACTATATGAGGGAGAGCCTAAAGTCATGTAACCTTTCTGGTCTTCAGTTTTCCCTTTTACAAAATGAAGGGGTTGGACTGGAAAGGCCCTTCTAGATCTACATCGATGACCCTGTGAGCTTCTGTAGAGATATTTGCCTAATTAGAGGGGCACATATGGCTATCACAGAACACTTTGTAGGGATATTGATGATCAATAACAACTCTAACATTAACCACTTGTTGAATACCCTTGCATAATATGACCTAGCCAGTGGTTCACAATCTATTAGCTGTGATCCTAAATGAAAATATCTTCCATACTAGTTCATCTCCAGCTAGTCACCGATGTAGTGACCTTCCTACATAGCTCTGAGGGATTCCCAGTTGTATGCAAGGCTGGAATGATTCTATCACCAATCAGCTACTTAATCCAGCATAAAAATAGAATCACAGAATGTTAGCATTAGAAGGAAACTGAGAGACTGCCCAATGCAATCTTTAACAGAACAGGAATCCTCTCTCCAACATCCATTAGACCATGAGCTCCTCCAGGGTAGAAATTGGCTTTTGCCTTTCTTTGTATCCACAGATCTTAGCATAGAAGGCACTTAATAAATATTTATTGACTTCCTGACTGACTGATATCCCTAACAAGTTGTCCTCTTGCCTCAATTTGCAGAAATCCTGTAACGGGAAACTCAGTACCTTATGAGGCAGCCCCATTATATTTTGGGACAGCTCTAATTGTTAAGAAGCTCTTTCTTTCATGGAGCTGAAATATGCTTCTCTGTAACTTCTATCTACTTCTACTGTACTTGCCTTCTGGGCAAGGATAGAACAAGTTTAATCTTCCTCCACATGCCACCTTTGAATTCTTAAAGACACCTATTAGGCATTCTCCTCTCCCCTTCACTCTTCTCTTATTCTAAACCAGGGGTGGGGAACTTGTGACCTTAAGGCCTTCTAGGTGCAGTCAAAAAGACTACTGACTATTCTGTCAAAAGGCCGCACTTAAGGACCTAGAAGGCCACATGTGGCCCTAAGGCCGCAGGTTCCCCATCCCTGTAATCCAAATACTTACATTTCCTTCAACTGATTCTCAAATGGCATGTTTTCCAGTGCATTCTCCATGCTGATTACTTTCCTCCATATATGCTTTTGTTTGTCAATGTCCTTCCCCAAATGTACCACCCATAAGTGAACACAGTATTCCAGATGTGGGGTGAAGAGGACAGATTAGAGGGTAGCCATTGCCTCTTTCCTCCTGGGCACCATGTCATTTGATGAAATCAAAGATAACAGCACAACTATGTAAATTGTGAAGCATTTTAATGACCAAAAGCCACTCTCTGATATAATACTCTGTCTCTTTACATGAATATTATTCCGACTGATACTATATGGCTATAAATCCTGAAAAAGCCAATCAAACAATAAGGGCTATTAAGGGCTAACCATGTGCTAGACACTGTGCTATGCACTGGTGACACCAAAAAAGGGACCAAAGACAGCCCCTGTCCTCAAGAAGCTTACAGTTTAACGGAAGAGGCCACATGTGAATAAGTGGATCCAGGGCAAAGTTAATACAAAGTCACGTAGATAGGAGTGCAGTACACGTTGCCATATGTGAGAAAGAGCAAGTAAGCCAGACCATAAAGATGAGAAGAGTCTAGGTTGTGAAGACTTTAAATGTCAAATATAGGAGTTCTCATTTGACCCCAGAGGTAAATAGGAGACCAGTGGAGTTTATTCAGTAAAGGATGAAATGCTCAGAACTATCCTTTAGGAAAATCATTTTGGCAACTCTAGACAATGGATTGGAATGGCGAGAGACTTGAGGTAGGGACATCAATAAGAAGCCTATTGCAATATTCTAAGAGTGAGGTGATGAGAACCTATGTCAGAGCTGTGGCTGTGTGAGCAGAGAGAAGGGAATGTATCTGAGAGATGGTGTGGAGAAAGAGACGACTGATTGGCTATGTGGAGTGAGGGAGAGGGGAGGGAAGAAGAGGGGAGGGATGTTTGGAACCCCCACTGTGCTGAGGGGCATAGAAAACTGATTAGAGGGAGTAGAAACATTGCCTTGCTGCTGTGAGGACCTGGCTGAAATTAGTCGGTACAATTATATAACTTTCTCTAGTTAAATTGAAAAGCCCTGGGCCTCCAAGAAACAAGTTCTTGGCTGAGTCCACATCACAGAGACCATTGCCATACTTGTCGTTTTATTGATAGCTCTAGTTCAAAACTAAAGCCAAATCAGATATGGAACTCAAGCTGCCCTTTTATTTTATTGAATGTCATTTCCATTAATCATATCTATTTCTGGATAAAATGGAAAGAAAACTTCTTTCAAACCTGAATTTCCTCCTGCATTTTTAGGAATGGAGCAGTCAGTACAATGGTATAGACTTGGGGCAAATGCATTTAGTGGTGGGCCCTAAATGACTAGCAGACCATCCCAGCTTTTCTATTTGTATCTGCGGTTTTTAGCCCAGTGCTTTGCAAATAGCAATCACTTAAGAAATATTTGTTCATTCATTCATTCATTCAGATTCAGTCAATAGTCATGGGAGTCTTTCTATCTAGCTTGTAGGACGATTCTGAAGGTACCAACTAGTTTGGTACTCGAGCACGGCTAGCCCCTGTACCATGATGTTACACTTGACCCTGGGTAAGGGGAGCAAGTCTCCTCACTGTTTTGGTGTCCTCATACCCACCCCCAACCCCAGGTAAATTTATGGAAGTGCTATTATGTACTGAGCAGTATAATGTCTGGGCAAGTAGGAAGAATAGAATTTATGAACTGGCTTGAAGACCTCCGATGAGATGGAACACAGCACCTACTCTGTATGGAAATTACAGATTCCTGGACACAATAGGAGCAATGCTCGAAGGAATCTTGTGCATGTCCTTGTGTCGTTGGTTTTCTGAAAATTGAATGTCTTTTGTAACTGGTCATTTGTCACAGGAATTGATTCCACACAGGAAGAGTTTCATGAAAGAAAAAGGAGGTGAAATTGTGAGCCTTCCAGCTCTAAGCATGATCTCTTTCTTTCATGTCGTCAAATAGAGCAATTTGGCCTCAAAACTGGACAACTTGTTCTCTGTCAACTGGGAACCAAACCAACAATAATCAAATCATTTACACGCTTGACTTTATGACTATTTAAGCTGTGTCCTCCAGGGGACCCTAGTACATCTTGTCTTAACAGGAGATGGAAGCTGTGTCCTTGTCATTCACATTTAGGCCTGAAGTTCTGCTGGTATCTTTACTTCAGATTTTTGGTAGGCTGCCACAATATTATGTATTGTTCAAAATAATTTCCCATCTTTTTAAGGCTGATTATTTCTTGAGTCTCCTAAAAAAAATTCCAGGTCAGGAGGTCAGAAATATCTTTATTGATTTATTTGTATTATATATGCAGAAGAATTTGAGAAGTGAGATTTGGAAGGATTTTAGATTTCAAGCTGGATGGGAGCCTCCAAATGCCTCATTTTATAGACAAAGCAACTGAGGTTGAGAAGAGTTAAATAACTTGTCCAGGTACCTTAGAGATACTATAATTCAATTTCTTTTTCACAGTTGAGGAATCAAAGGGTGGTAGGGCTCAAGTGATTCACCCATGGTTATGAAGCTAGCATAAAGAAGAGCTAGGGATATTTGCGGTCAGTTTTAGTCATAGAATCATGTGTCCCAAAAGGGAAAGGACCTTAAAGGTCATCTGGTCCAACCCCCTCATTTTAGAGATGACACAGTTGAATCCAAGAGAATTTGATTGACTTGCCCTAAATCTCAAAGGTTCTAAGTAAGAGAACTGAGATTGGAACCTGGTTCCTCTGACACCAAAGTCAGTATTCTTTGCACTGCACCATGATCAAACTCAAATGTTGGGGTAGGATGATTTCCTTCAGTCTGAAATTCTTTGGTTCTATGAGTTAGAATTTGCTCCCATTTTAAAGAGAGCTATTTTTTTAAACTTTGGTTTTTGGTACGTACCTGTGTTTTCAGCCGTATGGGGAACTATCAGTATGGAAACTCCCTTCCCAACCCCAATCTGACGTTAATTTACAATTTATCCATATATTATAGTCAGGGACTTGCTGAAGCCAGCTCCTACTGGACAATGAGAGCCAATTGTTAAATTTCAGTATGAGCCCCTGGAAACTGGGAAACGATATAAATCAGAGTTTGATTTATTGTACTATGGATTGTCCAGAGTTAAGAAAGTGAGGAATAAATGTTAATAATGGGGATTAAACTTAAAAATGGGTTTCAGGTTATTTGTTTGAGAGCTGATTGTTAAACATTTATCAGTACAGCTTACATGAGGCGTGGAATTTAAAGGTTAAATTATTCACTCAGGATAACACAACTAGTATGTGTCGGAGGTAAGATTTTAACCCACATCTTTCTTATCCCAAAGCCAGATCTCTATCTGCTATGCTATGTTATATATTTGTATCTTGTACTTTATAGAAGGCAGCTGGGTGGTGCTGTAGTTACTGGACCTGGAGTCAGGAAGACTCTTCTTCCTGAGTTCAAATCCAACCTCGGACACTTACTATCTGTGTGACCCTGGGCAAGTCACTTAACCCTATTTTCCTCAGTTTCCTCATCTGTAAAATGAGCTGGAGAATACCCAGGTTCCAATCTCAGTTCCCTTACTTACAAGTCAGTCAAATTCTCTTGGATTCAACTGTGTCATCTCTAAAATGAGGAGGTTGGACCAAATGACCTTTAAGGTCCTTCCCCTTTTGGGACACATGATTCTATGACTACAGCTGACCACAAATATGCTTAGCTCTCCTTCATGCTAGCTTCATAACCATGGGCGAATCACATGAGCCCTACCAGCCTTTGATTTCTTGATTTCTCAACTATGAAGAGGAAATTGAATTATAGTATCTCTAAGGTGCCTGAACGAGTCACTTAAGTCCTCTTAGCCTCAGTTGCTTTGTCTGCAAAATGAGGCATTTGGAGTTGATGGCCTTCCAAGTTCCCATCCAGCTTGAAATCTATAATCTTCCGAATCTCAGTACTCAATTTCTTCTGCACATTTAAGACAAATAAATCAATAATGTCTGCGCTCCTGGCCTGGAGTTTTCTCCTTCATTGTCTCCATCTCCTGGCTTCCTTCAAGCCCCAACTCAAATCCTACCTTCTGCTAGAAGTCTTTCTCCGTCTCTGTTAATTTCAGTGCCTTTCCTCCGCTGATTATTTCCAATTTGTCTTGAATGTAGCTTGTTTGTACATAGTTGTGGCATATTGTCTACTCCATTAGAATATGAACTCCTTGAGACCAGGGACTGGTTTTGACTTTCTTGCTCTCTTCAGACATTAACAGACTGTCTAGCACAGAGTTCTATGAGCTTAATAAATGCTTATTGGCTGATTACCTATCACAAAGTAATGGTGTTTATCCCATTAAATGTAATAGCAACGGGAAATGATATTAAAGCTAAGGACAGATGAATAATTTGGTGTTAAGTCCTTCATAATTTTCCATTGTTTCTCCCAGGAAGCTGAAGCTTATTCCTTTTTGAGCTCTTCCAATCCTCTGGAGTCCCAGTTTCTCACCTTTCAAGACTGCACTGTACCTGTAACCTTCCACAAGGACTCAGCTTCACTCAGAATCGCTCCTCTCAGAAATCTTTAACTCTAGCTTGCCCCTAGCTGATCTGGTTCTGGCCAAGAGCCCATCACCCCCATATTTTAATCCTTGATCCAAAGATACAAATCCCAAGCCTTCCTAATGTATACATCTGATTATATCACCCCTTGGCTTGAAAATCTTGGGTGCCACAGCTCCTATCACCTACCCATTAAAATTCAGAGTCTTTACAATCCAGTCATTTTATTCTCCTCTCCCCTTCCTCAACTAGAATACTAGGAATACAAGGTTCTCACCTTGCCTTCTATGTACTTCTGTGTACTTGTTCAAGCTAGAACTAAAGTGTTTCCTCCTTCCCTGAATCACTCAGAGCAGTCTGTTGGACATTTACTATACATCAATCTAATTTGTTTTATAGCTTTATTATACATGTCTTTGTCCCTTCCATCCCATCAATAGATTGGAAACTGTCAAGGTAGGAATCTGTCATTTTCATATTCTCTATCTATTATTGTACTTTGGACATAATAAATGCTTAATAAGAGTTTGTCAAATTGAATTAAAGGGGCAGCTAGGTGGAGCAGTAAATAGAGTGCCAGCCTTGAAGTCAGGAAAACTCATCTTCCTGAGTTCAAATCTAGCCTTAGACACTTGCTAGCTCTGTGACCCTGGGCAAGTCACTTAATCCTGTTTGCCTCAGTTGCAAATCATTCCAGTATCTTTGCCAAGAAAATCCCAAATGGGGTCACAAAGAATTGGACATGACTGAAATGACTTAACAACAAGAACTGAGGGGCAGCTAGGTGGCACAGTGGATAGAACTCTGGCCTTGGAGTCAAGAGGGCCTGAGTTCAAATGTGACCTCACACACATAACACTCACTAGCCATGTGATTCTGGGCAAGTCGCTTAACCCCAATTGCCTCACCAAAAAAACAAACAAACAAACAAACAAAAAACTGAATTTTTTTTTTGTTTCTCTCAGTTTGAGGTTTGAGTGCTGTCAATCACCAGAGTAAGCCAATACAAAAAGCAGAAGTCACCCTTTGACTTTTAGTTGCTTCCTGGGCTAACATACTATTTGTAAAAATCCAGTGAAATTTTGCTGACCATGAAAGTCTTATTCTGGTTTTGCTAAAAATTAAGAAGTGACAAATATCAATTTCTATTAACGTGGGATATTTTTCATGTGTATTTATAATACTGACTGGGCTAAACTGATTGATTCATTGCTTGGATCAGAATGCCAACCTCAGTGATCATCTGAGTTTGTAACAATGAATTTATTAATAGTGCATAAAATATCTGGGACTATCTTTAATTACTCCAACAGAGTCCCCTCTCCTTCATATGGCATAGAGGCAGTCAGTCATCTTTTGGCAGGCACATCCTAGTATATAGCACATTTCTAACATTTCAAAGTCAGTTTATATATTTCCCTGATCACAGACACAGAAATACAGGCTTTTGTGGCTCAACTCCGCCATTCTGTTAAAATTATAGATAGGGGAAAGATGCAGAAGGGAAAATGGTTAGCTTTTTTTCTCTTCTAAAATTTTCATTTATTATTATGAACCATAAAAAATTCAATAAACACAAACATTTCAACATATGAAGAAGAACAAAAAAGGATTATATAGGAAACTTCTGTTCTAATGTCTTCTGGTAATAGCATTCCAGGATCAATGGTATCTTCTAAAGCTGTCATCACATTCCCTGGACCCTCTAAGTCTGGTGTGTCCCCAGGATGCATTGATCTGAAAGTTCTACCTTTCTTCTGGTGGCTGTTTGACACAGTAACATATGGGGTACATAGCTTTACTGGTATTATCATAGTGAACATTTATCTGCTGGCCTCGGATGGTCGCCTGGTGACTGATGGTTGCTAGGCAGTACTGGATATGGCTCCTCGAAACCTACTTCTGGGCTCATCTTCTAAAGGACATCTGCAGGTCATCGTGGCTTCTGTCTGTTAGGGTATTATAACTACAACTTCTCCTTGAAAATGGCAACTGAAGAACATTAAACATCAACTAACAAAATGGTAAGCAATTTTCTTCCAAATCTGCATAAGATCCCAGTCCTTAGACATTCCTCAGTTTCTCTTGGCTTTAGCATGTACTAAACTAGCACAAGGAAGTCATTGCTCTTCTCTCACATTACTGTATTCCTGTCTTTATTGTGCATTTATGTCAACAGTAAAATCAAGACTGCTTTAGTACACTATTTTGACCAGGGAAAAAACCTAACTTGTCTCTCTACGTCTAGATAAGGCCACTTACTAGCTAAGTAATCAGTCCTAGGGACTATTAAATAAAGGGATTGTTCTGATGATTTTCCAGTACATTCTAGTTCTATATTTGATTAATAAACAGTGTATATCTACCATTAGACACATATGTAAAATTATTCTATACATACTTTTATTTGTCAATTCTTTCTCTGGATGCAGATAGTGTCTTCTTTCATAAGTCTTTTTTTTTAATTTGTGTATTTATAATAGTCAAAATAACTTACTCATTCAAAGTCATTCTCAAAACAGTATTGCTGTTACTATACACAATGCTTTCTAGGTTCTGCTCACTTTGCTCTTTATCATTTTGTGCAAGTCTTTCCATGTCTTTCTAAGCTTGTTTTGTTCCATGAATTGAAAATTAAATAAATTAAAATAAGTAATGTGTATAAGATGCTTTGCAAAATTTAAAGCAATTTGTAATACATGTCAGTGATTCTTCTAAGAAATTTCACAGGTTCTTTACGTAAGTTGTAAAGGTGTAATGGATTTCACTGTCTTTACAGAACCAGGCTTACAAGGAAGGCAAATGGAAAGGTCTAACGGGATACTAGTATCCAAGAGGCTGAGTTCCAGAGAGCTGACTGGCCCACAGCTCTGTGGCCACAGCTGCTGCTTTGAGGAAGTAGCACCCTGGCACATTGCTTACCCCTCATTCTCTGCTCCCACGTCTTTCCAGGATGAAGGGCAGGAACTGTGTCTGCCTCCTCAGTAACAGACACACAGAAACACCCCAAAACCCATGAAGGCAGGCACTAAAGGGCTTCTTATCTGCCGGCAGTCACTGACCTTCAATTCCCAGTGACTCTGTACCTGTCTTAATTGCAGTTTTAGATTTAACTTTCCTGGCAGCCATATCACACTGATAAGACACTAGATCTTAAACTTGCTCTCTCTCCATAAGAATCCATATTCAATGGTATATTGCAAAGAAATTGTGTTGGAACTGGGCCATAAGCACCAAGAGAGAAAGAATTGGTTGAATTTTCGTTCTGCTACTTGCTACCTGTGTGAGCTTAGGAAAATCACTCCGCCTCTCTGGGCCTGCATCCTCGATGAAGAGGGGGCTGAACTAGAAGATCTTTAAAAGCCTTTCTAGCCTTAATTCAGTCTTATCTAAACTTTTCATCTTCATTAGTTCTTTGCACAATATTTTGAACATCATAGGTTTAACAAATGTTTGTTAAATTCAATTGAAGGGGGCTTTAGATATTATCATATTCAAATTCCTCAAATTTATGCAAGAAACTGAGACAGAGACAGGTTAAACGGTTTGTCTGAGGTCATGCTGCAAGTGGAGGGAGAAGCTAATTAAAGGAGGAGGCAACTCCATCATCAGAGGGTGGGAAAAGCACTGCCCCTGGAGTCAGAGGACTTGGGTTCAAATTCTCACTCTTCTCCTTGTTAGCTCTATGACTTAGGGCAAGTTAATTAACTTTTCTGGGCCTTGCTGCCCTACTTATAAATTGATAGGAGTTCAACTGTTGTTGTTGTTCAGTCGTTTCATTTGTGACCAGCTCTTTGTGATGCCATTTGGGGTTTTCTTGTCAAAGATACTGGAGTGGTTTGCCATTTCCTTCTCCAGTTCATTTTACAGATGAGGAAACTGAGGCAAACAGGGTTAAGTGACTTGCCCAGGGCCACACAGCTAGTAAGTGTGTGAGGCCAGATTTGAACTCAAGAAGATGAGTTAGTCTGACTCCAGGCCTGGTGCTCTGTGCACTAAGGCGCCACCTAGCTGCCCAGAGGTGCATTGAAGAAGGAGTTAAAGTAGACAGCCTCTAGCTCTTTGGACCGTGATTGGATACGTTTTACTGAGAATCTTCTCTTAAAAGTTCAGGGTAGATTTAGGACTGGAAAGGACCTTCAAGGCTGTCTAATTCAACCCTTTCATTTGACAAATGGGAAACTGAAGCCTAGAAAAGATGACTTGCCCAAGGTTCAGAATTTGAACCTAGTTCTTCTGATTTCCTCTGATGCCAAATGCAGTACTCTTTCCATTATACTGTGCTGGTTACTAATAATCACCCACTAATTTGTATATTTTTTAAATTTTAAATCAAGAATATCAAGCTTGGATTTGCTTAAAGCCAGTCAAAATTGGATTTCAATGAAGCACAGAACTTGTAACACATAATAAAGTGATAATCTTTATTTGTTTCTATAGGAGCTAATACCAAAAGCTGTTTTCTTTTCTTCTCCTGTTAGATAAGATGAGACACGTTCTAGAGCTTTGGCCTTGGCATCACAACCCTGGCAATCATAATGCCAGCAGGGATGTTGACTTTTTAATACTAGGACAGATACCATGCGTTCTAGGATTTCCCACCTTCTTCTGTCCTTATTCTCTTTGCCTCTCAGTAAATCTTCCCATGCCCCCTTTTCAGCATGAAATAAAATAGATTTTAGTGCTTGCCAGGTATATGCACATAAGAAATAAAATAGATTAATTTATTTTAATAGGACAATATAGTTTGTTAGTTGTTGTTTTTTTTTTCAATCAAATCTTGTCCACAGCATCCTGACAAGCTGCTTTTATCCTCCAGCTGTACATGTACCCCAGACTGGGAACCCCTAGCATATTCATTTCACATAAAACAATTTGTGCTACATTCTTCCAGAATTCCAACCCAGAGTTGGGAATTGAAAGCTTTGTATTTTAGTACTGAATTTCTGAGTCATCTTCTCCCTTACATACATTTTTGTTTGTTTGTTTAATTTTAAAAATGGACAATATGTGGGAAAGACACAGTCAAACATTAGTCTCATCTTAAAATTACAAAACTATTAACTTGATTTCCCAAATCCAACACTAGCATAATTTCTACTCAGCCTGGCTTTGGTGGAATTTATATTTTCTAATTCCATTTTCCCTATTGGTCTACATTTTGTTATTTTAAAAAAACTCATTTTCCCATCTGCTGAGCTATGGCTAGTAGCCAATCTTGATGTGTATCGTTGAAACAGCGCGGATATGTAGTAATGAGCTGCTTTCCTAACAAAGGCCTTGATTACATCTCTGCTCCTGGCTTGAGCGAGGTGCTTCTGGTCGCTCTGACGTTTGATTTCAGGACAAGAACACTTGGTTCCTTCTTGGTCTGATGACCTCTCACTCCACATCACTTGACAGCAAGGATGAAAATGCTACCTATCACATCCCTTATCACAATTTTTTGATACAAAAAGATATCTGGCCTGAGGAAGTCATACTAATCATGTCAGTAAAAAGAACTTTTAAAAATAATAAAATTAATCGGGCATCAAAATAAGAATAACAGCTTATGATGAGGAAGGGTGGGAATCATCCTTAGTAAAGTTCAGGGCATTTGGGGCAGGTCAAAGACAGCAAAGAGGTAATGGAAAGTGTATGGGGCTGGGAGTCAGGATACTTCTGTTCTAGTCCCCAACATGCCACAAACTAGATTGGTGACCTTGGGCAGGTCCTTCCCTAATCCTCAGTTTCTTCATTCGTAAAACAGGAGGACTTAGACCACTAAAAGATTTCTAAGCTCCCATCCAGCTGAAAAATTCTGTGGTTATCAACAGAGCTAGGAAAAATTAGGAAGATTACTATGTTTAATAGTCTACGGTTTTATTATCCTAGAGCAGGGGTGGGGAACCTGTGGCCATGAGGCCAGATGTGGCCCTCTAGGTCCTCAAGTGCAGCCCTTTGACCGAATTCAAACTTCACAGAACAAATCCTCTTAATAAAAAGATTTGTTCTGTAAAACTTGGACTCAGTCAAAAGGCTGCACCCAAGGACCTAAAAGGCCACATGTGACCTCGAGGCCACAGATTCCCTACCCGTGTCCTAGTGCTTTTGGTTATTAAATAAATAGGCTCTAGAATTAAAGATTTCAGCCATCCAGCTCAAGTTCAAATTCTGTTTGTGGTTCTTATTGCTTGAGTTTTCTTGGATGAGTCACTTAGCCTCCTTGGGTCTCGGTTTCTTCATCTATAAAATATTGAGGTTAGACCAGATGGCCTCCAAGGACCCTTCATGATCTGATACTATGTTTCTGGGAGGCAATATGGTAGAATGGATAGACTAGTGAACTCAAAGTCGGAGAAACTTGGGTTGAAGACACTGTGAGACCCTGGGCAAGTCACTTTACCTCTCTCAGCCTGAGTGTCCTTATCTACAAAAGAGATAATTTTTAAAAACTTCTTTGCCAAATTGTTGTGAGAATCAAATGAGATAATTTATGTAAAGTCTTGCAAACCTTAAAGTGTTATATAATCTTTACCTATTAGTAACATTTCTCTGTGATCTTGTGACATGATCTTTTCTTCTTATCTTGGAAGGGCAGTGGGGTACTATGTAAAGAATGTTGAAACTGGATTAAAGAGAGACTTAGGTTTAAATCCTGACTCTAATCCCTCTGAGGTTGAGTTTCTCCATGGGTGAAATTCATTCATTTGTCAACCTCAGTTTACTTGTTTGGAAAACAGGGATGACAGCATCTATTTCATAGGATTTATGATGAGAATCATACAAGATAACATATGAAAAGTACTTTGCAAACCTTGAAACACTCTAGGCTGTAAATGACAGCTGTTTTTATTATTTCTGATCTCCAGTTTTAAAAAGTTATCAGTTCTAAGATCTTATGACTTGCTCCGTAGTCTAAGCTCTAATCAAGTAGCCTCGATTAATGAAATTAACTCTGGACTTGGAACCAGAAAAAAACTGGGGTCCAGTCCTGACTCCACACTCAGTAGCTGTATCTCTTTGGGCTATCCACTTAAACTTTCTGAATCTTAGTTTTCCCATATTTTAAAATGGAAATATAATACTTCTACCACCTCATAGGCTGTTGAAAGGATCAAATGAAATGAAGTACACCAAAGGTTGTTGTCTTTGTCATCATGGTCACTATTGGACATTAAGTAGCTTGCAGTAAAGACTCTGAAGGAAAATCCAGATTAAATAACATTTTTGAAATTTTTACTAAAAACCCATCCTAGAGCATGTCGTTTTCAGTTTCTTTTTCTCCTGCTTTATAGTTATAGTGAATAAATATCTAAAAGTCTCTTTTCTTAAAGAGCAAGATATTTCACCTGTGTCAGTGACTTTTTCTTGCCCTCATAATCTCTGCTGTTTCATTTTTCCTGTTCTGAAGGGAGGAAAATGGAGGATTTCCTATGACTTTTGTGTTGAGTAAACGAGCCAAAACAATCCATAAGAGAGTAATGACTTTTATTAAGGAACAGAATTCCTGAAGTAAGAAATTATAATTACCATTGACCTCTGAAAATGGCAGTGTTACTTTTCACTCTCCCCCTTTAATAAGCTTATTTTGATAGAAACTAAAACCAGAGGAGGTTAGTGAGGCCACATGGATACTTGTCGGCCTAGTATCCCAGTGATACATAAAAACAACTGCTACGGAGTTCTGAAATCTTTTTCTGAAATCCATGAATAGGTAGTTCTGATTGGATATGAGGGTCAATCCCTTAGGGCCTCAAGGGTAGGCCATTGGTTGCACTTTTTTCAAGTCAAAGAGGAACAGGATGTCAAGATTTTGAAAAAAAAGTTATTATTCTTAGAAAGGAGAAATTTATTGCAAAGGATAGGCCCAGAAGGGAAAATAAACGGAAAGGTAAAAAAATGCCCATCTGCGTTTAAAACTAAGGCATGACAAAGAAACTGTTAATAGGGTCAGCTAAGGGATCTAACAGAAGTAAAATTGAATTTGGGGAAAAGAAACTATATATTTTATTCATCCATTAAAGTTCACAGAGATCACTTTGGTTTCTCAAAACACAAGGTCTGACAGGTCCTAAGAAGCTGCAAGGCTACGAGTGGGCATCTATCACCTGGAGGGCCAACCTATGTTAGTTTTGAGATGCCCAAGGTGAGAAAGGTGGCTCCTAGGCAGGAAGTTCATTTGACCAAAGAAGCTGCTAAGTAATCTACTAAGACATGGAGAATACCATGGACTACACTGGTGAAGGGAGTAAACACACTAATGAAATAATGATAAGTTGGAATTTTTTAAGTACTTGTGAAAGGCTTTCTGGAATCCTAATGAATTTATGTTTTCACTTTCCAAAACAAATTGGTTGGCAAAGGAAGCTGATATTAGGATTAATTAACAACTATTAATTATAGATTATTTAACTTATTTCATTGCATTGGAGAGCTATTTATTTATTGCAATAAACCTCATTTGATTAGTTGACAAAGACCTAGAGTCTCTGTATCCAAAGAGACAAATTGCATTTTTTTTTAATGCCGTGATTGAACCGGATTCATCTGCTATCTAGACTGGTTTTTGAGATCTGGAAACTAAGATAGCTCTTTGAAGCCATGTAAGAGGAGCTTGAATCTATAATGGTACCTAGTCTTTAATCAACTGCATGCTCCTAACAACTGTATGAGCTGAGCTATAGTTTAATTGGAATCTTGATTATTGGCCTCATTTCTGATCCATCAAAGAGATCATAGGTAAGAGTAAGACTTTCCAAGTGTATTAAATGATGTACCCAACCCTTTAAGCCTAACTAGTGCTACTAGATTAAATGCAATGAATATACCCACATGATGGATTGCTTTGATCTTGATGACCATGGCAGTTTAAATTAGTTACAATCCAGCTTTTAAATACAATTCCACAATTTAGTCATTTTCCTGATAGGTACAAATGAAAAGAGCAAAAAAGCAGCAGCATCAGGCTTGGCTTATTGATCTAGCCTGATTTTCCACATTAATTCCATCTGAGTGAGGAGACTGAGTGTTCTCATGCTTTCTCATAGATTCTAGTGCAAACAACCCCTTTCATCTTGCATTCCTAGAAGAAAGGAGATAGAGTAAGTCTCCAAAATCCAGACCAAATCACAGACTGTTAATAGTCAAATATAGGTATTTTTAAAACCTAGGTTCGAATTTAAATGTCAATAAAGGGTCATTATGTCTGAAATCAGTCATTTAGACTTTTAAACTATTTGAATGAGTTGAAATTTACCTTTGATTCATTTATTCAATCAATAAATATTCATTGAGCCCCTACTTTGTGTAAAATACTATGTTTGATGCCCTGGGTCATACAAATATGAAAAAAAATCCTTGCAGGGAGTTTAAAGTCTAATAGGAAAAATAAAACAACAAAATTATCAACAAGAGACAGTAGAATGTGGTAATTGCCATAAAAGAGGTGTGAAAAATGCTGAAGGAGTTCAGAAGCAGCAGGATAAAGTAATAAAATGCTGGATTTGAAGTCAAAGCATCTGCGTTTAAATCCAAGCTCCATTACTTACTTTATATGGCCTTAGGCAGGTCACTGAGCCTCTCTAGACCTCATTTCCCTTGCTTGTTTAAAAAAAAAAAAAAACGGAAGGCTGGGCTAGTTGACCTCTAAGATCCATTTGAGTCTTAGGTCTATTATCCTATGAATACTATATCATATTTGGTAAAGGTAAGGCACTAGCAAAAGGTTTCATGACATGGGTAGCAACTGGGCTGAGTCTTGAAAGCTAGGTGGAGTTTTAGCGGATTAATATAATGAGAAGAGTATTCTAGTGGGAAAGAAGGAGGACATGGGGCCAGATGGTGGAAGGCCTTAAATGATGGGCTAAAGAAAGAATGTGAGGTTTGTTTGGCAGGCAGTTGGGAGATGCTAGATGACCTAAAACAGTGGATTGACCTGATCAAAGATGTGGTTTAGAAAAATTAGTGCGTCAGCAATGAGACCCAGAGAGGACAGGACCTGCCCAAGATGAAGCATTAATCTATCAGTTTAGGAGAATCCACATTGGCATGCTGACAAATCCAGGGTAGGAGAAGAGGTGGTCAAAGGAGAGAGAGAAAGCATAGAGAGAAAAAAGGAGCCGGAAGAGGCCAAAAACACGGGGAATGTCTATATTTACAAATCGGGAAACAGAAGAAACATTTAAAAGGAGACATAAAATGAGTGATTAGAAAAGTGGGAAGAGTCATGTAATATGGTGGGAGGTCAAGGGAGAAGAGATTATCATAAAGGAGAGGGTGGTCCCCCTTGTCAAATGCTATGCAATGGTCAAGCAGTGCTGAGAATAGGCCTTTGCCGTTTAGGGAGTAGAAAACTGTTGAAAAGTGTTTACTAAGCAAACAAATATTGTAAACAAGTTTTAATACTACCTAAAGAACAAAAAGGACACATTAACATTTGATATCTAAGATAATCTCTAATCATAAAAATCATGAAATCTTCTAGTTAGATGGGACTTTATGAACTACCTAGGCTGGTCCGTTTCATTATTCTTATCTGGTCATTAAAACAGGTCTCCAGTGACCTCAACTGGCCAGCACTTTATTAGCCTCTGTAATAGAATACAAAATGTCTTGAAAGTGAAAGAAGCTATATTTATTTTTGAATATTCTACAACTGAGACCTTTTATTAATTCAGCATCACCTTCCTCTCAGTGGGCCCAAATTAGTGAGGCTTATCTGGGCTCACCTTATTTTGTAATAGGTCAGAGAACCTCAAATTTGGAAGGAAACTTGAGGCTACCTAGTCCAAAGCTTCTTTACTCTATTTCTTGTTCTTAAAGATTTACTGGGACAGCCCTCCAAGAGGATGATCTTAATGGTTTAACTATTTTAGCTCTGGCCCTGTTTATATGAGCTGTGATTTTGTTAAACAACTCTGTCTTGATATTTGACTTTGTCCTCACCCATTTGTACTAGGTCTTTCCCGAAGGAGAAAATGAATTTTGATAAATAAATGAGTAAAGGAACAACAACACAGCATCATAAAGAGAGAGCTCATTTTGGAGTCAGGAAAATCAGTTCAAATTCTGCCTTTGACACGAGCTCTGGGCAGGTCACCTGACCTCTCTAAGCGCCAGGCAATTTTCTAAGATTGAATGGTTTAGTTGGGCAATGATCTGGGATAGTGAAGAGAAATCCCACTCCAATAAAATCCCAGGTCCTTGATGTCATATGGCTACAATTCATCATTGTCAATTTTATCTTTTCAGTATTCAGGAATAAGAAAAGACTCTTACCACCACCATTTTTCCATCCACCAACTTTCTCTTTATTGTTGTCTCTTTGCCATCCCATTTCTGGACTTGATTCAGTGCTCCTCTGTCTAAGGTTATAGTGGTCTACAAAGACACAATCACATAATTGGTTTGCTTGGAATTGAGTTGAACAAAGAGACAATTTATCCTATACTGAGTCACTGCCACAGGGTGAGTCACCCAAGACATATTGTTTTTAAGCAAAATGAAGACTTCCCTTTGAAGTAATTAGTATGGACAACAGGAAGGAGAGAAGACCTTGCCATCTCTCCTCCAGTAGATAAGGGACACCAGTAGAAAAAAGTTAATCTCTCACCTTTGTTTTCCTGTTATCAGCTGTGGTTTCTTCAAATTCCTGGCCCAGCTTAAAAGAGATTTCTGTATTTTTAAAGGTACTCTCAGTCCGGATGGTTATAATATCACCCTTCATGCTGATGATCACACTGGGCTTGGCCAAATTTCCCAATTTTCTGGTGGCTAAACCCACCCCTGAAAATCAGACAGGTTAGAATTATACTGTCAGAAAGAATACTTGCTCTTTCAAAAGAGAAGGCTTGTAATCACATTCTTCTGTTTTGTTCTGTTTTTTTGTTTTTTTTTTTTTTTTGTGAATGTTTCTATGGTGCTACAGGGGTAGATTGGGCATAAATCATAACGTCACCAAGGAAGAAATCTTCCTGTCAGTGTTTCATCTCCTAAAGAGAAATAATTTGTGTGGATTTTTTTTCCTATCCCTTCAATAAAATCCAATTTTCAGGAATGAACTGAGGTTCCAGAAACCTAGCATATGAAGGGAAGACCGGTTGGCTTCAAAACCCTTACGGATAAAAATGAATACAATTCAGTAGAATAAATAAGGAGCATTCTAAGTTTTAAAAAATTCTAGGCTGTGTTCACATCAATTACTGTTCTTCACTGCACTGAGACAGCTTTATACTTTCTGTGGGAATTAAAAGCACCCTAAGAGAAAAAAAATGTGAGTGATAAATAGGTCCAGGTAAAGAAACCAATGTTAAACCCTATTGCTTGGATTATGTCATTAATTATTTCATTTATTCTACAACCATTTATTATTTACTATGTACAAAGCACTGTCTCTAATAAAAAATATAGAAATCAGAAGCATTGAAGCACATGGAGATAGATAAAGCTACCCAAATTCAAAAGAAAATCACATGGAAGAGAAGTGGATAGAGCGCTAGGTTTAAAATCAAACAGACATGAGTTCAAATCCAGCCTCCAATACTTAATAGCTATGTGAACATGAGGCTCTCTGAGCCTGAGTTCTTTTGTGTTTAAAATGAGGATAATAATACATATATCACCAACTTCACATGATTATTACAGAGATCAAATGAGATAATGTATATAAGTTCTTTGCAAACCTTAAAGAACTATATACATATAACTTATTGTTATTATTACTGATAATCATTAATATGTCTCATGATATCTAGGGTTATATGAAAGGACAATCAAGAAACTAAAAAATTTTCATACCTACAGCACACCTGGTATAGATTTTTACTGTAACACTGTTTGGAACACTATATGAAACTTATTACTCATTACTAAGTCATAAAATTCTAAGATTGCAAAGTGATCTTGATTAACAGCAAAGGTGGGAACAATCAGAATGAAGTTCAAAAGAGGCAGTGGCAAGAATTATTTGGCTGGAGGAAGAGAAGGCTTAGTATAAGTTAAGGACCCCGAACTGGAAGAGCTTTGAGACATCAACTTCTCTAACCCTCTCATTTCATTGATGATGAAATTGAGACTCAGAGTCACTCAATAACCAGACCAGATCACACAACTAAATCATAGAAGTTATTAGAATTGATGAGTTTTTTCAAAAGAGAGACTATAATGAGAGAATAGAAGACTAAGGCCTGAATTTGGGAAGAATCATACAGTTAAAGGATAAGAAGAGGAATAAGAATGAGAGAAGATACAGTCAGGAAGGTCAGAGAACCAGAGTTAGAACCTTTTTTCCTGACTATTTCTTATACCTCTTCAAGTATCCCTTGCTTTCTGGAAGGAAGGAAGAAAAGAAGGAAGGAAGGAAGGAAAAGAAAGGGGAAAAAAAAGCATTAATTGCATACTTCCTTCATGCCAAACATCTCGCTAAGCCCTGGTGATTAAAAAAGATAAAAGCAAAGGCAGACCCTGTAGACAGCACATAATGGAGTCAGGGCCAGAAAGGGGGCACTTTGGTCCTTTAGAAAGTTACAGGGATAGTCAGTGGGGACATAGTAGAGCTGTGTCTTAGAAAAGTTGACTGTAAGACTTTTAGTTAAGTAAATCTTGTTTTCTCATTGATTTCTATTATAAAATTGAAGATGCACAGCCACAGAAAAGGTGATGAGTAAGTGGTTTAGAGGTGGCCTATGCTGTGCCAACAAGGCCATTTTCAAATCTTAGCTACACTATACCAGCTGGAGTTAATAGCTGACCTCTACATGATAACATTTTTAAGCACTATGAGACTTCTACGGCTGCTATTCATGACCTTGCCATCAGTGCTCATAATCTCTACCTGTATCATCATTTTTCCCCAGACCAATACTTTAGGTGCCCTCAAGACTTTTATGATAAAGCAGGTAAAGCAAAAATTTTCTCTCAGTATTTGTAAAGTTATAATGAAATGAACAGTGACCAATTGGTTTCCATCTCTAGTATGACTGAAATGAAGCAGATAGACTAAATGATCTTTAAGGTCCCTTTCAGCTGTAAATTTATGATCCTATGAAGTAATCGGGTTTGAGGTTAGAAGTAAACAAACAAACAAACAAAAAACCCTCCTACATGAAATATGTTAGCCACTGCACAATGGATAAAAAACCTGATCTTTACTTATTATTTTATCCCAAGTGAGAAATCTATACATAAGCTTACAGGATAGATAGTCTGCCATTGATTTTGTTTTAACATCCACCCTTAAGTGGAAGGTAGACATTAGAGTGAATGAAGACAGATTCACTGTTCCTCTAGAATTCTCTACTCCTATACCCTCATCTCCATTCTTACTTCCTCTTACCTCTTTCTTCTCCCACTCTGGAATTAGCTAACCAAAGGAAGCCTCAATTTGCTCAGACAATGATGTGAAACTCAGTGGAGGGGACAAAGAAAAGTAGTCTCTGCTAGAGATTGGTAGTAATCAAGAAGAATTCTCCTATGCGAACAGTTTCATTACTGAATAAGAGGGAATTGACAAACAAAATCAATCTAACTCAGAGAGTGAACATACTATGCCTAGATAAACACCAGACTCTTCAATGTGGGACCATTCTATATTCTGTTTCCATTCTTTCTCTTCTGGAATATGTTGGCCCCTAGAAATCCAAGTGACAAATGAGAATAGAAGATGAATAAATTGATGACACTTCTCTAAAAATCTCCCCTTCATTTTAAGAATTTTGAAATTAAAAAAAAAACAAAGAACCAGATCAGGAAACCACTATACTATGATTTATGCTTTCCACTTCAATTGCCACCACCCTAACCCCCCCACATACACACATATTTCTAACTTCTCCCAGAGAATGAGGGAGTGAGTGATTTTACTTTCTCAAGAAGGAGCTCCTCAAGCAGAAGTTTTTTACAAAATTATTCCTCACCTAGAGCTTTCATGTAATCCTCAAAGTTTTCACTGGAGACCAGTTTCCAGGTGCCCACAAATCTGTTACACATGATGCTGGATCTGCTGGGCACTAAATGGTGACCTTAGCAAAAGAAAGTCAGTCACAGCTCTCAGTGAGAGGCAGGATGGCGTGAACTGCCCCAGCTTCAATGGCATCTTTTCAAAGATGCTCTGGACATGTGACTACTACCAGCATCCAATGGGGAAAGGCAGTGTCAGGGCCAGGCGATGAAAGGCCTCCATTTCATAACATTGCTCATTCATTCATTTGGCACAACAGAGAATCCCACCCACAATCTCATTTTTCTCCAGAAAAGGGTTTGCACTTTTTTTTAAATAAAAAAAAAGCCACCTAAGTCCTTAAAAAGAAAAGGAAATGAAAAGAAAAAAGAGAAACTTGGTTGGGAACACATTTAAATTCTATTATCTAACCCTTAATAGTTTAGAAAAACAGTACTATTCCACAAGTCCAGTTCAAGACCAGGGCATGCAATTATTTGTGAGGGAGAGGATAAGTGAAAATCTCTTTGGAGGCATCCTGGGGACACCAGATCCCGACTCCCCACATTCAAGAATTTGATACAAAAGAAGAAGAAGGAGAAAGCCAAGTCCCTTTACATTATGATACTCCACCCCTCACCAAAATATGCTGTGGTAGAGAAAGGTTAGGAAGTACTATAAGGATTATTCATTAGTGAAGAAGGGAGTTGTTGACATAGCTCACATTTTCTAGGCAGGCAGAGTGGGCAGACAATGGGGGCAGTAAGTATAGTATACCAGCTATGTTCCCATATAGGACAAAGAAACAGGCCTAAGACAGGGTCTAGCTCCCACAAAGATTTTCATCTCAGGGAAATAAGTATCCCTCATTTGTGCATTTGATCACATACCTTGCAGCTTCCTACAGTACTTTGCTTCCTCATTTATATTCTCCACAGACTATTAAATAAGGAGTGAAGGGGAAAATGGGTGAAGCTGCTGCTAAATTTTGAGGTGGATGAAGGGGATTGTGGGGGCTCACATTGGATGGCTTCAATTTCAAATAGGAATCTGGGTTATTGGCCATGAATATGAGGTGGGGGTGGGTCAAGGGTTTGAGGATGAGTAAGTTTTCCATAAGTGGGGATGGTAATAATAATGACTAGTATTTTTATAACACTTTAAGGTTTTCAAGAGAGTGTGAACATCAGGTAAAATAAAAGTGCAAGGATAAGAGACTATGCAGGTTCCCCACCACTGTATAAGGTATACTTGCTGAAAATAAGTTCAAAGCTTAGAAATAGTATGCTATAATGGAAAGAGCCCTGAACTTGGAAGTCAAGAGACCTAAGTACCAATCCCATAAACTTCCTGGGCTATAGTTTTCTCATCTTCAAAATGATCACATTCTTCTTAATGAATTCCAAGCGTTTCATGAACACTTCCCTGACTATACCATTCAGAAGCCTTTGACCTCCTTTCTCAGTCCATAGCACTCAAATACTAGTAACATTTCCTGCCTCACCTTGGACTGAGAATCACTGTTGGCCAGGGCTGGAGAGTACTTTTGAGATCATTTACAGATGAGCCAACAGAAACCTGGAGACTTGCCCATAGTCACACAGCTATTGAGTACAGGAGGAAGAAGGGGCTAGGAAGCACCTGTTCCCACACTATTTCCTGGGTTGCCTGGAACTAAATGGGCCAAGCAGTAGTTCCCTCCCACGAAGGCAACTGGGGAACAGACTCTCTTTCTCTTGTGGGATTCAAGCCCAGTTCTTCTGACTTCATGCTCACTGCTCTCTCTCCTGGTACACCATTCTGTCACTAAACTTTAGGTATTAGCATGTTGGATTCATTCATATTTTACACAACCTCAATCTCCTTTTGGTGAAGTAGTTACTTTTACCTACATTAGGGTACTAAAAAAAAACAAACCCAACCCACAAAAGGATTTTTTTTACTGTTCTCCCATTTCGACTCACAATTTCAACAAAAGTTTCCTCCCATGTAGCTGTTAAGCTGTGGGATTTCATTCTGGAAAAGAGTCCAATGTTCTATTATCTAGTTTATGGTTATTGGTAACATGCCATCTCTCCTACTGTATTATAATGCTCTTGAGAACAAAAACTTCCTCTCCTACACAACTACTTGAGTGGGGGGAGAGGAGGGAGAGAGAAAGTGAGCTCCTTGTTTCTGGAGATCTCCAGGTGAACGATAACTAGGATAAGAGGGTTTAGACCTGAAGGGGCCATCCCATTCGACTCCTCATTTTACTACTTGTCAGGAATTTTGTGGACAGGATTCATGATTAGGGTATGGATGGGATTAGCTGACCTCAGAGGCCTCTTCCAACTCTAAGGTTCTATGAATACTTCTTTGTATCACCTCATAGGACACAGGATAGTGCTTTGAAAACATGGCAGTAGGCAGTCAATTCCGTAATTGTTGAATGAATGAAACAATAAGCCAAAGACTGAAATAAACAGCTAATCCTTTATAGTAACTCAAAAAAAGTTGCTGACTCTCAGTAAAGGCTTCTGCAGAGGTTGGCAATGATTGGGCCATAGACCCATAGAGGCTCCCCCAATGTAACACATAAACTAGTTAGGCTAAACACCTAGAAATCACATTTGTCCCAGAAAGCAGTACATTTCTCTGAGATGTAGAATACTAACTAAAATTTACAATTAAGAATCTTAGCCATTAAAAAAGACCTTTTAATTGAAATTGTGTTGTTGGAATTGTGTTGGCTTCTTGAAAGTGTTTAAAATTTAAAGCTGTTCTAACCATTCATGGATGTTAGATGGAAAGAAAAAGAAAATAAAGAGAATTTCAAAAATTTATCTTTCTGTACCAAGGAGTAAAAAGCACTCTTCTTATTTCAGTATGGAATAATAGAGAGAGCAAGTCCTGGGAGAATAACTTGGATTCAAGTCCTAACTCAGACATATCTGGCTATGTCACTTAACCTCTCAGTGACTCCATGAAATACAACCTTCTAAGAATGTAAATGGCAGAACAGTTACTGATCTGAATTGATAGAGGGACTTTCCTCAATTTGGAGTTCCCTAAATCAATTAAATCACAGTCCAGACAAAAGAAAAAAAATCTTTACAATCAAGCAGGATCCAAACATTGTGACTGTGCCATGGTCATAACACTTGACTCAGCTGTCAAGATTCCTGACTAAACCTATAATCTCAAGATACTACCTTTTTCTTTAGTCTGAAAGTATCTTTTTTTCTTTAGAGTTCACTCTTTGTGGGCTTGGGCTACTCAGTGAGAAACTGAAGGCATTTTCCCAGTGATTCATAGGAAAATAATGAAGGTACAATGGTCTATGGAAACCAACCTTAATGTTGACTCTAATTTCAAATGGACCATAATAAATTCCAAAATCTCCTTTGAGATGTGACATCATGGGAATTCACCTACCTTAAAAGATCAAGTGATCTGAATCTGACAGTTCTAATAGTTTGATAATCTATAGATTATCTTGGCAAGTGCCAGGAATCTCAAAGTGAGCTTTATAGAGGCCTTGAGGGGTAGAGAGGAAGAAGCACCACATAATCACAAATATTGGTATTTCAAATGTATTCATGACCTCACTCATGCTTCCATCCCAGACATGGGTTCAGACTGCCACTCATCCATACATTCCTGTAAGAGGGAGCCACTATAATGCATTGGTTGGGGCAGGGGGCATCAGACAGTCAGATCTACACATCAGGAAAATGACTTTGGCAACTAGGTAGAGGAAAAAAATGAAATGAGAGGAAGTGGTGGCGCTTGAGGCCAGGGACCAATTAGGAGACTGTTACAATAGTCTCAGTGTGAGGTGATAAAGACTTGAATTAGAACAGTGGCTGTGTGAGAGGAGAGAAATGAAAATATCTAATACATGCTATACAGAAATAAACTTCATGATTTGGTAACTGCTTAGATATGAGGGAGGAAAGAGAGTGAGTAGTTGAGGATAATAGCCAAGGTTGTGAACCTGGGTAATTGAAAAGATGATCATGTTCTTGGCTGTCATAGAGAAGTTTGGAAGAAGGGTAGGTGCTGTTTTGGACCTGTTGAATTTCAGATGCCTGTAAGGGCATCTTTTGAAAATTTCCAATAGGTAACTGGTGATGGAGGACTGGGGCTAGATATAAAGACGTGGGAATCATCTTCATAGAGATAATAATTGAAATCATGTGAGCTGATGCAGTCCCCAACTGAGAGAAAAAATAAGCAGTCCTAGGACAATCCTTGGGGGACATCCACAATTAAGAGCATAATATAGTTGAAGAGTCAGGAAAGGAGATTGAAAAAGGCAATTGTTGAATTTTCAGTGTAAGTATTTATTTACACCTTGGAAATTGACAAATGCTACAAATCAGAGCTTGATTTATTGTTTTGTTGATTATGACTTAAAAAATATTAGTGAAAATGTTAATAATGCAGATAAAACTTAAAAGTGTGTGGTACATACATGTTGGCATTTAAAGCCTAATGTTAAACATTCATCAGAACAATGTGATTTTTATGACATATTTTGCACGTATATCAATATTAGTGAATATACTGGAGCCTACTTACACCCACCACATATTTTCACATCGCCTTGTGTGTAGCTTGCATTTTGATTCATTTGAGATTGTGGTGTTTATTATTCACAGCTATATAGTAAAAGCTAAAGAATATTGGCATTAAAAATGTGTCTTGGCAACAGGAATTAGCTTGGCATCATTGCTAGTGCTCCACTAATGCACTGTTGGTAGAACTGTGAATTTGTCCAGCCATTCTGGAAAGCAGAATTATGTACAAAGGGATTATGCACAAAAAGTCATTTAACTGTTGCTTACCCTAGTAGGGTACATATCAGTAGGCCTGTACCCCTAAAGAGATAAAAGAAAGAAGGAAAGGACTAATGTATACATAAATAATTATAGCAGCATTTTTTTGCAATGGCAGAGAGGAAACTTAGAGGGGTGTCCATCAGTTGGGGAACAGACAAGCAAGTTGTGGCATATGAATGTGATGGAACACTATTGTGTTAAAAGAAATAATGAAGGAGTCACCTTCAGAAAAAGCTGAAAAGATTTGAATGAACTGAAGCAGAGTGAAGTGAACAGAACCAGGGGGAAATTTTCTACAATGATAACTCTATTGCAAAAGCAAACAACTTTGAAAGATTTAGGAGCTCTGATTAACACAATATCCAACCAAGGTTCCAAAGGCCTCATGAACTCATGATGAAACATGCTACCCACTTCCTGTCACAAAGGTGATAGACTTAGGGTGCAGAATGGGACACATATTTTTTGGGATATAACCAATGTGGGAATTTTTTTTATTTGACTATGCATATTTGCTATAAGCTCCTCTCCCCCACCCCTGCCATAGGAGAATGTGGGAGAGAAAATTGTTTTCTTGTTAAATTTAAAAAAAAAATTTTAAGGTCTGCACAGCTCTCTGATTGTGAACTGCCTCATTCTCCTATCCAGTTCTGGACCCTTTTCTGTCTAATTTATATGTACTAATGTGTTAATTCAATATATTGCCATCAAACTAAGTGTGATAATTGAGGTAACATGCAGCCTTCATCTAACTGGCCTTTCTCATATAGTTGCTATGCCAAGGATATCATTATTACATGATAGGTCATTCTCATAGAGATATCATAGAAATGAGAGGATAGCCATTGCATTGTTCATTACTAATGTCATCTCAGTCATCTTTTGTTTGGAATTAAGACCATATGTGATATTTTTTATTCTTTTAGAAATTTCCTTTCTCTGATTTAGGAACAAAATTGATTCCCAATTTCTTTAAAACTGATACCTCCCACATGGATTATATGTACGTGTATATATATATATACACACATATGTATATACAGAGAGAGACAGAGAGAGCGAGAGTCAGTCTGGCCATCCTTCCCACTATAATTTTCTGACTACTGTAGAGTCCAAATGTGGTGGTTTTAATCTCACTGATGATGAAAAGTAATAGCTAGATACTAGATTAGCTATTCTATTGCCTATCTATCCTCCCTTTAATTTCTTCAATAAACGCTTTGGGATAATTGACTCAGTTAGATTTCATGTCAAGATTTCTACAAGCTCATTTCCTTCTTACTGCTTTTTGCTCTTTTGTGAAGCAACACTGCTTATAGTTTTTTGTCATTATTTCTATGATATTTTATAAGTAGACTTCTACACTAAACTAGTATTGCCTTTGGATCTTATGTCTCTGCTTGACAATAGCAGCTATTCATTGGCTGAAGCAAATTCTAGGTTCTGGGCCTCTATGATAGCATTTGTTTTATGTTGGTTAAACACCTCAAAAATGTCAATAATCAGAGTCAATGTTATTACTTTTATTCAGTTCCTATTTTCTGTAATTAATCATTTATTTTAAAAGGTTGGGTTGATATTATAGTTGAATGCAACACTTTTCCCCTCATAATTACCCTTTATTATAATTTGGTACAATCATGACCTTTTCTCTAACAAGTCAGTAGTCTAACTTCACACAAATAACTGATTCTGAAATGAACCCCATGCTGGTAGCCAATCTTTCACTTTTTTCCAAGACATAGTTAGTCTAAATTTTTTTTGTGTGATCATATTCATTGATCACCATATCCAGTACCTTCTGACTCTCTTTTTAAAGAAAGCATTCATGATATATAGGTACAAAGTTTCTGAGTAGGTTATTAGTATACAGCCTCTTTCACTTCTGTCAGGAATGTTATCACTGCTTTTAGACCTCCTACAAAACTCCTCATATTCTGGGTGTGAGATAGCTGTTCAATGATTAAAGGAGATAAAACTCATCAATAATGATGTTTCTACTCTAAATGAAATCAGAAGACATAAAATAGTTGCAGCTAAATGGAAGAATGCCTCTCAGGTTCCCTTTGAATAAAGGTATTGTGAAACCAGTTTTCCCATTTGCCTAAAGGGAAAAAAAACTATTTCATGAGATCCTTGATTATATCACCTTGGTGTGCTCACGATGAACATAGGCAAGGGGACCTCTATGAATATAAGTGCAGCTTTTATGCCAGCACCTGTTGTAGAGGATGAATAAGCATAGCTATAACTTGACAAAATCAAAGAATCACAGCCATTCAGCCCATCTCATATCATACACATCCATAATCTAAAAGTGGTCCTCTAGTTTCTGTTTGAAGACCTCCAATGAATTTCATATAAATCTTTCCAGATTTCTCTCAAACCATTCTCTTCATTATTTCTTACAGCACAATGATATTCCATTATATTCCTATAGCACATTTTGTTCAGCCATTCCACAATGAAAGGAGACGTCCTTAGTTTCCAGTACTTTGTCTCTACAAAAATAACTTCCATGATTTTTTTAAAATTATAGGTCCTTTTCCATTTTTTGAGCTCTTTGGAGCATAGACTGGTTGTGGTTACAATTTAGTAACTTTTGGAGTATAGTTCCAAATTGCTTTCTAGAACTAGAACAATTTAGACTATAACAACAACATTGCAAAACTAAGTAACTTTGAAAGTCTTAAGAATAGATGAATGCAATGACCAGCCATTATTCCAGAGGATCATTGATGAAGCCTGAGCTTCACCTCCGAACAGAGAGGTGATGAACAAATACATAGAATGAGACACATATATTTGGACATAGCCAAAGGGAATTTGTTTTGCTTGACCACACAAATTTGTTACAAAGGTTTTTTTTTTCTCAGCATGCAGGGAGATTGGGGGGTAGTGGAAGTACTTGCTAAGAAAAAAAATTAATTTAATGAAAAAAAAAGACCTCTGAACTTAGCATCAATCAAAGTGGCCCATTCTACTTCCAAACAGCTCTAGTTTTTAGGAAATTTTTTCCCTGATATCAAGCCTAAATTTGCTTCTTTGCTGCCCATTACTTCTGGTTCCATCCTCTGGGATCAAACATCACATCTGATCTTGCATTCACATGACAGCCTTTCGAATACTTGAAAATAACTCTCGTGTTCCCTCTTAGTCTTCTCCAGGACAACTCTCTCCAGTTCCTTCACCCAATCTTCAAATGATTCAAATCCCTTCAATGTCCTGGCTATCCTCCTCTGGATACTCTCCAGTTTATCATTATCCTTCTTAAACTATGGTGCCCAGAACTGAACACAAAACTCCAGGTGATGTGTGACTGCTATAGAATACAGAGGAGCTATCATTTCCTTATTCCTGGAAGTTATGCCTCTCAACACAGCCTAAGATCAAACTGTATTTGTGGTAGGGAGAAATAGGAGCTGCCACATCATACTATTTACTCATGTTGAGTTTGCAATCCATTAAAACTCTCAGATCTTTTTCCCAGAATAAATGCTAACTATGCCTCTGCCATCTTGTATTTCAAAGTTGAATTTTTGTACCCAAGTATTAGACTTTACATTTATCCTCACTGAATTTAATCTTAAATTCAAATAAATACTCATCTGTCAAGATTTTTTTGAATCTTGATTCTACAATCCATTGTGTTATCTCTCCATTTAATGTCATAAATAAATTTGATGAGCATTCCATGTGTCTTTTCCAAATCATTGATAAAAATATTAAATAACACAGGGTCAAGTACAGATCCCTGTGTTACCCTACAGGTAATCTATCTTGACCTATTAATGATTACTCTTGAAATCTTCTAAACCAAATGAACTTGTATCTAAATAGTTTTCTAACTTTAAAGTAATGGCAAGCACAGAGAACAATGGCCAAAAATATATTGGAAAAGATAGTTCAAGAGCATAAACATAATTTCTATAAAAATTGATCTTATATACCATCATAATGCTTGTGCTGTGTATGATGTTCCATTCAAAAGAGGCAGGGCCAATGATATTATAGAAAAGAAAAAGAGAATGACTAAAAACCACATATTATTGTAATGAATTATTGTTCTGTCCCCAGTACTGGCTCCTCTGAGATTCCTTGAGGTTATTATCATCTTCCATTTCTGTTATCTGCAGCAATCAAATCAATAGTGCCAAGGTGTCAAAAGACATCACTAATTTTCACTAATGGTTAATGTCATGAAAGCTATCATGTAGAAAAAGCTCAGTAAATTGCTTATTGGATTAATGATCACTATTATGACCAAGAGATTAATTTTCCTCTAGAACTTACCTGTCCCTGCACATTTCTTCTTGCCTACCTACCATGCTTCTTGTTGGAAGGATAATAGTGTAGATAGATATACATATGTTATATTTCAAGATAGGTGAAAGGTATATGTTGAGGGTGAGTGAGGCAGGGATGGAAGGAAGAAAATGAAATCAACTTATCTTCTCAGATCTTTAAATGAATGTACTGAGAGAAGATGTAAGGATAGAAATAGAAGACAGACTACAATTTTTAAAAATGGAAAAGATCTGCAAGGATTTTTCCTTCAAGTTTTTTATCATTATGGCAGCAACAAAACTTGAACTCTTCCATCACAGTCCAATAGTGTTGACAATAGTACATATGGCACAAAAGAGCACTTGTTTTAGACCATGTAGTCATAGAGGAGATTCATGCTAAAGATAAAGCACTTGTGAGGACATTGGGGGATTGATTCACAAAGTATCTGTAGAAGAGAAAATGCCCAGTTGAGTTTGGAGTGCATTACAGGCATGAGTGACAACTAATACAAAAGTAGAAAGAAGGGACATGAAATTTTTCATGTATGAGGAACGGAGATAAAGCCAGTCTGCCTTGATATTAGAGTATAGGAAGAGAGGAAATGGATAAAAAGGTGGGAAAGGTATATTGAAACTAGGTTGTGCAAAGCTTTAAAAACTCAAATAAATGAATTAATATTTTATCCTGAAGGCAATAGGAACTTGTTAGAGTTTTATGAGTAGGAGAGTGATATTGTCAGGCTTGTACTTTAGGGGAAATCCTTTTGACAGTTGTGTGGAGAATGGGTTAAACTGAGGAGAGAATTTAGGTAGCTAGACAAATTAGGAGACTACTGCAGCAGGCCAGGTGAGAGGTGATGAAGGTGGTGACTGTGTGAGTACAGAGAAGGAGGCCTATATATCACAGAGCCTCTTGAAAAGAGTTATAACTCATCAAAAGAGTTTAACCTAATCATC
>NW_020954590.1:105696630-105774271 GCF_900497805.2 Vombatus ursinus
TTTTTTTTTTTTACAAAAAGCATATACTTCTCTTTGCTGAGGGCACCACCATCCTCCAAGTCCCCTAGATTCATAAGCTTGGAGTCACTTTTGACTCTTCCTTCTCCCTCTTTCCCCATATGCCAACAGTTGCCAAGTTCATTAATTCTTCCTTCAAAATCTCTCTCAAGTCCATCCACTTCTCTTCATGTGCTCTACCACCACTGTAATTTATTCCCTTATTACTCCTTACCTAAGCAATTTATATTAGCCTCTACAACATGATTTACATTTGTGCTTTCTCTGTATTTGGACAACCATCTGCTTAGTTAGGATTCTCATTACCTCATCCCTGGACTAGTGTAATACATCTGGGTCCAATTAGAGTAAATAATGAATCTCCTGAAGTGGTTAATGTATTTGAATTCACAGTATTTAAAGTTATAATTATATAAAATTTGGTCATCAGTTCCAGCCCATTGGAAATATGCAATGTGAATTCAAATAATGCAACCACTTTATGAGACTGGATCTAATTGTGGTCTCCTAACTAGTCTTCCTACTTGCATTATCTTTATTCACCTTATCCATCCTCCACACAGCTAACAGGATAATCTTTGTAAG
The DNA here is from genome assembly GCF_900497805.2 of Vombatus ursinus. NCBI lineage: Eukaryota > Metazoa > Chordata > Mammalia > Diprotodontia > Vombatidae > Vombatus > Vombatus ursinus. The sequence continues at coordinate 105,697,234 of NW_020954590.1, forward strand.
ACTCTTTCTTATTCAAAAGCAATCAACTTCTATTTATTGCTTACAATAAAATACAGACTCTTTAGCTTGATTTGTAAGGTCCTCTATGATGTCACCTTAACCTCTGATGGAATAGCAAGAAAGTTGAATCTGGAGGCCAACGCCCTGAATTCAAATCCTGATACTTCCATGTGACCTTGGTCAAATCATTTAAATTATCTGGGCTTCAGTTTCCTAATCTGTACAAGAATATAGTTACACTAGATGACCCCTAAGGTTGCTTCTAGCTCTAAGTTAGCAATCATTCTCCTTTTATAGACTTGTGCCCATTGCTCATTAGAGGCAGGGTGGTATAAAGGATAGAGATCTGATCTTGGAGGCAGGTAGATCAGGGTTTAAGTCTACCTCTCACACCTACTGGCTGTAAGATTCTTAAGTTACTTAACCTCTCATGGGTTTAGGTAACTCTAAAACTCTAAGTTGAAGAGAAGATGCCAACTTGCATTGATAGAGGGAATTTCTTCATTGAGATCTCCCTCTGCCATTTGAATCATAGGTCCAAACTCCTTCCCTATTTTACCTTACTCCCTTTCATGCATACCACATTCCAGTCAGACTCAAGTAACAGACATTCCCTTAAGTCAACATCCTATTTCCTGTCTCTCTGCACCTGCAAACCACCTGCCCACGTCTAAAGTGCACTCCCTTCTCATCTCCATCTGTCAGAATTCTTTTCCTTCAAGGAGCCTCTCGATGTTCCACCCTCTGTGAAGTCTTTTCTGATCCCCCAGTTGTTAGCTCCTCCTCTCAAGAGGGGCTGAATCAAGAGCAGAAGCTTTAGCTATTAATATCTAAATTTTTGCACATAGAAATGTTATAAAGCCAGCTGAATACAGGCCTTGCTATACACCAAATCTATAAGGTAGAGAAGGCAAGAAATCATTGAAGATGAAGATTAGAGACAATGTGATTTGCCCAAACAAATAATAGCCGATGGACATGGGGCAACCCAGGGTGTTCTCTCCTCTTGCCAGATAACCAAGAGTTGTATATCCAATAGTGATGTTCATCAGTTTTTCTCCCAAATTTGACTCAGTATTCACATCTGAAAAGGCTGATTGCTTTTGGAAGCTGTCTCCACTGTTAACTAAGGAATGTTCACATAACATCTGAGTATAGATTATTATAATCCATTATGATTTTTCAACATAATAGAAAATACTCCTGCCCCTGCCACACACACTTTAAAGCAATGTCATTTAGAGTTGCATATATGTAAGAGGTGACTTTTTCAGATCAATATGGTATAACCTAGAAACCCAGAAGAAAGACAAAGGGGAAAAGTCATCATCCCCAGCACTACAAGAAAGAAACTGATAACTCTCATTCCACGCAATGGCACATCTCACCTAGTTCCTTCAAGTAGTCATCGAAGTTTTCACTAGAGACAAGTTTCCAGGTTCCCAAGAAAGGCTCAAACATCTTGGATAGTTTGATGGAAATAGAGGCTCAGATTAGAAGACCAAGGAATGGCATGAACTGCAAGGCCACCAAGACAACCTTTTAAAAGACATCATTACCATGTGACTCCTTTGACGTAGCCAATAATGGGACTCCCATTACCATCACTTGACTAATTTTTCTTACCACCAAATTAAGAAATTGAAAATAACATGTAAATTTTGGTTTAAGGCAGTGATTATAGCTTCCAGCATTGTGACTTTTACCCAGAGGACAAGGGATAAGTATTACTTTGTTCATAGTAGAGGCAACTTCCGATGGGAATCAGCCTTTTCAGATGTGAGTGCTGAGTCAAATTTGGGGGAAGAAACTGATGAATATCTAATAAATATACAACTCTAGGTTTTCTGGCAAGAGAAGAGAACACCCTTGGGTGCCTCATGTCCAGCAGCTATTATTTGTTTGGACAAGTCACGTTGCCTCTATTTCTTCATCTTCAAATTATTTCTCCCCTTCCCTACCTTACAGGGATGATGTGTAGTCCAGATAATATCTATAAAATGCTTACAGTTTCTTAATGTGTTATGTAGGGTATTATTATTATCATCATCATCATCATTATTCATCAAGTTTAATTGAGGGTGAGAAGCAAAGGAAATAGTCTCTATTTGCGGACAGATTATGCTATGAGTCTCAAGAAGAGCATGGTGTTTAGGGAATAAACATCTTTCATGGATAGAAAAACCACCTTTGAAGATTTGGAAATAATGAAAAGCGAACAGTAACAGATTTGAAAGTAGGAAGAGGAATTTGTTGAAGGTTTTAGAAAAAAACTTAAGTGAATGAGAGTTTGAGTGATCTAAAAGGAAGAAAGTTTTCCTACTAATATCAATAAGGAATTCTGAAGAACCACCTTGAGTAATTCATCAATAAATGCAGCTTTAAGTGTGGAATTTAATTTGCTTGACTCTGAATAGTTGAATATATGAATCCCACTTTAATCCAATTACACACAGGTCAAGATGTCACCTGCAATGTCATTGGTCCTCTTCAAAAACAACCCAGTGATGGAGGTGAAAGGGAAAGAAAATACATTTTGTTCATTAAAAAAGTTTTAAAGAATATAATAGTTTTAAAATTCTGTGTTGCCCCTTTCTACCTGATTTGGTAACAATCTTCCAGAAAGTGATTTAAGGAGTACAATTGACTTTCTCTTCTAGTACCAACTGATTGTAGAAATCTAGAAGAAGTAGTTAATGGTATTTCACAGCAAGCTCATCATTCTCATTCCTTCTGAATATAAGGCATGAATGGTATAGTCCACTGAACTCCATTCAATAAATAAAACAAATTCTACTGGGAAGGAGGGGAGATATTCAACAAGAGAAAAGATCTAGCTCCAAACCTATCAAAAAAGATTTCTATAAATTAGTGATTTAATTATTAAAAAACAAAATAAGCTACAGAACTAGCAGCCTTCCTACCAAAAAAAAAAAAAAAGAGAGAGAGATTGTGAATCTCTTGTCATGCCTTCACTTCTAGGCTAAGGTGGGTGAATCTTGCAGTGAGTTCACTCAGCCTCTCAGGGAGCCAGAGAGAGGAGAACTGACTCGGGGTACTTCTTTGCTCACCAGAGAAGGGGAGCAAAACTGCTTCCTCTTGTTGTTGGTTGTTGACATCAGGAAGGTGTTGCCATGACTTACAAGTAAATTGGATTTAAGTGAGGCAGGGCTGTGCAAAGTCACCAGCCTCACTTTCTCCTCCAGAGCTATTTGGGTCCAGTGGCAAGATATATATCAGGACAACTGGAGATGGCCCCGGATGCAGTGGAAGACCTTGACCTTTTTTTTCTTCCTCTTACAGGAATGATAGAGAAGGGAGAAAAAAGCTAAAGGGAAGAGAAGAACAGTCTATCACCCAGCACAACAGAAAATACAGAGCCTGACAGGCTCTGAATCCATAAGTCTTTTCCATTAAATCACACAATCTCAGAATAGAAGAGTGCTTTCAGAGGCACCATTGTCCGACTGACACCTGGAAAAAACATAAGTTGGCAAAATGTAAGTGATCATCCAGTCTTTGAAGGACTCCAGTGAAGGGAAACTCACTGCCTTCTAAGGCAGCCCAGGTACGAGGAGCAACCAATGAATTCACAGATAAATTGTCTCCTACGAGGAACATCAAAGACACAGGTGTCATTAGATCATGAAGTATGTGGAGGGGATAAAAATGTTAAGAGTGGTAAGGTTGGAGGGACCAGGCTATGAAAGACTTTCAAAGTCAAACAGAGAATTTGATATTTGATCTTGCTGGTAATAGGGAGACATTAGAATGGATTTAATTTGGGATGACACGGCCAGACCTATGTATAAGGAAGATTAATTTGACAGGAAATGATTGTTAATAAATTTGTCCTTGTGTCAAACTTAGATCTGCCTTTCTTCAAAGTTTGGACATTGCTTCTAATTCTGCTGTCTAGGGCCAAACAGAGTGACTATAGCCCCTCATCCATTTGACAGCCCTTCAAATATCTGAAGACAGCTATCACCTCTCCATAACTTCAAGTATTCTCCATCTCAAACTAACCACTGTAATATCTTCCGTACATTTTCATATGTCATGGTCTTAGGACCCTTCATCGTTCTGACTGGCTTTCTGCAAATGTTCTCCATCTTGTCAATGTATTTGCAAAATGGGCTTCCAGAGTTGAGCACAAGGCTCCTTATGTGATCTGACAAGAGTAAAGTACAAAGGGACTATCAGCTCTCTCTTTATGAACCCCAGATCTCTCTGTTCAGCCTAGCATCACATTAGCTTTTTGGATGCCATGTCACACCGTTGACACATTTTGAACTTGAAACCTACTCAGAGCTTTATTCAGATGAACAGCTGTCTACCTATGCCCCTGCACCTAGGACGTGTGACAGTTTACTTTTTTAAACCAACTGCAACATTCTATCCTTTATATTTTATTTTAATAAATTTTGTACAACATTCCACTCTGTCAAGGTTTTTTAAGATTCTGACTGTTAGGGGCAGCTAGGTGGCACAGTGGATACAGCACCGGTCCTGAAGTCAGGACGACCTGAGTTCAAATCTGACCTCAGACCAAACACTTGACACTTACTAGTTGCGTGACCCTGGGCAGATAGATCACTTAACCCTAATTGCCTAAAAAATAAATAAATAAATAAATAAATAAAGATTCTGACTGTTATCCAGTATATTCATTATCTCTCTTAGCTTTGTGTTATCTATGGGCTCTATAAGGATGCCATCTTTGCCTCACTTTAATCCAATTCACACACAGGTCAAGATATCACCTGCAATATCATTGGTCCTCTTCAAAAACAAAGGACAAAACACAAGGACTAATCTGTTCTTGTTATTATTAGGCTATCTGGGTAAACACCTTTACTTTGAATTAATTGTGTCTACTAGCTAACTATTCAAGAAAGTCATTGGTGGATGCTCGTGAGCAGTATTCTCTAGAAATCTGAAAAATTATCAGGCCTATTAATTTGCATTTCTCTAATCAATAGCTTCTCACACTCTTCTTAATGACTTCATCATTCAATTAAAACTAGTCTTCAGAGTTATCAATATCTCAATATCAATAATCTCACAATTTCCAAATCTGATGGCTTTTTCTCAATGCTCATCTTTCTTGGCCTCTCTGCAAACTTTGACATTAATCACCTTCTTTTCCTTGATATTTCTTCCTTTCTAGGTTTTTGCAACTCTGCTTCCTCCTATTTCTCTTCTCACCTGTCTAATCACTCCTCAGTCTTTTTTGCTGGATCTTCATTTAGGTCATGCCTACTAACAGTAGGTGACCCCCCAAGGCTCTGACCTGGTCCTTTTTCTCTTCTCCCTCTATATTATTTCACCCGATGATCTCACCAACTCCCATGAATTCAGTTATCATCTTTATGCAGATGACTATCAGATTTATTTCCAATTCTAATTTCTCTTCTGGTCTCCATTTATGCATATTAGATACCTTGTACAGGATTGCCATAGATATTTTAAATTCAACATGTCCAAAACTTAATTCATTATCACTTCTCTTCCTAACTTCCCTATTACTGCTGAGCACACCACCATCCTCCCAGTCATTCAGGATCACAACCTCAGTGTCATTCTTGACCCCTCACTTTCTCTCACTACCTCCCATATCCTATTAGTTGTCAAATCTTGTCAATTCTACCTTAATAACATCTCTTGTAAACCTCCCCTTTTCTCCATTCACATAGCCACCACCCTGATATAAGACCCTATCACCTCACACCTGGATTATTGCAATAACTTGCTGGTTGATTTCTCTGCCTCAAGTCTCTCCCCACTCCAGTCCATCCTCAGCTTAACTGTCAAATTGATTTTCCTTATACACAGGTCTGGCCATGTCATCCCATATTAAATGGACTCCAATGACTCCCTATTACCAGCAGGATCAAATATCAAATTCTCTGTTTGACTTTGGAAGTCCTTCATAGCCTGGCCCCTCCAATTTCACCACTGTTACATTTTTCTCCCCTCCACATACTTCACGATCTAATGACACCTGTGTCTTTGATCTTGCTTGTATGAGACAATTCATCTACTCACTGTGAATTTTCATTGGTTGTCCCTCACGCCTGAAATTCTCTCATTCCTTGTCTCTACCTTCTGGTTTCCTAGTCTTCCTTTAAGTCTCAGCTAAAATCCCACCTTCTGCAAGAAGCCTTTCCTAATTCCCCTTAATGCTGGTGCCTTCCCCCTGAGATTATTCTTAGTTATCCTGTATATATCTTGTTAGTGCATAGTTGTTGGCATTTTATATCCCCCATTGGAAAGTAAGCTCCTTGAGGGCAGGAAGTGCTTTTGTCTAACTTTGTGCCCCCAGTTCTTTTTGCATAAGTTCTTAATAAATGCTTGCTGACTTCACTTTACTTTGTCCATGGCATCTAATCTCACAGCTCCTTTCAGATGTCCAATGTCTCTTTCCTCCATATCTTTTCCCTCTGTCGATATCTCTCAGGAAAGGTTTTTATGTAAATGATTTATACTTCAGTGTGAATTCTTAATACATTACTGTCTACCTAGGGAACTTTGTATTGTATTTTCCTGCTCTCAAATATAATGAAGGGCTTTCCTCACCTCCAATAAAGGGGGAAAGGAGAGGGAAAAAAGCTTTGGAGCTGGAGGGCACAAGTAAAGGCTGGAACCCCTGAAATTACATTAAATAGGAAGATATCCCTTCCGTTTACACAGAGTACATTCAGTTCAGTTACAAAGCAATACTGAAATACATATACTATATCTGAGTTATCATAAATTCCAAATTAAAGAAATGTTACTCTATATGTATATGACAGAATAATTTTTTTGGATTATTGGTCAGTGAAGAAATCACAAATTAGTTATTTTAAAATAATTATATAATTATCCTCCCCATACAAGTACTCTAATCAACTACAGATTTTCCATGAGAAATTTTATTTTAAAAATATCAAGAAAGGTCATAATTCTTATGCTATTCATAGTATAAGAACAAAGTATCCATGCATGTATTTTAATGTTAAAGATGTTTATTGAATCAATAAAACAGAAAGGAGTAAATAAATGCTTTGCAAATAGAATTTCTCCCAATGTAGTCAGGGAGAACCATATTCATTTAAACAACACACACACATCCAACAAAACGTGGTGGAGTTTGGCAGGCTTTGGTTCATTGAGAAGGCAGTTCATACTTTTTCATAGAGTCTAGTAGAAATGACATCTTTCATGGTGCATTCCTAGGGAGTAAGAAGAGGTGAGGGTCAAACATTAAGGTGAAACAAGGAAGGTGAAGGAATGGGAAGTTCTTTTCTCCTCTTTCAATTTAGCAAGACAGTGGGAGCAACCTATGCATATTTCTTCTTTGCTAACATCAGATCCAATTATATGCTCCCTTAGCATATACACTTGAGTTCAGAGTATGATTGATTGTGGGCCCAAGAGTCCCCTTTTGCTTTCTCCAAAGTGCCCGGGGACAAACCTGGCAATTAGGTGTTCTATACATAGTAAATGGAATCTGAGGTTATCTGGATCATAGATTTAGAGCTAGAAGGGACTTCAGAGTTCATCTAGCCCCACCTGAAGTGATTCGTGAAAGGTCATTTAGGTAGGAACTGGCAGAAGCAAGCATCAGAGCTAGGCTCTTTCACTCTCCACATGATTCTGCTTCCATAGCACCACAAGAACTTTGCTGTAGTTAGTGATTAGAAATAACTCACCACCACAATTTTACCATCCACTAGTTTTCTTGTTATTGTGGTTGATTTTCCATTCCATTTCTGCACCTGAACCAGTGCACCATCATTTAAGGTTATGAGACTCTGTAAGCATAAAAAAAATATGATGAGACTCTTTGTGTTCCCAGGAGAGACAGAAGAATTACCTGCCATGTTTATTCTGACATACTTTTCATTTTCAGTGGGTTAGTCATTTTCCCCCTATTATTATGTGAGACTTCTCAGGGACTATGTAGAAATGTCTCCTAAGGGAAAATTCTTAACCAAAAAAGAATTCAAGGTAATAAAAAAAGATAAAATAAATCATTTCAATTACATGAAACTGAAAAGGTTTTGCACAAACAAAAGCAATGCAACTGAGATAACAGGGGAAGCACTTCACTGGGAAAAAGTCTTTGTATCAACTGTCTCTGAAAAAAATCTGATATCCAAGATATACAGCAAACCAACACAAACATATATGACAAGAAGATATTAATGAATGGAAAAGTGGTCAAAGGATATAAATGGTTCTCAAAAGAAGAATTATAAACTATTAACAACCATATAACATATTGTTCCAAATCATTAATAATAAGAGAAATAAATACAAGTCAAAACAACTCAGAGGCTTCACTTCATGCCCAGCAAATTGGGACAGGAGGAGATGACAAAAATGGAAATAGTTGATTTTGGAGAGATTGTGGAAAGGCAGGTACAGTAATGCCCTGATGATAAAACAGCAAATTTGTCGTTAAGGAAAGAAAATTTAAATTAATGCACAGAGTGACCAAAATGTCTATATTCTTTGACCTGGAGGCTCTACTGCTCACCCCAGGGAGGTGAAACACAGAAAGGAAGGTTCTGTATGTGCCAAAATATTTATCACAGAGGTGTTTTTGTAGTAGTTGTTGTGGTAAAGAACTGGAAACAAAACAGATGTCCATCTCTTGGGGAGTGGTTAAATAAATTGTGGTACATAAATGTAATAGAATACTACTGTGCTGAAGGAAATAATGAATGTGAAGATATAGAGAAACAAGGGAACACATGAAGTGGTACAAAGTGAAACAAGCAGAATCAGGAAAACAATATATACAGTAACTACAATAATGTAAATAGAAAAAACAAAAAAGAAAAGCTAAATAATGTCTAAACTTGAGGCTATAGAACAGATCTGAGAATGTAATTGCCTTCATTTCATTGCAGACATGGGGGATTATGGGTATGGAAAAATAGATCTTAACACTTGGTTGATATGTTGATTAGTTTTCCTAAAGTGTTTTTTTTTTCTTTGTCATAAAGGATAGCACTCAGGGTAAGGGAAAGGGAGGATATTTTGAGAAATGAAGTTGATGTGAAACAAAGGATACCAATAAATTTTTTTAAAGAAATGTCCCTTAATATAAAGGGAATATATATTCCTCACCTTGACTTTTCTGTCATCTGCAGTGACTTCATCAAATTCCTGGCCCAATTTGAAGGAAATCTCAGTATTTTTAAAAGTACTTTCTGATTTAATGGTGATCACATCTCCTTGCACACTGATGATCATACTGGGTTTAGCCATGCCTGCCACTTTTCTGGTGGCAAAACCCACGCCTAAAATGCAGAGAAGAGAATGTTTTGAGTTTTATATTCAATTGTACTAAGAATAGACAACTTTAGTACCACTCCAAGTTAGTTTTCTGCTAAGGACTTTTAAAAAATTATTTTTTTATTTCTTTGATTTTTAAGAAGAGACAAAAATGATAGGGAGTTCCTAAAACGCCTCCCTTATCTTTTGCAAACATATATAATATATATGTGTATATATATATATATAATATATATATATATATATATATATACTGGGACCATTTAGTGAATGAGTTGTAATGCTTGAAAAAGCATGTCACGTATTTGTTTTGAAAGCTGGAGGCCCAGTAGACAATAGTATATGATCTAAGATCCTCCATCTCAGATCTTGGCTGCAGCAAGGGGAATAAAGACACTAGTATATCTCTTTACAGGAACACGTTATAAACAAGCATGAGTGTCAATATTGTAAGTGATAGATAATAAGGTAAAAAACAAAACAGAACAAAAAGCTCTGTCAGCATCATTAGACACCAAACTTAGTCAGCTATCTCCAGACATTATGGGAACACATCAGAACCACCAGCACAATATCCAGAGCCTAGCACATAACAGGCACTTAATAAATGCTTATTGGTTGATTAATTAACACCTGGTTACAGCATGAGCGAGCCTTAGTGAGAGAAGCATGACTGAATTTAGAGTTCAAGTCTGACTTCCCACTAATAGCGTGCTATTGACCAAGAGCTCTTACCTTGTTTTGTGCCGTGGCCCCCATTTGCCCTCTGGTAAAGCCTACATACTCCTTCTCACAATAATTTTTAATGCATAAAACAAAATACATACCAGGTTACAAAGGTAACCTATTTTATTGAAATGAAGCTATCAATTTTTTAAAAAAACAATTCATGAACCCTAGATTAAGAATCCCTGAGACACGCTTTGTCTAAAAAAAAGAAAAAAAAGAAAAAAAAAGAACCCCTATTCACTGTAAAGGAAGCATGATTACAAGTTGATCACTCTTTCTTGATTAACCTTTTCTGTTGGTTATCATATTATTATTCAAGCCTCACATTTACATGTTCTTTCCCAAGTTATTCTGTCAGATTTTGTGTCTTGGCTTAATTTTCCCAAAGACATGATATCTCCTCCTTATTATTACAGTGAGGTATCCTGGCTTAGTGGATAGAGGGGCCAACTTTGGAGATAGCAAGACCTATTTTCAAGTCCCGCATAATGGCTATGTGACCATAGGTTACTTATCCTTTCAGTGTGCTCAGGCACCCTTCTAAAACTACAACTTACAGCACAATTGACAGTCAATTTATATCTGTACGTTAGTGAAAGGAGTTTCTACACCAGGAGTTCCCACCCCAATGAAATCACATTGATTCAGAACCCCACCAAACATCAACAGAGGACCACTTACTATGGAGGTTTCAAGTTAATTTAGAAGGTATTATGAGATCCTTGGGGAGAAGAGAGCACATCAGCTATAGGGACAGAGATGACAGTCTGTAATTGTGCTGGCATAAGGAATTGGGCATGGGGGGGGAGGTTTAGAAATGCCCTCTGCTAGTTCACTGTGACACTTCTAATTCAACTTATATCTATCTAACAGAGTTGTCTAGAGCAGTGTTGTCAAATTCAAGTAGGAAAGAGGGCTTAGAAAACCACATATTAACATTATTTATATTCTAATGTATTTTTATTTATTTTGTTAAGTATTTCCCAATTATATTGTAATTTGGTTCAGCTGCACTCAGGAACATGTTTGATACCTCTGGCCTAGAGCACTGAGAGGTTATATGATTTGCCTGAGGTCACCCAGCCAGTATCAGTATACACCCAGCCTTTATCAGAGACAGGATTTGAACCCAGGTCTTCCAAACTCTGAGGCCAGTCCTTCATCCAGTCTGCCACACTGACTCACCATAGTAGATAGTATTTTATTATGCCTATGGGGGAAATTGAATTAACATAAAAAGTTTGACAGCATAACTATAAAATCTTTAAATAATTATTTTGAGATTCCTAATTCTAGCCAAGGATGTCTGTGTTGGAGGTGGTAGGCTATTAAAAAGAGCGGAGGGAATGCATTTTTCTAAGAAATGCCCCTTCTGGGGTTATAAATGGCTTCAATTCAAGTTATTTCAACAATGTTAAGCATGTGCTATGTGTCAAGTTTCTCAAGAATTTCTCATTAGCCAACTAGACTGCAGTGATTTTACTGCCTATAGATGCCCTCTGCTAATGATAATAGCTACCATTTTCATAACACTTTGCAAAGCACTTTACACAAGCACAAAGTGTATGAAATGATCAGGAAACAAGTATGGTAGTCTCATAAAAAGAGAAAACACAGACGTGGGAATCTAGCCAGGAGATTCTAGGTCTGCTAAATATGTGACCTTGAACATATTCAAACTCTCTGAGTTTCAGCTTTCTCATCTACAAAATGAAAAGGTTGGCCTAGATAATCTTTTGTCTCTCCTGGCACTAAAGTGTTATGTTTTTATGCATATGTTGAATTTTTTTAACAATCTAGGACTCTAAACTTTATTTGCTTTACTTCCTTGGAGATCACAAAAAGCATCAGAGATGGCAATAAGTGAAATGATGGCAAAGAGGTCAACACTAGTGGGACCAGCCCTCGTTTTGTGCCTAATTCAGCTGAAACAAGCTACCTAATGAAAAGGTAGGCAAATGGTGGCTCAGGCAAAATATAGAAACATTACTGAAGCATAATGAATGCAACAGTATGGTAAGAAGATCCTATTCTATAGGATAAGGAAATCTGAGGTTTGACTTTTGATTTGCCTCTTTGAATGACCTTGGGTGAGTTATATTCTCTCCTCATCTAAAGCTGTTTCTCAGGATCTGCTTCCAGTCTATTCATTATCACTGCTTAAGGATTAGAGAGGTAACCTAGCCTAGTGGAAAGACAGGAGTCAAGATGACCTACCTGGGTTTACACTTTGCTTCTGATTATGTGTGGCCCTGGGCAAAGGACTCGACATCTAAGAGTGCAAATCTCTGAGATTATAAATTGTAAAGCAGGTGCCAATCTGCATTGGAGAGGAAGTTTCTTCATTGGTATTTCTTATGCCAGTGAAATAACAAGTCCAGTCCCCCAAAATGGATTAATTAATTCTGATCAATTGATTAGAATTGGAGGACAGCTAGGTGGAACTGGAATAAAGGAAGACCTGAGTTCAAATCTGATCTCAGACACTTACAAACTATGTGACCCTCGGCAAGTCATTTAACCCTGTTTGCCTCAGTTTCCTCATCTGTAAAATGAGCTGGAGAAGGAAATGGCCAACCACTGCAGTATCTTTGCCAAGAAAACCCTAAATGGGGTCATAAAGAGTCAAAAATGAATGAACAACAAGATTTAAGGGCAGGTAGGTAATGCAGTGGGTACTACACTAGACTTGGAATTAGGAAGTTAATGAAGACCCCAGGTCCTCACACAATCTACCTGAAAAGGAAAGTTAGCTTGTGAGGTTATGGTATTGGATAAGAATCAATATAAGATCAGATTACTCTTCTACCTCTTTTCATAAGCCAGAATCTAGTTGTTTCAGAAAACCAGAAAAGGTGCTTTACCTTTTCAGAAGTTTGGGGCTTTTGAAAAGACATAGAATTTTCAACTTTCAAATAAATGACACTCAATCAATCAATAAACATTTATTCATTGCTTACTATGTGCCAGGCAGTATGCAAAGTGATGTCTATTTAAATTTGATTCCAAAGTAAAACATTGCATAGTCCCTCTCCCTACTCCAATACACCACTTCCAAGAAAGTCATCACTAAGCACATGCTTCAGAGAGAAGGAACTACCTTTTGTGATCCCTCATAATCCACAAGGGCTGCTGGGGTGCTAACGACCCTATTTCTTACCCAAAATTATGGGGGATGGGATATACTCTCACTATCTATATTAACAATACACATCCTCTCTCTTTTAAGAAAAAAAATCCCATTTTTATTTAATTAATGAACTAAATACAGTAATAGTATCTGAAACCTTCTTTAGTTAAATTCTTTAAATTTTCATGGTGTAATTCCAGATGGGTTTGGGTTGGCTAGACTCTGACTTTAAATGGGAAGCCTGGCTTTAGCATCCATAAATCTCCTATAATTCAAGTCAAAAAACATTTCTTTCTTTTAAAAAATGGGGGGGTGGGTAGGGGAGGCAATCAGGGTTAAGTGACTTGCCTGGAGTCACACAGCTAGTAAGTGTCTGAGACCGAATTTAAACTCGGTTCCTCTTGACTTCAGGCTAGTGTCAAAGAACATTTCTAAATCCTTCCAAGAAGGCAAATGTGATGAGTGAGACATTGTCTCCCATAAAGCAGCCACAGTCAGAATAAACTTGATAGCAAAACAATCAACATGCAACCTTGGTGACCTACAGTTCTCTAAATAATCTTTAGCTGCAAGGGAAAAGTCCCATCATTTTAGCTATGTCTTCACCCTGGAAAAGAAAGCAAGAGTAGAACATGGCATAAATTAAGATGGAAAATTCGGCATTTACATTTCAAATACAAACTGCTATACAACATCATACATACTACAAATATATTCCTTTGTTTCCGTGGGTAGAAAGGCCATAGGCAATGAGTCCAATGAACCAAATGGATAGGAGATAATAAATCAGGAAAATAATTTGTTAGCTCTTTTAAAGCAAACAAACAAACTATTAGACCCTTTCACACACAAAGTTTACTTTTCTAACTGAAAACCTTAAAAACAAACATTTAGAATACAGAAGCAAAAGACAATCAATACAAACATATTCTCTGAAGAGGAATGAGTATTTAATTAGCTGACCAAACTTCCAGTGTGAACAACACAGTCATAAACCCCTTTACCCTAGAGAGAAAAAGTCATTCCTTATCCAGGAAGATGCAAGGTTTATCCTTACCCACTTCTTTCATATATTCATCAAAGTTTTCGCTGGAAATAAGCTTCCAGGTTCCTACAAACGCCTCACACATTTTGTGGGACTTCTGAGATTTCGACCTCAAGCAGGGAAAGGAAACAGTGGTTTTCAGGAAAGTAATGTAACACTCTTGAGCCCAGATAACTTCCTTTTAAAGATGTCTAGAACATCTGATACTTGTAAATAACCAATTGGAAACAACGTCTGGGCATTTCCTTTATGACCCAGCTTTTCCTTTTTTTTCCCTCCTAAGTGTGTGTGTGTGTGTGTGTGTGTGTGTGTGTGTGTGTGTGTGTTACAAATTCTTCAACTTTGTTTCCCTTTCTGGCACGTGGTCATTGGCTCTGCAACCAGAAAAGGGGGGGGGGGGCTTTCAAATCGTTACAAAACATGCAGAAGACAAAATATTTTAAAGTCTTTGTTGATGAAGAATCAGGCCCCACTAATGGAATTTCCTTGCAATATTTCCATGAATGTACATTTATCTGAGTGTACAATAGGACCCACATCTTGATGTGAACTTTATCACAATTCTTTGGAGTAATTTTTTTAAAACTGTAATTATCAGTGTATTTCTGTTCAATTTGAAGAACAATGGGAATGAATCCAGAAGTTTGTCCTAAAGCAGCTGGGAAAGTTCTTTGGGACTAGATGTTATTTTGTCTTCACAACAACCTTGGGAGGTAGGTGCTATTGTTGTGCCCATTTTACAGATTATTACAGAGACAACTAAGTAAATATAAATTAAATTGCTTTTAAAATGCTTTCATTCTAAGTATTATTTATGGTGGAGGAAGAATGGCATATTTTCCCACTGTTGTGCATATAATAATAATAATAATAATAATAACAGCTCACATTTTTTCAGTCTCTCAATTCTTTGTGACCGCATTTGGGGTTTTCTTGGCAAAGATACTGGAGTGGTTTGCTATTTCCTTTTCCAGATCATTTTACAGATGAGGAAACTGATGCAAGCAAGGTTAAGCGACTTGCCCAGGGTCACATAACTTCTAAGTGTCTGAAGCCAAATTTGAACAAAGATGAATCTTCCTGACTCCAGGCCTAGCACTCTACCCACTGCACTACATCCACTAACTCAGCATTTATATAGCACCTACTATGTGCCAGTCACTGTGCTAAGTGCTTTTCAAATATTATGTTATTTTATCCTCACAACAACCTTGGGAGGTAAGTGCCATTAATGTGACCATTTTATAGTTGAGAAAAGTGAGGCAAATAGAAGTTAAGCAACTTGTCCAGGGTTACACAGCTAGAATCTGGGGCATGATTTGAACTTGGGTCTTCCTAACTCCAGATCCAGTGCTCAATCCACTGTGCCACCTAGGTGTCCCTGCATCTAGGATTTTTATTAAAATAATAAGTAATATTTCAACCTTCCCAATTTAGTTGCTTTTTAAATGAGGAATAAAAAAGTCTTAAATGACTTGGCAATTTTTACAGACCCCTCAAAAGTGTGCCCAAGTCCCTAACATATTCTTGTTCGTAGAGATAATTAAATGTATGTGATAAACTACTCATCAGACTCTGAACTTCCCAAGTCATAATTTCCCCTACTAGAAGACCATCCTTTAGTATATGGTCATTGAAATGGGGTCCAGAAGACTTGGGTTAAAATCCTACCTCTGACACTTACTAGTAGCTTTGTGATCGTGAATAAGTAACTAAACTTCTCTAAGCCTCAGTGTCCTCACCAGTAAAATGGGAATAATCATATCTTAGTACCTTTGCCATAGGGCTTTTGTGTGGCTAAAATTATATGATGTGCTTGAAGCATTTTGTAGACCTTGAAGTGTCTTATAAATTTCAGTTATTATTATTAAAAACCTACATTTTACAAGGAAGGGAATTTTTAGGATATTAAAGTTAGAACCAGAAGGAATCTCAGTGGCTATCTAGTCCCTCCTCCTCATTTTAGAATGGAGGAAACTGAGTCCCAGGTTGGTTAATGGCTTGCTGAAAATCACAGAGGGAGAAAGTAACAAAACCGTATACAAACATAGGTTTTTGTCTCCAGCCACTGTACCACATTGTCTCCTGTTTGGGGACGAGCCCATGGCGAGTTAGCTCAGAACAGTAGTACCACCAGGACTGAGATTCCTGGTTCAATCACTTTGTCACCAATTGGTTTTACAGTATTTCATGGTCAACTTAAACAAGAGACCGCGGCCATTCTGTAAATGTGTTCAGTAGACAAGAAGAAAGAATCAAGCAAAAGAGATCAGAGCAGAGAAAAACTAGCAATGTTGGCACCCAGAGTCTGTAACATATTACATGCTCCCAGAACAAGGAGCATCAAATCAGCTTTATAATTCATGATGTGCAGGTGACACTAGTAATGAAGAAAAAAGGCATTGAGTTGTAAGAAAAGTTGTTTTCTTTAGTCGTGTGTTAAATTTTGGTACCCCGAAGCAAAGCCCCCTTTGCCCTGCCTTAGTTATGACACTGGCTTAGAGCAAGTTCACTGCTAATAGGGCAAAAAATTAGTCAAGCAACATTTTGTTAGGTAAATAGCATTTTCTTTATGTCTAAAGGACTATTTATTCATTGCAAGTTTATGAGTAAAGAAACAGCTTGGTCAAGATTCTCTATAAAGTCCAGTGATACTTACTGAATTCATATAATAGGAGCCTTTTAAACCTATAGTAAAATGTGTCAGTTTATGGTTGTTAAGAATAAAATGAGTATGTTGGGCTGTAATAGGTTTTGAGGAAGAAATTTAAAGCGACACCTATATAAAGGAATCACATATATTTGGCAACCATTACCACCCGAAAAAACTCATTAAGTTTCTAAGTATATGTGCAATCTTGTAGAAAGCTACATGTTCTAATAAATAATAAATGTGAAGATGAAATAGAAATATGAAGAGATTTCAATGAAACGATGCAGAGTAAAGAAAGAAGAATCAAAACTGACAACTATAAAAATAACTAACAGCAACAAAATATAATAATAAACACCGAAAAAAAGATTGGAAGGGACAGAAGCAAATACAGTGTTTGCTTATTTTATTAGGGTCTCTCGCCATGTTCATTTTTGTTAACTAACTACAAATAGTTTGAAACTTATGGTTTTATAGGTAGTTTAATTTTTTTATTTTGTTTATTTGAATTTTATTTTCTATTTAATGAGTTTATAATAAATTACATTAAAATTAAAGTAAGAAAAGTATAAACTAAGTATTTCAGTAAATGTTTTTTTTTTCCCCTTTGACTGGACCTGCACTTTTATGGGTGTAGAGTTTCTGGTGAGGAAGACTAAAGCAGGTCTAGTACCGTCTTCTTCATAAAACCATTCCTGCTCCCCACCCCCATTTGTCAGTGCCTTGCCTCTCAAAATTACCTTGTTTTTATTTTGCATATATTCATGTTACCCCTATCTTCTCCTCTACCCCCAGATTTCTCTACTAACTTGCACTCACCAGCTTGGAGGTTAGGTGCCTAGAAGGTGACCGCTGCCTCAGAATCTCTGAGTGTCTCTGTGGGGCTCTGGCCCTAGTGCCAGATCCCCACAAGCATGTTTTCATCAACAATCAGCTAGTAGACTCAATTAGCTCCTATCAACGTCTTTCACTCAAAAGGCATAACAAAAACTGTCTTCCCCAACAGTCCAAGGTCTTGTATATTAATATACACTGTGCCCGTGGGGAAAATGGACTCACACTTACACCACGCTGGTAGTAAGGCGCATGTGTAGGCATCAAGTGTGTCAGAGGATAACTCTTGGTGCCGTTGGTACCGGCTCTGGGAGTCCTGTATTTCTCTGGTGAGCTCTCACAAAGCTCGCAGCTACGTCTGGGCTAAATAGCTTGCTCCACACTATTCTGGGATCCTAGGATCTGCTCCTTTTTTAAAATCCATAACCAGCACTTCTCTCTACCATGAGGTCTCACACTCCCTGAAACTGCCTCCTCCTTCAGGGAGTTGCTTCTCCAAATCCTCCAAATCTTCCCCAGGTGTGTTTCTCCATTCCCGATGCAGATGGTTCACCTGCTAGTTGTGATCGTCACTCTAAGGCTACCAATGCTGCTGCCTCACAGGCCTTCCAGAGCCTTGAGACATGCAGTTCCAAGGAATGTCTTTTTTTAAGTATGTAATCTTTTCCAATCAAAAATTCAAGTTTACATGATAACTATTTTAATGTACTTATTTTAAAGTGTTTACATGCATTTGACAGATTGTCTTCCCACTTAAGTGACTTCAATGTCTTTTCTGTTCAGCCTTTGATATTACAAAAAGAAAACTTTTCCTTCTGACAGGAGAACACTGCCCTGAACTGAATTCACCTAAGAAATTGGACTTCAATGAAAAGAGTACAGAATTCAGGAAGGAGTTAGCCTAGACACATGAGGCTTGGTGCTCTTATTTATATCTCACACTAGACTGCAAACAACTTGGGGCTAAGATCTATCTCTTATTTATTTTGTGTCTACTTCAGCATCTAACACATTGCCTTGAACATTTACAAACATAAAATTAGTGTTTGTTGAGTATGAATCCCAATAAATGAGTGACTGATGATTGATGAGTACATAATGATTTGGGGACCTGGCTGCAATGTCTGCATAGTATTGACATGCCTGTATCCCTACCCTAGCTTAGACAAATGACTCATTCTCATTTACCCAATTTGGCATTGTACTTTGCTCTACTTCTTGTAGCTCCAGATGATTGTTTCATTCTGACCTTTGCCTATGTTTACTTCTTGTGGAGGAAATGAAGGTACTTTTCTGACAGTTTTAAAATGGAAAAAAGGAAGTATGCCCAATTGCTGGATAATGAGACTGAAATTCTGCTGCCATATCTCATGAGGAAAATAAGGCTATTTAGAGAGAAATCACTGAGGAGAAGAGTGTTTCCAGAGAATGTATGTAATAGGTCAACAACAACCAAAAAAATATACTCCCAGAACTGTTCATTGCCATTTAAATTCATATTCAATTTTCAGTCACATTCAATTTTCAGCATTACTGCTGGAGTATATATTACGATTTAAGCCTTAAATCAAAATGGAAATGTTAGCATTTGTAAACTTCTTTAATGTTCTAATCATAAATTAGTGAGAGGAATTAGAGTAGGGGTCTTCTTACATTTGATATTCTAGGCACAAGGGAAACAGAAAATAAATGACATTTTGTGAGAATTATATACATATTCACAGTATTATTTGAACGAGTGAATGAGTGAAAAAGCATCTACTGAACATCTACTATGTGCCAAACTCTGAGCAAAGTAATGGTGATACAAATATAAAATCGAGACAGTCCCTGCCTTCAAGTACCCTCATAGTGGGGAGACAATACACTCTGGAGCCTGAAGACAAGCCTTCCAGAACTATGGCCCTTCATTCTCCTCTTGGGACTGACTCTGACTTGCTGGACTTCAAAAACCATGTCTTCTCTCCTTCTGGCTCATCTTACAGCATCTGTAAGTGTTGTGTGCTCCTAGCCCTTGCAACAACCTATTACTCCTATGTCCTGTTCACCCAGGAATATTCCACAAGGCCCATTCTGATTCTCACCAACCATTTTGTGGAAAGACCCAAGTCAGCCTGTCTTCTTTTTCCCCCTGATCTTTTCTGACATTCTGGACCTCTAACTGGAAACCTTGCTTCCTTCCCCTTTCCCCCTCCCCACTTCAGCTTCCTTTTCTGAATTATCTTCCCCTATTAGAATGTAAGGTCTTTGAGGACAGGAGCACTTTCTTTTTGCTTGTATTCTAGATCTCAAACCAGGAACCTTTCTTCCCATAGAAGGTTCCTAAAGCTTATGAAGAAAGGGAGAGGGAAGGAAGGTGGCCAGGGCTTAGTACTGTGCCTGGAACATCGTAAAAGCTTAATAAATTTCTTCTTCCCTCCCTCTTTTCCTCCCTATCTTCCTCTTTTCTTTCTCTCCCTCCCTCTCTCCCCCCTTCCCTCTCTTCCTCCTGATTAAAAGTTACTTGAGAGTAAGACATCATGAGGTTGTTCATCTTTGGATTCCAAAAATTTAACACAAAATCTTGTAGATCTTTGTGAATTCATCAGTGGGAGGGATTCCTCATGTGGAAGACTCACTCAGCCGATGCACCCTGGCAATCTATGGTTTTAGAAAGCAGCCTAAGGCACCGAACATGTGCTCCATTGGCATAGAGCTAATAAGTGTCAGAGAAAGGACTTGAACACAGTTTTTAACCAACTCCAAAGCTGGCAATCAACCTAATTATACTATGAAATTTTTCATCTTCCCTATAGGAGATTCTTAGCTAACATTTGGTAATGAACTAGTTCCTATGGATTAACAAAAGAATGGTCCTCAAACAGTACTGCTCTGTACGTGATGAAAAGCTGAGCTCCCCCTTCCAAAACCCCCAAAGAGCTCCAGAACCAAGGATGGATATGTATACTATTTTCATCCATAATAGAAGGTTCAAATTGGAAGGGACCTTCAAGATTACCTAGTCCAACCTGAATATTTTTTTAGGTAATTGGGGTTAAATCACTTGCCCAGGGTCACACAGCTAGTAAGTATCTGTGGTGTAATTTGAACTCAGGTCCTCCTGACTGCAGGGCCAGTGCTTTATTCCCTGTGCCACCTAACTGCCTTGCTAATTTGGCCATTTTAAAGATGAGGATACTAAGGCCCAGACAAATGATGACAGAACCTGGACAAAAACTGCAGTCTCCTTACTTCCAAACAAGGCTCTTTGGATTAAAACCACACAAGTCATTTCTGGAAGCATTAGGGAAACTTCTCTGGAAAAGTATTGTTTACAAAGCAGGTTAAACTATATAGGAGTGCTTTGTGGAGGCAGGAAGGAATATAAGAAAGAGAAGTTTTAGATCTAATTCTTCTAGTTATGTTTTGCTAAATAGGAAAAAGAAAGTGGAAGCTTTGAAAAAGCTCTCTCTGCTTCAAGGAGGTTAGGAGTGGTAGCAGAGCTCTGCAGGAAGAATCCAAAAAAGGGACATTTAGGGGATAATTCAAGAAGAGTATGCGTGTGCTCTGAGGCTAAAAAGAGACTCCTACTTGTAACTGGTATTTGGGAAGATACAAAATAAGAAGCAGGGGAGGCAGCAATTGTCCACATGGTGTAACGGAAAGAATGCAGGATTTAAGGTAAGAGGAATGAGGTTTGAATGTGGACTTCGCTTTCTTCTACTTACATCATCTTAGGCAAGAGCCATTCCTCCTCTGGACCCTCAGTTTCCTCTTCTCTTAAATGAGATAGCTGGATTTGATGACCTCTAGGGTTCCTTCCAACTTGAAATATCTGTCTATCTCCTGACTTCAAAGAAAAGATAATCCTCCATTCTTTTTGCTGCTCTTCTCCTGGACAGTTCCACCCAGTGAATTGTACTGTAGGGAGGGAGTAACAGAGTATATAGAACAAGTAGTAGGGGACCATATTTGCTATTTGGGTGTTCACTCCCTTCTTTGATGCAAATCTTTGGTCTCTGAACGGAATGTACATCCCTGCAGTCATGATAATCCTGAGGGATCACTGGCGTTTAACTTATGTTTATTGAATTAAATTTCTTTAACTGAAACCATGAAAAAGAGCCCAAACATTCAGATGAAGTCAATAAGAACCAGGCTTAGAAATGAATAATTAATTAAATAAATAAGATCACATAAGAAGCTCAGAGTCTGTGGCCCTATGACAGAAATGCTTGAGTAGAGCAAAGGATGGGGAAAGGAATACCTATTCCTCTTCTCTGGGGAAGAATTGGTGGAGGAAGTAGAATTTGTTCAAGGCTGGAACAGTCTCTCAATGTGTCTTCTCTTCCACCTTCTTATGTGATGTGCAAAACAAAGCATGGCATAGTGTAATTCCAGCAACTGGACCTAACTACAGGAAAGATGTTTCTTATCTTCAACTGGGTGGTGTTTAAGTTGCTGTTATGATCTTTAGCTGGGAATTATAAGCAATAGGTAGGTGTCACAGTGGATAGAACACCCGGCCTGGAGTCAGAAAGACTCCTCTTCCAGAGCCCAAATCCAGCCTCAGACACTTACTAGCTGCATGACCCTGGGCAAGTCAGTTAACCCTGTTTGCCTCAGTTTCTCATTTATAAAAATAATCTGGAGAAGGAAATGGTAAATCACTCTAGTATCTTTGCCAAGAAAACCCCAAATAGGGTCACAAAGAGTCGGACACAACTGAAAAACAACTCAACAGCAGCAGACAATAAATGCATGTGCACAAGCAGTTTCCATAGAAGCAGGGTTAGGAAGCACTTAGTCCAACTTGTCCATACACAGGGGAATTGCCCCTACTGCCTCCCCATCATCCAGCTTCTACCAGAAGACTCCTAAGGAGGCAGAGCTAGGACAAACCAGGCTACTGCTGTATAGCTCTAGTAGTTCAAAAGATGTTTTCTTTCCTCAAGCTCCTCATAACTTCCATATATGGCTCCTAGTTCTGCCGTCATGGGAATAAGCAAGACAACTCTATGCTTTCTTTCTTATTCTTTCAAATACTTAACAAATATCATGTCACACCACCTACTCTTTTCTAGGCTAAACAACTAATTATTACTAGTTATTAATAGTTACTAATTATTAATAGTATGACATATAGTCTCCTTACCATCCTACTTAGCCTTTTCTGAATGACTTCTGGGATTTCTAATAGTCTTTTCCCCCAATGCCTCCATGTGAAGATTTTCTGTGTTTTAAATATCACAGACATTTAATAAATGTTTGCTGAATTGATTGTTTCATTAGGATCACATATTTAGACCTGGAAAGGACCTCAGAGATCATTTAGTTCACATTTTACAGATGAAGGCAAAAGAAACCAAGGCCCAGACAAGTGAAATGACTTATCCAAAGTTACATAGGTATGAGAAGTCACAGAACCCTGTCAAAAATTTATCTTCTACCTTCAAATCTGACTCTTTAAAAGATAAATTTCTAAGACAAGCTTAGAAAATCCTTGCAGAATTAGGATTTTAAGCCCCTGTACTCGAGCTCTAAATTGAATGCTTTTTCTATTTCTTTTTTTTCTTTCTTTTTTTTTTTTTTTGGTCTATGGGGTTAAGTGACTTGCCCAGGATCACACAGCTATTGAGTATTTTGTGTCAGAGGCCGCATTTGAACTCAAGTCCTCCTGACTCCAGGATGGGTGCTCTATCCATTGTGCATGCTCTATCCACTGCACCACCTAGCTGCCCCCACTTTTTCTGTTTCTACCACGCTAGGTTGCCTGTGACTGAACTTTAAATCAGAGATATTGCTGATGTTTTTCTTTCTTCCTTTATCTCCATTCCAACAGAACCACTCCCCTAGTCCAAATCATTGCCATCTTGCACCTGAATCATAGCATGTAAGAACAACCTCCTAGCTAAATTCCTTGACTAGTCTTTCCTCCATCCAAATGACCTCATCTGCCACTTTCAGGCTCAACTTAAGAACACCAATCTTCATGTCACTCTTTGGCTCAAAAACAGGCATTTGGGGACCCGTAGGACACCAAATTCTAAGTCCTTATATCTTCCTGACTCCAAAAGCTCTTTGTAATCTGGTCCCACTCAATCTATCCAACCTTACTTTTATTACTCTCAACACAAACCCCCAACTCTAGTCAAATGTCTTCTTCCTGCCCAGCATATGATCATAGTTTCAATAAAAGGCCCTCACTCAGGCTAGTCTCCACTGTCTGGAATATTTCCTGCCCTGCCTCTTCTTTCTACCTTTCCATCTCATCATTCAGGGCTCAAATCAAGCTTCACTTACTTCCAGAGGGCTCATATAGCCAAGCCCTTATATTGTTCCAACAGATCTCCCCTCCTGCCAAACTGTTGTAACTCAATACCTGGATCATTCATCTTGGTCCCTAGTCAGATGTTACCTTGCCTTATCATTGAATGATTTTATATCTTGTCTTGTGGCTCCTGGAGAACAGGAGTCTTGTTTCATATTTCCTTAGAGGCAAATCTTAACCATTCCAGATGGCAAGTCTTTTGTTCTGATAAGTGTTTAATAATAAGACAGTATCTTACTGTGGGTGATAACTGATTTTCAGGAATGTTCTTATCTGCTAATAAAACATATTGCTGAATCAAATCAAACATGGCCATCTGCAGCCATGGGAATGCTCTACCCAAGAGCACTTTTTGTATAACATCAGGCGTTCCTACTGAGGTTGAGAAATAAACTCAGGGGAAACCCTGGCAGAACATCCCTATGAGCCTCCAGAGAATACTCAAGGAAGAAATGGGAATGTTTTACCCAAATTAGAATGCTTACACTGACAAGCACAGGGTGAAACCACATTCTGATAACACAATGTTACACACAATAAAAGCATACTCTTCTACTGCACTTTAGAGTTGGCAACGCATTGGCTTAGGTTTTATTTGAGACATAACAACCCTAGGAGGGAGGGAGGGAGTGCATTGGATAGAGTGTTGGACCTGGAGTCAAGACGGGAGCTCAAATCTCACCTTAGATACTGCTTAGCTATGTGTCCATGGACCTACCTCCCAGGGTTGTTGTAAGGATCAAATGAAATGATACATGGAAAACACTTTGAAAATTTATATTAGAAGTAATAGCTATCATTAATACAATGCTTTAAGGTTTGCAAAGTACTATATATATATATATATATATATATATAAAGAGATATAGCTATCTATATATGTATTTATATATATATATATATACATAGAGAGAGAGATCTCTTTATATGTGTATCTCCATAGATGGAGGATAGAGATATCTCCATAGATTCATAGATAGATAGATAGATCTCTTTCTATATATAGATATGTACACATATATGTATATATAGTTTATATACATACATACACATATAAATACATATATATGGATGATAATAGCACCTACCTTCCAGGGTTGTTTTTAGGATCAAATTTTAAATATAGATATATACATACATACATACACACGCATATATATATACACAAACACACATATACACACATGTATTTTACTTACATATATATGTAAACATATATTATATATGTAATCTCATTTCATCTTCAAAAGAATCCTGGAAGTAGGTGCTAATAATATTCCCATCTTTCAGATAAGGTAACTGAAAAAGAAAAAAAAAAGCAGAGGTTGAGGGACTTACCCTGTCTTACACAGCTAATAAATATTCAAGGCAGGATTAGCATTCAGGTTTTCCTGACTCCCAAATACAGAGCTCTAGTTTCTACTACCTATACAAATGTTACCTATTTTTAGGTACCTGGTATGATATTTATCTCCATTTTACAAATTACAAACTGAGCCTCAGAGAAGTTGCATCTTTCCCATAACCATAGAGCTAGTAAATGTTTGAGGTGGGATCTGAGCCATATTCTTTCAGACTCAAAGTCCAACAGATCCATCCACTATGCCATGCTTTCTGTGAGTATAGATGGTAATATACCAAAAATAATTTGCATTGACTCCTGCTCCTTCAGAACAGAGGAAAATATTATTAAGCTTTGTAGTTATGTGGTCTAGCATAGTACATTGCACATGAAGGGGGAAGGTTTAATAAGGGTATGAATTAATTAAATAAAGGAGTATCAGCAGTGAGGTTTGATGCACATGCGTGGTAAAGAACATAAACAAAAGTTTCTGTCAGTCTAGTAAAATAATCACAGTACTTTGCAATGGAAATATTAATCAACTCTGGGTGGCCCATGAGTAGATTAACCATTTGTTATGTTTGAGCACCATAATGGGAGATGCATAGCAAAAGTGAATAATAACTGATGAACAGATTGTGTTCTCTGTTGATACTTTCACAATGTCAAGAGAACCTGAGGAAGGCCTGGAAGAGTCACATAGGATTAATAGGCAGGTGTGGATTGTGATTTGCATTGGTATGAGGAACACCCTCATGAATCAGATTGCAAATCCATCACAGAATCAAAGAAAGTCGTTTTTTTTAACATGAAATAAATTTCTGAAGATATCCCCTTTATCTTCTATTATATTTTTGTACATTATAAAAGCTAGCATATTTTGTCCCAGAGGCAGAAATTAGGGGCAGGAAGAAGCTTATGAGCTTGTGTGTACATTGCAGCCTGTATTATTTTTAAGTATTGATCCTAAAAATTGGCCTGAAGTTTCCATTAAAGAGTCTTACCCTGATGGCATAGACAAATTAAGATCTAGACATGACTTTGGATTCTGGAAAGCTATATCTGCAAAATAGAAGTTTTGGCAAGTATTACCAAGCTAAAAGGGTTTCCAAAATGGGACCAGACTGGAGAAAGAAAGTGTGTCTGGCTGGTAAGGACCAGACTCTTTAAGTTTGGAGTAGCATCACCCAGGCCTTGGTCACCAGGCAAAGAATATTTTTGGTTGTGCAATTCATGAAGATGGTCTAATAAAGCAGACAGCATTTTAGCTTTCCTTAGGACAAAGGGTACCCAGACAGAAGATCTCCATATTCTGCATATTCAAGAGTTGTTTAGGTTATGTCCTTCAGATACTACTCTAAGAATATCCTTAGTATTCTTTGGAGACATCCTATTTCTTTGTCATTCTAATTCAGAGGACAACCATTAAACTGAAGAATGAAGTCCTCACCTAGGAATGTCTTCTGAGGACAAAAGATTTTTTCCTGTTCCCTTTACTTCATTGTATCCCAGATTTATATGATGCATTTTTTTCTCCTTCCAAACTTAGCCAAATCAAGAAAGCAGTGACCTACTATATCCCTCGGGAAGGCCAGGTCCTAAAACATTTCTAATCAGTACAAAGTTGACATTCTCTTTACCCTAGTCCTTCTGGGGCAGTTCTTTAGTTTTTCCCTGACTTCCCAATCACTTGTTTATAGTTTTTCCATTTCTTGCCCTTTCCCCTAGTCATCTTGCCAAATTATGCAAATGTAGTTCCTACTTTCCCACAGATCAACTCCTGACACATTAGAGTTTGCTTCTTTCTCATTAGGAGTTATTTGTCTCCCAGTCTCCTCCCCCTTGACTTCTTCTACCACCTTTCTGACTAATTCTGATTTACTCAGTCCTACAAGCGATAAAATAGTACAAAATTAGCTCAGGAAGAGACTCTCATTTCCCTTATTTGTGATTGCTACTCATGTGTTTATAGATGTTGCCCACGTTGAGGTGGTGTGCAAATTTCTATTATGTTAAGCAATTTTCTTTGTTAAAAAATGCTGCACACCATGAATGAATCATAATAAATAAACCAGAGTTCAATAAAGCTATCATCATAGCTGCAAAGATATTAGCAACATGAGACTAGTACTCTGTGGCCCTTTATGAGTGAATTATTAATTTGAATAATTAGATACTGGCCAGGTAAAAGACATAAGAATGAAAAGGGAAAACTGAAAGGCATCTAAATAGAATAGGAGAAAGCACCTATAGGTACATTATAAATAATTTCATATGTACTATTCAGGCTTCTCTGCTGTTCATAAGATTTTTACCAAGAATGTTTCTTTTCCTCCAAATAGAAGATTAAGTGTTAGCATTAGCTAATTTAAGGCTACTTCTGTCCTCCTAGGTCTTTCCCAGCACTGTACCATCACAAGAACAGAGAGAAATTATAAGGAAATGTAGCATCCCATTTGGGGTTCCTTCCCAAACTGCAGTCATAGGTCCCCAAAGAGCTGACAGCTTGCCCAGGTTCAAAGGCGAGGTGCTCCATAAGCCCCCTACCTGTGAGCCTACATTTAATAAAGACACAATTAGCTCAAAGCAAAGGCATTTACCAAAACAGCATAGTAATAATACCAACTACAAAAAATTCCCCCTATAAGACTGGGGTGTATTTTCCCACAAATACACACAGCATCTGTAGGAAGAAGAGTCACAAAGTCTGTACACTGAGAGTGAGACACAAATATTGAGAATGTATGTGGCCAAGGCAATTCAAGCCTCTGGTACTAGAGGGTCCCAATGTCCTTTCCCTCTTTGTGAGGTCCTCATGCTGCTCCCCACTGGGGGTGGCATCTCTGCTGGGTGAATTGCTCAGCTGAGCTCCTTGAATCTGCCCCTCTCTATAGCTGTATGACCAGTTGCCAGAACCAATTCTTTCTTGAATGCATAGCTCTCTTCTCAGCTGCCAAAGGTCATACTCTTTGAAGCTCCTTTTCTGTGACTGTATCTACATAGAGAATCTGTATCTCTGCTTCCTATTAGATGTGTCCAGGGGTATGCTGGTAAGCATTTAATAACTGCTTCTCCCCTGCAAAAAAACACCAAAAACAAAAAAACTGTACCCACAACACACTTTTAGGTTTAACCTGCATTATTAACATTTACTCCATCATTTACTTAAGTCTAGACAATCAAGAGGACAACATACCAAGCCCATTTATAGCATCTGCCTGTTTCTAAAGTATAAATGCTGATACTGAAAATTTAACAGTCTGCTAAGCTGGTTCTAGCTGACTCCAAGACACCCTTTGACTCAACTATGCTTTGAACTCTCTCAAACTGTTTAATATAAGATGTGATATCTCTTACTGGACAAGTAGGTGCAAGATGCCATGCTGGGGAATAGAGGAGGAAGAAAAATCCCCTTCCTGCTTTATGTCCTCTGGTAGAGGCACAGGGGTCATATTCTGCAAAGCTGCTTTCTGACTTGAACATCTCAAACTCTTGAACTGTCTTAGGTTTATAAGGCCATCTAGTACGTGGCCAATCTTTCCCAACAATGGCCAACTTCCCTTGAAATTCAATCAGAGAACATTTTATGCTTTATAAAGGGATGACAATGTATAGAAATATCTATACACTTCATTAGCATATAAATGCCTCTCTACCTTGGTCATCTGCCCTTTACTTTCTATAATTACATCATTTATCTGAGGGGCTTGGGTTTGGGGGGGGGGTGGAGGAGGACAGCCAAATCCCCCAACCCTTGAGAAGCTTAGAATGTTAGAACCTGAAGGGACCTCAAGGATCAGGGCATAATGGGATTTGGAGGTGGAATGGACATTACAGATAATTTAATCTAAATTATTTTTTTTTCCTTTTTTAGGTAATTGGGGTTAAGTGACTTGCCCAGGGTCACACAGTTAGCATCAAGTGTTTGGTCTGAGGCCAGATTTGAACTCAGGTACTCTATTTACTGCACCACTCAGCTGCCCCCTCTAATCCAAATTCTTCACCCAATATCACATATCTTCAAGAGGCAGTGTGGAATGTTGAAAGAGTACTAAAGTCAAAACACATTGGTTCAAATCCAAGCTCTTAGACT
Source organism: Vombatus ursinus (assembly GCF_900497805.2). NCBI lineage: Eukaryota > Metazoa > Chordata > Mammalia > Diprotodontia > Vombatidae > Vombatus > Vombatus ursinus. Next base: position 105,726,661 of record NW_020954590.1, read on the forward strand.
TACTACCCACGAGACTTTCAGCATATTACATTGCCTCTCTGGGCTTTTGTTAGATCATCTATAAAATGAGACTTTAGGAATACATGATCTATATAAAGTCCCCTCTGACTCCAGATAATATGTTCTTATATTCGTTAAACTACTTCCTTTTTAAAATGTCAGTTTGTGTACTTTGTTCCATATTTAATTTTCATCTTCCAAGTCATATTTTTAACTTCTCTAAATTATTTTTTATTTCAGTCAGCATCACCTCCGATGGGGTCATTCATACAACCCTCAATGGCATTAGTAGATTAGGTCTTGTCAACATGAACTTTGTAATGACTATAGATATGTTGAAACTTCCTTTCTTTACAGAGGAGTAGAACATTGAAGTAAAACAACAACCGGCCAATAAGAAGGACTTCTGAAGCCCAAAGATGTTTGACATACCAGTGATCCTTTGAGAGTGGACTCTAGCCAAATTTGGAGATGCCTGTGGAGCCAGCTTTGATCAGCTCAAGGGCAACCTTGAGCAGAAGCTACAGACTCAAGATTTTGATTGGGACTTTCTAAACATCCTGCTGCCTGGCTTATTGTGTCTACAGACGTCTTCTTCTTTAACCCCGGCTCCCAATCTGAAAGCCTCTGGAAACTTACCCTTTTTCCACTCCCCGTTGAGCAACTAAGAATTCCTCTCTTTCTGCCCCCTTGCAAGCTTCTTCTCTTGCCAAGTTCTTCTTCTCAAACAATAAACATTTTGTTATCTGTGATTGGACTCTGTTTCATTTAGGGTCTCTCTTTTGGGGCCTGGGGTCTTCCTTTAACAGTCCTAAATTGTATGGTTATAAGTACTCCAAGGGTTCTAGGAATACCCTTATGCATTTGATTAGCTTCCTAACACATGAGCTCCCACTGGTTTACTTCTCCCATAAATGCACACGAAATCTGTGGAGAGGAGACTGGGCACAAATTTGAAATACAATGGCAGTAAGACACATATATGGGGAAACGCAAGGCCCCAGCAATTCATAATCCCAGAATTCCAAGGACTCAATGCTCTTCCTTTCTGTGGAGGGTCTCCATAAAATTTGCTGACATTAGTGGCATCAATGATAGATGAGTTATTCCATTGTTAAGTTTAATTGGCTCTTCAAGGGACACAGAATCTTTCCTGGATGGGTAGCTTGTCTGACCTTGTACTTTGTGGGATATGATATCTTAAGTGCATGGGTCAATCTGCTGCTAGGCAGGTTGATCAGCTACCTGGCTATGCCAGTCTCTGGTACACTGAGTGGTGTCTGGAAATCAAAATAAAAAAATAAAAGCTTAAGGTTCAGAGTTTTTGTCACAGCAAGTTCTGTAAAAGTCTTTTAGGGCAGGCTATAATCTGCTAAAGCTTCTTGGCTTAGATCAAGCATCATAAGGATTCCATCAGGATTCCTGGGCTTAATTATAACTATAACTATACCCCCTCCATGTTCTCATCTTTCCATCTCTCCTAATTCTGAAAATATTCCATCTCCATTCACTTCCATGATTCTGGCAACTTCTTTCCATAGCTCTTATTGTCTTACAAGATAACATTTCCAGACCCATTCTCTTATTTTGACACAAGTTTCCTGGAATTCTAACATAAATTAGTTCCCCTCCTCTCCCACCAGGCTTCAATCTTCCAGACTTCTCCACCATGACCCAGAAATCTCTTCAGCCTTCTCTCTAGTTGTATGGCTCCTCCCAGAACCTCCATTTAAGGAGGGCACCGAGGCCAGCCAGCTCTTTATTTCCCACAGACCTGCACTCATCCTGACTTTTCCGTTATACTTCTGACAGAAAAAAAATCATTAATATAAGTATAGAAATTGTTAACGCCAAATGTAATGTTAGCTGCCACTCCCTGAATAATCTTAGCAATGTAAGAATGTCAGTAGCATTCCCAGCAAGATAGCTTTGCTTAGGTTGAGCTGAAGGTCAGACCTTCAGTCCCATCCTGAAATCTTGTCTTGTGGGAGAACCCGGCTCAAGCTGGATCGTGGCTTCTCATGTCCTTGTGTCTTTCCATTGGGATTCATGGCATGAAAGGCAAAAGAGCCAGAACAGAGTGACTCTCCTAGCTTGGATTGCTGGGGGCCACTGGGCTCTCATGACCAGGCCTTGCTACCTCAAGTTACCTCCTCCTCCTACCTTCTCTCTCCTCTCTTCCTAAAACTATAAAAACTTGTTCACAGGTCTTTTTGGTTGGAAAATCCACTGGACATCCCCCAGAGTGGCAGGTTTGCTACCCTGTTACCTCAATTAAAGACCCTTTATTCCTCAACTCATGGCTTTGATTTATCTCGGGACTCGATGCTAAGTACCTTCTTTCTCTTCTTTTTAACTTCCTTTTATGTGTATTCTTCCTCATTAGAATGTAAACTCCTTGAGGGCAAAGACTGTCTTTCTTTTTTTGCTTGTATTTGTATTCCCAACTTAGCACAGCACCTGGCACAACACAAGCACTCAATAAATGCTCATTGAATGGCTGACTGACTGAACAACCTCTTGGCTTAGCTGTCCTGGGCCCCCAGAGTATCCCTGAAGAACTTTATTAAAGACCCAGATGTGCCCCATTACATCAACAACAACATTTCTTCCCATCTGCTACTGCCTCCATTACACCCTCCTCCCTCAAATTTTCAAATTTTCAACCCAAGACCTATCTTATCATAAAAGGTTTTCTCTAATTCAAACCAGTCACCCTGCAAACTACCAGCAAAGCTTTCAATTCTCCCTGCTTCCTCAGGGCCCTTCTATAGTTTATGTGGCACTGGTGGGAGCAGGCCTTCAGAAGTTTTTTATTGGGTTTCTTTTTTTCCTTTTTAAATCAAAGCTCCTTGAGAGCAAAGGCTATGCTAATTGAAGGATATGACAAATCAAGTCTAAAATAAAAGGAGACCATCCCTTCCTTTGCCTCTTTTGTCTCTCTCTAGATATAATACTTTCCTATTGCGCTTCTATCTTCATCAGTTATTTGTAGTAGGATAGAGTACAATATTCAAAAGACTTCTCTTTTTGCAGGACCTCAGATTATACTCTCAAGAATTCCAGTGTCTGCTGCTTAAGGTAATCCTAAGCATTCACATGAACACTCTTAGCAATGTTGTAGAGTGCAGTGCTCCCTAGGGTAGGAGATAGGACCATACGAGCTTGAAAGTTCCTTCCAACATAAGATTCTTTGCTTTTCTCTCTAGTGTGCTGCTTTATTCCATCCTCTCTTAATTTTTATTTATTTATCTAGACCTGTTAATTTCATCTGTTGTAGGGAACTCCCTCTGCTGATGCACATCAGCAACTCATCTGTAATTAAACTTAGAGAGTTGCCCAGGGGCGCAAGATCGTGACTCTAGTATGTATGTATTAGAGACCCGACTTGAACCCAGGGCTTACTAACTCATAGGTTGGGCCTTCAGCAACCAACTCTTTCTTACTCTATAGTAAAACTTTTAATAGAATACCATTGGTATACGTAGAGGAGCAGCTAGGTGGCACAGTGCTGAGCCTGACGTCAAGAAGACTCATCTTCATGAGTTCAAATGTGGCCTCAGATACTTCTTAGCCATGTGACCCTGGGCAAGTCACTTAACCCTGTTTGCCTCAGTTGCCTTATCTGCAAAATGATCTGGAGAAGGAAATGGCAAACCACTCCAGTATCTTTGCCAAGAAAATCTCCAAAAAGGGTTCACAAAGAGTCGGACACAACTGAAATGACCGAACAACAAAAATACTTAGAGAGTAGTTTATGTGTGTCATCACACTCTCGGTTGAGGGTTATCATTGGTCCTTTCCTTCCCCCTTTCCCTCAGGGACACAATCAGCCCACTGCTATGCCTATCGATGTAGACCACTAACCTAATATAACCTATATTAACAAGTATACACCTAATTAATTATCTTGCTATTGCTCATAGAGGCAAAAGACTAAGTGTATAAACCAGGTTTCCTCATGTAATTAAGGAGTTATGACTAACTTGCAATTGGACTGAATTATGTCAGAAAGACTTAGAAAACAAGCATGTGACATCAAAAAGGCCAGGTCATCCAGTGATCTGGTATAATTTAGAGAAGGCTTTGGGAATAACTAAAGAACACAGCACTCTTCATTAGGCCAGACACTGTCATTGCTAGACATTAGGTGGTAAACCTCCTGACATGAGATCTAAGAATCTTCTTTGAATCAATTGCTTTCATTTGAATTATTTTTTAATCCCTCCTCTGGATATATGAAGCATATGTTAAAGTTATCATTTTTACTCCCTGATGACTGCCAGCTTGGTTTATCATATAAATGAAAGTTGACTAAATACAGAAAAATGTGTATCTAAGACAGAGCCTTCTACAATATATTTCCGTTAAAGTTTTCTTAAGATATATTTGTGTTCCCTGGAGCACAAGATCAATCAATTGAACAACCAGTACTACATGTTTTAATTAAGCATTAATTATGTGCCAGATACCGTACTAAACACTGGAGATACAAATAACGCATGAAACAATCCCTGCATTCAAGGAACTTACATTCTATCCAAGGTGACAGAATGTATTTGTATAAATATATGGAGAAAAAACACAGAACAAATTTAAAAACTACTAAGTAGTTGAAGAGGGAGGGCACTAGCCATTGAGGGGATCAAGACAGGTTTTGTATACAACTGGTGCTTAAGTTGTATCTTGAAGAAAGAGAAGGATGCGGCAGAGATGAGGTAAGAAAGCATTCCAGGCATGGAGGACAGCAGGACAAGGGCAAGATGTCTAAGGAACACAGAGAAGGACAATTTGGCTGAATTGGATAGTATAGGAAGAGAAGCAATATATAAGGATGGAAAATAGCCTGGGAGCCCAAGTTGTGAAAGGTTTTAAAATCCAGTTATTTTATCCTAGAAGTAATAGAGAACCATGGGAGTTTCTTGAGTAGGGGAGTGAAATGATCAAATCTATAATTAAGGAAAATAATTTAGCACCTAGGTGGAGGTTGGATTAAAAGGAGACTTAAGGCTGAAATATAATTAGGAGGCCATTGTAAGAGTCTGGACAAGAAGTTATGAGGGGTTAAACAAGGGGTGGGAAACCTGTGGCCTCAAGGGACAAGGTTTCCCACCCCTGGGCTAAACTAAGAGGGTAGATGTGTAAGTAGAAGGAAGTTGTGGCCTGTGAGGCATATTTTAGAGGATAAAATGGCAAGATTTGGCAACTGATTGAATATATGAAATGGGGGAGAATGAGGAGCCCAGAAAAATGAGATTATGAACCTGGGAAACTGGAAGAGTGATGGTGACTTTGACAGAAATAGAGAAGTTTAAAAGAGGAATGGGTTTGTGGTGTTAGATAATGAGTTCTGTCTCGGATTTTTTGAGTTTGAGGTGTTGCTAAGGCAGCCTGTTGAAAATGACTAGTTGACAGTTGGTGATGTTCAAGGGTAATGCTAGGGCTGTATATGTTCATCTACAAGTTATCTGCATAGAGATTATAATTAAACACATGAAAGTGGATAAGGTCAACAGCAGAGAGAATATGTAGAGTAGAATCTATAGAATAGAAAAGGGTCCAGGATAGAGCCTTTAGGAATACGGACATGTTGTGGTTAATGAGTCTATGAAGAAGACTGAGAAAGAATGGTCAGATAAGTAGTCGGAAATTTAGAAGAGAGCAGTATCATTAAAACTAGAGAGGAGAAAGTATCCAGGAGGAGAGGATGGTCAATAGTGTCAAATGCAGCAGAAAGGTCAAGAACCTAGCAGGAAAGGTCAAGACTGAAAAAAGCAATTAAAAGATCATTGGCAGCTTTAGAGAGATCAGTGTCAGGTGCAAGACATATTCAGTGAAAACAGAAGGTAAGCTTAGAAAGGGGTGCAAGGAAGGCCTCTTGTAGAGAGTGGGATTTGAGTCAGAAGCTGAGGTATCATGTGCTGATGATCAACAAATAGGCCAATGCAGCTGTATCATAGAGTCTATGGAGTTCCCTAACAACCATCTAGAGACTAGGATGGTAATTTCTCCTGTTTCCTTACCTCCCAAGGTGGGTGGGGCTTGCAGAGCTTGGAATGGGCCTAATTAGATAGTGGGCCAAAATTTAAGGTGAATAAACTCTAGGATTAAACTGCTTGATCACATGAGGTCAGCTACCTTTTCCACACTGTTGCTTCAGTCAAAAAAAGAATCTATTCACTATGAGGAAAGAATGAACTAGAGAAAATCTTCATTACAGGGATTCTTAACATGTGGGGTCTATTAACTTCTTTTGCTTTGTTTTCAGTATTTTGATAACTGTTTTTAATATAATTGGTTTCCATGGTAATCCTATGTATTTTATTTTATGCATTTGAAAGTATTATTCTTGGAAAGAGTTATATATAGTCTAAATAGATAGCAAATGTCTGTTTTTCAAAAGGTTAAGAACTCCTGCTCTATAGAATGAATGAACACACACATACCTGAATAAATAAAAGAACGAATGAATGAATAACAAAACAAATGAGTGAACTGATGAACGAATGAACAAATGAGATCTCTGTTATTAGTTTCAATTAGTGCTTGATCCTTGCTGACTATTTCCTCTTGGTGCAGAGCCCATAAATTATTAGAGATGATCCTACATATTAAGCCACCTCAGTGATATAACTACCCTAATGAACAAGTAAGAAGGAACATTTGCTGGTTTTCTGAATGAGCTTGGTGCAGTAGGGACCATGTGAAAGCACACAAATTGAACGAGGAAAAAACCTGATTATCTTGTTTTGATTTCTATAGTTGTGAAATCAGGCTAAGTCTTCAGGGAAGGACATAGGGTTTACAGGAGCATATTTGGAACATCTGCTATTAGGAATGTGAGTTAGAGCCATAACTAGAAATTCCTTCAGGAAGGACAGAGTATAATGCAGTTGCAAAGGAAATAGTTGGTCAGGGCACAGAGGGCAGTCTAACTGCTGGTGCACTTGTCCCGGAAAAGGGTAAAGCCCCATCTCCAGAGAAGCCAACCTATATTCGAAGGAGAGAGAAGGAAGCCAGGAGAGGGTCAATAGGATCCCAAAGAGTGGAGAGGGTAGGTGAATTAGTAGTGTCCCAATAAGAAATACTTGGGCTCTGGAGTGAGACTGAGTAAACTTGTACCCATTACTCCTGATTATACCTCCTGAGGTAGAACAGAACACATTTGATCCCTCTTGCACATGCTGTTATCGTTCAGTCATTTTTCAGTCATGTCTGACATTTTGTGACCCTATTTGGAGTTTCCCTGGCAAGAATACTGGTGGGGTTTGCAATTTCCTTCTCCAGCTCATTTTACAATTGAGGAAACTGAGGCAAACAGGGTTAAATGACTTGCTCATAGTCACACAGCTATTAAGTGTCTGAGGCCACATTTGAACAAAGGCCTTTCTGACTCCAGGCCCGGCACTGTGCCCACCATGCCACCTAGCTGCCCCTTGTACACAACAGTCCTTCAAATACTTGCTGACAGCTATTGGGTTTCTCCTGAGTCCTCTCTTTTCTCTTTTTTTTCTTTTTTCTTTTCTTTTTCAGCTTCATTGCCTTCTTTCAACCAAGCCTCATATTACATTAACTCAAGACTCTTCACTATTCCAGTTGCCTTCCTCTTGACATTCTCTAGATTATGAGTATTCTTCCTAAACTGATGCTCAGAACTGAGCACAATATACCTGATGTGGTCTGACTAAGGCAAGAGTACATTTGGATCACCACCTCCGAATTTGTGGAAGCTGTGCTTTTCAAGACAGTCTATTATCTTATTAGCTTTTTTGTCTGCTACTTTCCTCTGTTTACTTGTATTGAACATGCAAGCACATAAAAACTTCTTCTTTCTGATAAACTGTTATCTAACCATTATCCCCCATCCCACATTTTTAAATTTTATTTTGAACCTAAGTATAAGAACCATATTTACCTATAATGGATTTCTTTCTATTAGGCTCAATCCAAAGCTTGTTGACTTGACTTGAAATAGGGGGAAAAACCAATTACATTTCTATGAAGATACCATTCAGAGTTTCTGAAGACAAGTCATAATCATTTAACAAACTATTTATCAGTTGTCTTCTATGTGTAAAGCACTGTGCTGGGGAGAAGAAGAATATTTACTCCCTTAATGGAGTTTATAATCTAGCAGTAAGGGACAGGTCACATACACCAATAAGTAAGACTATAAAATACAATAATTATAGACAGCAGGAGGTCATGAATAAAACTAGCTCTCTGCATCAGGAAAACCTGGATTCAAGTCCTGCCACTGACACAGTCTGACTATATGAAAGTTGGAGAGCAGGTGCTAATATGCAATAGTGGATAGGGCTTCCTCATTGGAAATTCCCTACAACTGTGAAATTATAGATATGGTCTTTCCCCTAGCACCTGGGGGAAAAAAAGTACCCTGGACTAGACTATAATGAGAGCATGTGAGGTACCAAGTACTACATAAAGTTGGAGGAATAAAAGTTCTTCCTACCATGGGGACTCTATTTCCCTTGGATCTGGGCTTTGAGGGACTTTACAAGGTGGAGCTAGAGCTGGCAGAGGAAAAGATGTAGCGAAGTTCATTGTCTCAGTTCACTTCAACCCAATAAACATCTATTAAAACACCTACTCTGTCCAAGAAGATATCATGACAGCCACTGAGGATGTGAAGTTTTGTTTGGTTGTGTTTTGTTTTATTTTGTTTTGTTTTTAAAGACAGAGTTCTTGTTTCAAATAACATACTTTACGGGGCTCTGGAATGAGGCAGCTAGGTGGCACAGTGAAAATAGAGTGCTGTGTCTAAAGTCAGGAAGACCCATCTTCAAGAGGTCAGATCTGGCTTCACACACTCACTAGCTATGTGACTCTGGGCAAGTCACTCATCTCTGCCTCAGTTTCCTCATCTACAAAATGAGTTGGGACTGAACAACAATGAGGAAGGGGTGGCAACATGTTATTTATACAGATACATATAAGGTAGGGAGTAATAGAAACAAAGCATAACACCAGACGGAAGTGCTCTTGAAAATTAAGGGATAGCCCTTTTATACATGGGGTGGGGAAGGAAGTGGTGAAGAGGATTGGAAAAGCCTTCCCAGAAAAGGTAGCACCTGAGCTGAAGGAAGAGCATTCTGAGAGGCAGATACAGAGACAGCACATTTCAGACAATGAAGGCAATCAGACCTAAGGAACAAAATGTTTGGTCCACTTGAAGGCCAGTCATACAGTTACCTTTCAACTGATGTACATTACCTCATTTAACTTTGTCAGGATCTCTGGACCTCAGTTGTCACCTCATTTAACCTCTCTTTTAACCTCAATTGCCTTATCTATAAAATGGGGATAATAAGAATAATTTACCGGCCTAAAGGGAAGAGGTTGGCCCAGTGAGTTTTCTGATATATGAAAACCTATGACTCGGTGATTCATTCAATGTATCTGTCATTCCTGACGATGCATCCTTGCTTTTCTGCCTTTGCTAATGGTATTCCCTGGGTCTGAGATACCCTCCCGCTCCATGTTCGCTCATTGAAGTTTTACCCTTCCTTTGGTACCCAGACCAAGTCCCAGCTGCTCTATGAAGCCTTCCAAAATAGCCACAGCCTTTCAATGACCTCCCCTGACACTTCTTGTCTGGGATGTTCATTTGGCACTTAGCATTGCCGCCTTGTGTTGTTATTTAACTTTTCTAATGTGTAGCCTGGTCATGGCACTGGCCTACTGATATGGCACCTGAAATCTCCTTCCTTTCCTCTGGGCTGCCTCCCTCACCTCCAGCCTGCCCTCATGCCAGCAGATTTATGACTTTTTTCCCAGAGTTAAGGCCAGCCATGGTCTCTAAACTACTACTCATACTCTGTCTGAAGGTGCTAGAGATAACCTTGGTGTGGGTGAGTTACACTCCTACTACTCACTGCTATAGTTCCTGGGCCCTTACCAATGTGCTTACCAATTATATAAAATCAGTCACCATGACACCATTAACTCTTAAACATAAAACATTTATTAGACAAAGGCATAAGCAGAAAAAATCAGTTCACTCTTCAGAAAGCAAAAGCAGGAAAAACAATAACCTTTAATCAACATAAAGCAAAGCAAAATAATAACATTTGCTCAATAAAAAGTAACAGCAGAAATAATTAAAAATATAACAATCCACCCATAAACTATGGTCTCCCTCTTCCACCAATGCATACAGTGCATATGGAAGAGAAATCTGGAAGAGAAGCAGATGAGTATGGAAACCATGTACCCAGGGTGACTCATGACTCTGGACAACAGGACTTGATATCGTAGGTCTCTTTAGAAAACAATCTTTAATCATTCCTCTTCACACTCTTCAAATTAGAAGGGATTCTATTCTGTCCAATCAACTCTCAGCAAAGCAAATGCTCCTGTCACAGCAAAAAAGATTAAAAGCAGGTCTTTCTCCCTCACTCTCAAACCAAAGAGGCCAGTAGAGGGTGACACAGGCAACCTTGAGAAAGATTTCCCCTTTCACAAGTTGTAGATGGCTCTAGAGAGCAATTAGCCCAGAAGGCTCTCCACATAAGGATTCAGATCTCCTCCAATGAGCCAGTGAGCTCTCACAAAGCAACACCTTTCTTCCCATTAATGGAATGTTGTTATCACTCATGCAATTAGTCCCTGGAAGATCTGTTAAGTTCTAACCATGCCTTTAAACTAATTTGGACTAGGAAAGACTACATTTCTGAGTGAGGTGAGTTCAGGCAGATATTAACAATTATAAAAATCTATGCAGCATAAAATCAATTACATTTTAAAATCAATACAGTCAAAATCAAATGTAATATTAATTTTTATCTTTTCACAGCTAGTTTGTACATATTTGTTTGCATGTTGTCTCCTCCCTTAGTTTGTAAACACCTTGAGGGCAAGGACTGACTTTTGCCTTGCTCTGCTTCTCCAGTACTTAGCACATAATAGGTGCTTAATAAATGTTTATTGCCTGACTGTTCAATGATCTCCTGATCAGTTTGAGCAAGAAGACTTGTTCACTCAACATATTAGTCATTGTTATAGAGTACCCTGTGTTGAGTCCAAATGGAATTCCAGTTCTCCAGTGTTCTTGGATGACAAGAGATCAGGCTAGACCTCAGAAAAGGAAAACAAGTGAAAAAATATATATTGCCCAGATTACAACATGCAGTTTGGTGGATAGCCCATTGAATCAATCTATAAACATAAATATCTGGGATAGTCACTGTTGATGGATAATGAGCTAGGCCCAGAATTTAACAAGGGAACACAGACAAGAAGGGGCTGGATAGCATTTGGGAAATTGATTAACACTTTCAATGATGTCAAGTTGCTCACTACTACAAAAGCCCATCTTTTTAATATCAGTATTCTCCCTATAATACCATATGGCTGTGAATCATGGAACATAATCTCAGGGGAATTGAAATCGCAGAAGACCCAAAGGGCAATGGAAAGGTATGTGTTTAAGTAGATTCCAACATATTACCAAAAGGTAGCATGACAAAAGGAATAAAGGACTATGCTTGGTGTCAAGAAAATTGGGTTCAGTTGTACACAGTAACAGCAACATTGTGCGATGATCACCTTTGATAGACTTGGCTCTCCTCAGCAATACAAGGATCTAAGACACCCCCAAAAGATTCATGATAGAAAAGGTTATCCACATCCAGAGAAAGAACTATGGAGTCTGAATGCAGATCAAAGCATACTATTTTCACTTTTTTTTTCTTTCTCATGGTTTTTCCCCTTTGGTTTGATTCTTCTCTCACAACATGACTAATATGGAAATATGTTTAATATGACTGTACATGTATGACATACCAGATTGCATGCTATCTTAGGGAGGTGTGAGGGAGAAAAAAATTTGGAACTCAAAATCTTATAAAAGTGAATGTTGGAAACTATCTTTACATGTAATTAGAAAAAATAAAATACTATTAAGTGGGGAAAAAAAAGAAAATTGGGTTCAAATCCATCCTAAGACATTTACTAGTTGTAGAACACAGGGCAAATCATTTAGTCTTTCTGAGCCTCAGTTTCCTCATTTATAAAATGGGAATAATAACATCTACAGCACTTACCTCACAGGATTGTTGTCTACCAATAAATAGAATTTATATAGTGCTTTAAGGTTTGCAAAGCATTTTACATGTTATCTCATTTGATCCTAGCCAGGCATTATGCTAGGTACTATAAGAACAAATCTAAAGAATGAAACAATACCATTATGGAAAGCAGTTTGCAAACCCTAAAGTGTTTTACAGATGTCACATTACTACTGTTGCCAACAATGACTTTTACAAGCAGTCACTGCCAGTTTTATAGCTATCCATACAGTGGATAGAGTGCTGAGCCTGGAGCCAGTGGGTTTAAATTCAGCCTAAGACACTTACTAGTTATGCCACCCTGGGCAAGTCACTTAACTTCTATCTGCCTCAGTTTCTTTAACTGAAAACTGGACATAACAATAGCACCTAACTCACAAGGTTGTTGTGAGGATCAGACATAAAGTACTTAGTACAGTGTCTGGTACATAGTAGGGGCTTAATAAATAAATGTTATTCCCTTCCTCCCCCTCTCCATCCGTGCCACAAAAACAGTATATAAGAAAAACATCATTAAGAACATTAATGCCTGGAAAAGTAGGAAGTTGGTCAAGTCATGAGAGCGAAGGATGAGCTCCAATGCCGCACCATGAAATATTAAAAGAATCAGAGAGTTGTTTAGCTCCTCCCTGGGGGATTAACAGAAAGGGGAAAGAGAATATCATAGGTTGAAATGGTATGGAAGGAGTGTGTTCTGTACTTGAGAAGAGAAATCCCACACTGATGAAATGATGAATCCACTGATACCTCAAGTATGTTGTGCTGTGCTCCTACCTTGGACCTTACTCCTGGCTTATTTGCAATAGTGAAGAGGCAGCTGGTCACCTAAATACGAAAATGATTTTCCATTAGGAACTCACTGAAGAAATCAGAATATAGTTGAGTTATCCTCATATGAGAGGGGAGTGGGTTTCAAAGCTGTGAATAGAGAACAGGACTCAAAGAGAGGCTTCTCTAGTGTCAAAGGGCCATTAAATGCAGCATCTCATTTTGCGTGCAAGGTAAGGAGATGGGGCGAGGAGAAAGCAATCACCTAAATGCTTATTCAAATAATCTTCATCAGTGAGGTTTCCCTGCCCACTGGTCCCCCAGGCTGTCTTTTCCTCTTCCTGATACAGAAATACAGTTGTAATGAGTGATATTTCCCTTGCCTCCACTCAACTTTTTGGCTGCTAGAAATGCTGAATATAAATGCCATTTGAAATCTCTTAAAGAAATCTTAGTATTTTATCAATGTGGAGCACTCTAGAAATCCGTGGCATTCCCAGCACTAGGCTATTTTATATCAATGTTTATTCTTGCAGCCACCTAATATTGCTCACTGCCTTTGTGGTAAGAGACTTTTTACAATAATAACGTCTGATGTTTATGCAGTGATTTAACTAACAGTCAACAAGTACTTATTAAGCTCTTATGTGCTGGGCATTATGCAACACGTTTGGAGAAACAAAGAGGGAAGGGAAGGCAAAAGGCACTTAGTAAATACTTACTAGGTGCCAGGCTAAGTGCCTTACAAATAATCTCTCTTTTGATTAACTTTGATTTTATGTGATCACAAAGACAAAAGTGTCTTGTCCTCAAGGAGCTTGCAATCAAGTAGAGCAGATAACTTCTACACATGTAAGTACCTACATAATACTTATTTTAAATGAATACAACGTGGTTATGGGAGAGAGGGAACTTGAAGGGAGAGATCAGAAAGCATTTTGTTTGAGCTCATTTGAGCCTCACCACAAGCCTGTGAGGTTAATACTATAGATATTATTGTTCTCATTTTGCACTTGTGGAAACTGAGGTTCAGAAAGTTTTAAGTGACTTACCCAAGTCCGCATGACAAATGTTAAGGGCTAATATTCAACCCCAGGTCTCTCCTGACACAAAGTCCAGGATTCCTTTTGCTTATCCACACTGCCTCCTCCTGGTATGTATCTTGCTCTCCTAAGCAAGAATTCAAGAATGAGTGGGCCCAAGTACTGATGATAATGAACAAGGAAGATTGAGGAATATTCCCTGTTACCAACCACAAGAGTAAATCAATTCAGAAAGCAAACAAAAATAGGTGATTTGGAAAACTCCATTTCTTTATTAGAAGTGGCTGTCTTAAGCCTGAAATTCACTAATGGATGATGCAGTTTTAAGGCAGGGGAGGAGGGAAGAAGAGTATAGAAAATAAATTAATAAATCAGCTACTCATTTATTTTTCTATATTCTTCTCCCCTCCTCCCCCACCTTAAAAACTACATCACCCATTAGTGAATTTCAGGATCCTGGTCAATAAGCTACTAGGGCATCCAGGTGGCATAGTGGTTAGAATGCCAGGCCTGGAGTCAGGAAAGCTCATCTTCCTGAGTTCAAATCCAGCCTCAGACACTTACTAGCCCTGTGGCCCTGGGCAAGTCACTTAACCTTGTTCGCTTCAGTATCCTCATCTGTAAAATGAACTGGAGAAGGAAATGGCAAACCACTCTAGTACCTTTGCCAAGAAAACCTCAAATCAGGTCACAAAGAGGAGGGCACCACTGAAATAACCGGACAACAGATCAGCCACTGGCTATAATGAAAGTTTGGATTGAAACTGACCTCAATGTGGACATCTTATTTGTCCAAGTTTACTGACACTGATTTCTTGTATTGAACAATAAAGTTATTTCTGTGGGACACTGCTGACACCATGCAGTTGCTGCTCTTGCCATAGGCAATCTCAAATAAGATTTGCTCTTACAAATCTCACTATTATGATCAGTCAGCACCTCTGACTGCCAGATGGGTCAGTTTCCATGGGCTTTTAAAGACAAAGACTCAAAGGATCAAATTAGTTTTCTACTCACCTCTGGCTAATCTAGCCTTTGTTTCCTATGCTGGTAGGGGCTTGGTTTCTCTTTCCCTCAACAACTCAGTGAGCCTTTTGTCACCTGAGTTAGGAAAGAGATTAATCCCTTCACTATAGTTTTGTGATGTGAGAATAGAATCATATCAAATAACCATTTTTATTTAAATATACCAATTCACTCTGCAACCTACAGAACTCTGGAATTCGTCAGCAATGAGGAAGGAGCCCTAGTGTTGGGGAATTATGGGGAAAGTCTTAGCTTGCTGGGATCCTGCAATTTAGTATGCTGGGATCCTGTGACTTGGTGTGTTTATGTTAATGATCTGAAACTATGTTAAATTATTTAGGATTAGAAGCCATGGCCAATCCTTTGTGTTTAAACAAATACAGAGTTTTCATCCTGCAATGTTTTATATCCTATAAATGGATCAAAAACAGGGTACTGCAGAAAGAATGCTGACCCAGAATCAGAGGGTTTGAGTTTGAATCCAAGACCTCACTTATTACCTGTGGGACCCTGGGAAAGAATTTAACTGCTCTGGGTCTCAGTTCCCATTACTGGAAAATGAAAGGGTTGGACTTGACCTATAAAATCCCTTTTGGCTCTAAATCTAAGATACTAGAACTCCATGAACCAGTACAGATCTGAGAAAGACCAGGCCCTGGCTAGCATCTTCAAATCCTTGAAGCTTAATTAATTAACTGGCAACAATGCCTATGGCTCATCCTCTGCTGTGAAACATTTACTGAAGAAATCAGATAGCAATCAATAGGTCACATTTTCCAGATGTGAGAGAAGTTTTCAAAGGGGTTAATAATAGAGTGCAGAGTTCAAAGCTGGCTCTCCTATTGTTGATAGATTTCTTTTTAGACCGTCAGCAAACAGGTGTCTGAGCCCTGTCTAACCAGATCTATGATTGTGAAAGTCTACAGTAGGGAAAAGGTAGCTGTATAGGGTCGAAGTTGGGGTGGTGACAAGGGGTAGGGGTGGAGTGAACAGGAGAGAAGCAAAGAAACAGCCCTAATCTTTCTGGGCTATGACCTGCCGTGGAGGGCAAGACAAAGTTGTTGTTTGTTTTTTCACCCCGGTTTGCTTACCTGCAGAAGTGAGATAGATGGTACAGTAGAAATATTTTATCACTGACACTCCATGGTGCCTACTAGAGGGTACAGCCCACTCAAATACAGGCTATTCCAATGAAAAGATAGAATAACCTAAGCACAGAGTTTGAAGGTTACTGAAAGACTTGCCTTCTTGAAAATAAGGAATTATTATCTTCAGAACACCTCAGTAAAAAGGCTAAGTTACCTGGGAAGTAGGACATGTTAGCACATATTAGTTGATCAGATTAGCAGAAGAAACCACGGCAGGGTGTTAAGGCAAGAAGAAACAGGTTTGGTCAAGTTTTGCTCTAGGGTCTGGTGTATAGGATGCTAAGGGCAGGGCCTGGGGAACACACCATCCTGAGGGATTTCCAGCAGTCTTAGAGCACTGGGCACCTGGGTTAGGCCAATAGCCTACTTTGTCCCCTCCATCATTTGGTCTAAGTAAGCTGGGCTAGAGTGGCTTAACAGTCTGTTATCATGCCTGGGGAAATTGAATAGTTTCTTTTTTATCATTGGGTTCCTAGGAAAAAAAGAACAAGCATTTATTAAACACTTACTAGGTGCCAGGCACTATGCTAAGCATTTTACAAATATCTTATTTGATACAACAATCCTGGAAGGCAGGTGCTGTTATTATCCCCACTTTACCGTTGTAGAAAATGTGACACACAAAGGATATGAACAGGCAGTTCTCAGATGAAGAAATTAAAAGCATCTATAGTCATATGAAAAAAATGCTCTAAATCACTATTGATTAGAGAAATGCAAATCAAAACAACTCCGAGGTACCACATCACACCAATCAGATTGGCCAAGATGACAAAACAAGAAAATGATAAATGTTGGAGAAGATGTGGGAAAACTGGAACACTAATGCATTGTTGGTGGAGTTGTGAAATGATCCAACCATTTTGGAGAGTAATTTGGAACTATGCTCAAGGGCTATAAAAATGTGCATACCCTTTGACCCAGCAATAGCACTTCTAGGGCTATATCCCAAAAGAGATCAAACAAATGGGAAAAGGACCCACATGTACAAAAATATTTGTAGCAGCTCTTTTTGGGGAGGCAAAGAATTGGAAATTGAGAGGATGCCCATCAATTGGGGAATGGCTGAACAAGTTGTGGTATATGAATGTAATGGAATACTATTGTGCTATAAGAAATGATGAACAGGCTGACTTCAGAAAAACCTGGAAAGACTTGTATGGTCTGATGCTGAGTGAAGTGAGCAGAACCAAGAAAACGTTGTACACAATAACAGCCACATTGTGTGATGATTAATATTGATAAACTTAACCCTTTCCAGCAATACAAGGATCTAAGACATCTCCAAAGGCCTCATGATGGAAAATGTTATCCACATCCAAAGAAAGATCTATGGAGTTTGAATGCAGAACGAAGCATACTATTTGCTATTATTTTCTTCTGTTGTGTTTTGTTTCCTCTTTCTGGTGGTTCCTCCTATTGGTTCTAATTCTTACTTACAACATTACTAATGTGAAAATATGTTTAATAGGAATGTATATATATACATATATATATGTGTATATATATATATATATATATATAGCCTATATCAGATTGTGCACCAACTTGGGGAAGGTGGTAGGGAAGAAGGGGGAGAAAAATTTTAAACTCAAAAGCATATGGAAGTGATTGTTGATAAATCAAAATAAATTAATTAAATTTAAAAAAAATGTGACACAGTAAAGTTAAGTGATTTATCCAGGGTTAGACAACTAATAAGTGTCTGAGGCTAGATTTGAGCTCAAGCCTTCCTGACTCCAGGCCCAGAGCTCTCTCCACTGAGCCAACTAGTTGCCACAGGCCTGAATATTTCTGATGCCAAAGTTAAAACAAATATTCCACAGCAGACTCATACCTAAGCCCACATCCCACTAATGGTGCCTCCTTTCATGGGCTCACGGAATATCAGTGCTAGAAGGGACCTCAGACATCTTCTCATTGGATGATCTAGGTTTATAGAGAAGGAAAACAAGTCCCCCCAAGGCAAAGTGACTTTAGGACACAGAGCTAATAATTGACAGAGCCAGGACTCCCTCCTGAATCCTTCAAGTTGAACACTCTCTCTGCTCCATCATGCTGCTTTCCTGAACCGTTTCTGTACAAGGGATTGAATGACAGGCTTCTAGTCTCTGATAGAACATGCTGGCATGGAGAGTACCTAAACATTTCTAGACTTACAAATTTAAAGAAACAGAAGTTGCTTTAATCAATTAATTAATTAATTAATTAACATTAATCCTTTTAGTTAAGAGAAAAATACATGACAGTTCTACTATCTTGTTTTCTACTTGGGGAAAAATCTGGATTATAGCCATAATTATAATGCCAGGAACACCTAAGTCAGGCCTGCTTTGTCAATGCCACTACTATCCAGCCACCCACCAGACAACTCAACATAACTAGCATGGACATTTTGCCATCTGTCCTGTTATAGAATGTCTCTCTACAAGGAACTGTGAGTCAATCTGCCCAGACCTTCCAGACCCCTCCTCTGCAGGGAACTAACCACTCAGTTTATGGGTTTATTTAAATTAGATAGATTAAATTTTAAAAATTAGCCTAGATTAAAGGAGGGCCCCAGCAAAAATATTCCTCACTCCCATTGCTTTCTAGCTCTTGTTCAGGGAACAATAATCAAATCAATAGTATCAGTGTCATTGGAAGATCACAGTTTACTGATTTGCAGCATAGATTATATTGCCACAATCTCTATAAATGGCTAGATACAAGTTTCTTTCCCTGGCTACCACTCCTTCTGATCTTTTCTATCACTCTCATAGAATGCAAGATCCTGGAGGACATGGCTTGTCTCCTTCTGGCTTATTTTTGTTGTTCAATTGTTTCAGTCATGAGCCCATTTGGGATTTTCTTGTTAAAGATACTGGAGTGGTTTGCCATTTCCTTCTCCAGCTCATTTTAAAGATGAGGAAGCTGAGGCAAACAGGGTTAAGTTGTTTCCCCCAAGATCACACAGCTAGTACATGTCTGAAGATGAATTTGAACTCAGGTCTTCCTGACTCCAGTCCTGGTGCCCTATCCACTCATTGTGCCACCTAGCTGCCCCTAATAGGTGCTTAATGTTTTCAGTGTTTGTTGTTATTAGTAACAACAATAACCCCCTCAAATACCCAATATATCAACTGTGTCAGAACAAGTATTAAAAACAACAATAGCAACAACTTCATTCTTAAGCCCAGAGTAGATGACATAAAGCAGAAATTGAATCAGCTGCTTAAATTGGAATGGTTGGTCGGTTGGTTGGCTGCTGTCCTTTGTTCTCGAAGAAGACCAAAGTGACATACTATGTTAGAGTCAGATTATAGTGTATCTGACTATGACTAATTAGACCAATATGAGCTTGGAATGTTCTACCTCGGGTCTGGCACAAATAGTCCATGTGAACATCAGGGGTGGATTCTCTAAATGTGCACATCTAGCATTTCTTTTGAGCTACTTCAACTCTGCTTTGCTTATAAAGCACAGCACCTTCTTTGATGAGGGCATGCCATGGTGAGTGGTCCTATGTCATTGTCTTCCATGTCACACAATCAATTCCAAAGTTCTTCGGAAAGACCTTGAGAGTATCCTTGTATTGTTTCTTTTGACCACCATGTGAGTGTTTGCCTTATGTGAGTTCTCTGTAAAATAATCTTTTGGGCAAGTGTATGTTCGGCATTTGAACAACATGGCCAGCTCATTGAAGTTCCACTCTCTGCAGTAAAGTTTGGATGCTTGGCAGTTTAGTTAGAGAAAGGACCTCAGTGTCTGGCACTTTATCCTGCCCGGTGATCATCAGAATCTTCCTAAGACAATTCAAATGGGAGCGATTCAGTTTCCTGGCATGGCACTGGTATACTGTCTGGGTTTCACAGGCATACGACAATGAGGTCAGCACAATAGTTCTGTAGACCTTCAGTTTGGTAATCAGTCATACTTTTCTCCCATACTTTCATTCAGAGTCTCCCAAACACTGAGCTAACTCTGGCAATGCATGTGTCCATCTCATTATCAATATGTGAATCCCTGGATAGTATAAGGCCAGGGTAAGTGAACTTATTCACAGTATTCAAAACTTCTCCATTTGCTGTAATTGGTGGTTCCACATATGGATAGTGTGGTGATGGCTGGTGGAGCACCTGTGTTTTCTTGTTGTTAATTGTTAAGGCCAAAATTAACACAAGTGTCAAAGAATTGATTGATCCATACTTTGTTGCATCTCAGCTTCAGAGGCTGCATTGGAATTAAATTGGAATAGGGAAAGATGGAAGAACCAGAAGCCTTTCAAAATCCATTCTTAACACAAATATCAGAAATGATACTTCATTTAGTGCCCTCTCTAAACTACCCCCTTAATTCCCAGTTGCAGGTTGGCTCATTCTAGGGGTTGACTATACTTGGTTCAAGACACTCTATGGGTCTACACTCCTGAAACTATAGTGGTCTGCCATTTGACACATTTAAGTCAAGGCATTTACCACAACGACATATGAAGAACAATGTAAACAAACATCTTACCAACTTGGAGGAACACCCTACCACAAATACACCTCCTTGCAAAGAATGGACACATACATAGAATACACTGAGAGAGAGAGCACCTACATAGCCAACACATGTGGTCAAGTCATCTAAGACCAAGTTATCTCATACCTTAAATGGTGCAGGGTTATAGGGCGGCTGGTACCCTCTTCCTGCTGTCAACAACCTTGGTCTCTGAGTCTCAGCTAGACACTATTTCACAGCTTGACTGTAGTCACCACTGTCTCCAGCTTTAAGTTCAGTTGATGCCCTGGCCTGGGGTCCTGTGATACACTTTTGGAATGCCCAGAACTTAAATATCTGCTGGAATAGGTTCTGGGTTTTTGTTTTTTCTGAAAGTAGCTTAGTACTTCTTAGTACTTCTGATAGTACCTTAGGCCAGGGAGCTGTTGTCTCCCTAACAGGATCAAAGTACTAGGCTCCCAGTTCCTCTGGCTAACTTATTCTATTTGCAGCTGAATTACCTAGAAGGCTCAATTCCTTTTCTTTAAAACTCAGTAGTCTCTACAATTGCAAAATCTGGAAGTTAAGATTCATGATTGGGCCAGTTCCCACATACGTCTGTGGCTTGAAGGGCTCCAGTCTGCCATTCAAAGTCTCTCTCTTGATCATCTCCCAGGAGGCCCTCTGTCCACATTTGTCTTTGACAAGTACCTAGAACAAAATAGAGTAAATCCCTTGCTGGACTGGAGGGAAAGAAAGACAGTATCAGGCTCAGTATTCTCTAGGCCAATCAGGAGTCATGTTTCTATCCACATATGCAGCAATATCCCAAGGATATCATTCTGTAGTGGGTGGCTAAGTGGCACAGGAAATAGGCTTGGAATCAGGAAGATTCATCTTCATGAGTTCAAATCTGGCCTCAGACACTTCCTAGCTGTGTGACCCCAGGCAAGTCACTTAAACCTAATTGCTTCAGTTCCTCATCTGTAAAATGAGCTGGAGAAGAAAATGGCAAACCACTCCAGTATCTTTGCCAAGAAAACCCCAAATGGGGTCATGAAGAGTCAGGCACAACTTAAATGACTGAATAGCAGCAACAAAATCCTTCTGTAATATGACCACAAGGCTAGGTAAAAGTCAGGTTACATATGGGTCCCTGAAGGAACAAAGAAAGATTAGCAATGGACTTGGATTATAAAAAATAAATAGCCTAGAGAAGGAGAAGAACAGACTTGGCATCTCTTTAAATTAGAGTATTTCAAGTGATGGTCATTAAAACAGGTGAGAAAACAAGAGAAGGGCTCTTGAATGGAAGAATAAAGTGATCAGAGACTGGGGCAGGTGAGGGCATGGGAGGAAGTGTGTATCAGGGAAAGTAAAACTAGTCACAATCAGCTGGGGCTGATGAGGAGCAAAACAGGGCGTGGGGACAAGTCAAGATATGGTCGTTCGGGTTATGGAAGAGGAGGACTAGGGGAAGGTGGAAGGATTTTGTGAGACAAAAAGAGATAGGTACTAAATTGTTTCAAGTTGCTGCTACCTAGTTGCTGTTCTCTTAAAAAAGAGAGATAACATAATAGGATTTGATGGTGAAAGAGAAATGAATAATAATATGAGAGTATTATATATCATATATTATTCATCATATTATATATTATGTAATACTTAACAATAATAATATAATTAATACAAAAAAATAAGTGATCAACACAAATATATAAGATTAAGAGATATTCTCTGATAGATATCTAAAGGATAGGCATAGTCTTCAAAAGAAAAAATACAAACTTTCAACAACCATCTTAAAAATTGTTTAAAATCACTAATAATCCAGTTAATTTAAATCAGAACAACCCTGAGCTATCACTTCAGATCCCCAAATGAGCAAAACTGAGAAAAACTGTTAGAGAGGCTTTTGAAAGACAAGCACATTAATTAACTGCTAGTGAAGCTGTGAATTGGTTTAACTGTTCTGGGAAATGATTTGGAATTATGTAAGAAAAGTTATTAAAGTGTTCCTACCTTTTAATCCAGAGAGCTCAATTTTGGGCCCATGCTCCCAAGGAGATTATTGAAACATTTTTTTAATGCACAAAAACGTTTAGAGCAATAGTATTTTTGTGATAACAAAACACTAGAAACAGAATATATATGTCTATGTGTATAGATTTATATGTGTATATATAATACATATGTATGTATATTTATATGTGTATATATACATATGTATGTATATACAGAGAGAACAGAGAACAGCTGAAAAAACTGCTACACAAATTTAATAGAATATTACTGATATGATGAATATGATGAATTCCTACAAGTCTTATTTTTCTCTGAAGTGATATAGGGTGAAGAAAGCAGAACCATAAGGACAATATACCCAATGATTACAATAGCATAAGTACAGCAAACTACAAAACTTGAGTCAAACACAATGAGTAATATTGGTATGTATCATACTATAAAGATTAAAGTATAAATTCTGCTTTTCTATTGATAATGAGTGAACTATAGCAGTTGAAAATAATATGCAGTCCTAATCATAATCACCCTATTAGAAATTTTGCTGTAGGAGGGGTTTCTAGGAAATATCTATTAAATATTTTCCTTAAAACCCAAAATTCTGATGACATAAGCACAAACATGAGTTGGTGACCAACTCATAGATGAAGAGCTGGAAGGGACCTCAGTGCTCATTTAGTTGAATCATCTCATTTTATAGATAAGGAGCTAGGTCACACAGAGGTTAAGTGTCTTTCCCAGGGGCAAGCAGTAAGAGGGAGATCCAGAATTTGAGCTCAGATTCCATGACTCATATTCAACACTTTTACACAAAAGCAATTCTTTGTTCAACTTAGATTTTAAAAGACACGTACAGAAGATAAGGGCAATACAACAGATGAATATAAGAGTAGTGTCAGGGAGAGAGATTTTGGAGAGACAGAGGTGTATTTGGATATAGAAGAGCCCAGAACCAGCACAGGAAAATTATATGTAGACTCCTCCACCCTGCCCTGGCATAGAAAAATGACCAGAATCTCTCAGAAATGCTGAAGTAGGCAAGCAAAGGTAGGTGAAAGGCACTTCCAAAGCTGCAGCAGAGGGAGAGGAGCTCCAAGAAGAGCTCAGCAATGGGGTTCTCCACAACAGGAGAAAGGAAGAGAAAGGCCCCAGACACATACCAAACAGGAGGCAGCCTCAGAACCTGCTAGTAAGAGCACAGGGTAGGACAGCTTGTGAATCTTCACAGCAGGGGGAGAAAAAGGACTGAGCAGCAGGGCAACTTGGAGCACTGGCCACAGCAGAAGAAAGGCACTAAACCAGGTAGCCCCGGCCCAAACTAGAGCCCAGCCAGCCTGGGCCTGAGCCGCAAAAGGAGACAGGGATAAACAATTCCTAAAGAAGATGAGGCCTAGTCCTCACCATCATACTCAGGACCAAGCTCAACCTGCCCACAGCATCCAAGAGGAGCAAAGTTTGACCCAATCATAGCACCCCAAGCCAGATACGGAGCCTGTTTGTACGAGCAAACCAATCAAAATACCAAATTCTAGGAGGAAGTATTTCAGATTCAGAGATGCCTATGGGGTATAAACCAAAGAAAAGACTTTATAAAAAGTCCCCAAAAAAAGTTCATGGGTAAAAAAAGAATGTCCTGACCACAAGGGTTGCAAAAGTATCTGGAAGAAATACAAAAGGGGGGCAGCTAGGTGGTGCAGTGGATAGAGCACCGGCCCTGGAGTCAGGAGGACCTGAGTTCAAATCCGCCCTCGGACACATAACACTTACTAGCTGTGTGACCCTGGGCAAGTCACTTAACCCCACTGCCTAGCCAAAATAAAATAAAATAAAATAAAAAATAAAAAAAAAGAAATACCAAAGGGAATATAGCCAGGGAGGAAAAAATGGCGAGGAGACAGTGGGAATTCTTACCCAAGAAATTAATGCCCTGAAAATCAGAATGGGTCAAACACAAAAAGACTCAATGAGACAACAATAGACATTAAAACAAAATCAAAAGATTGAAAAAATGGTATAAAGAGGAAAATAATTCTTTAAGCACAAAAATATTTATAAACTGCTCTTTTTTGTAGTAGTGGAAAAAAATGAAACTAAGGAGGTGGATGCCTTTTGGAAAACAGCTAAACAAATTATGACATATTCATGTAATGGAATGTTATTACACCATAAGAAATAACTAAATAGATAATTTTGGAGGAAACTGGAAAAGGTTCTATGATGATGCAGGTGAAATGGGCAGAACTAGGACAATAATCTATACAGTAACAATATTATAAAGAAAAACAACTTTGAAAGGCTTTAGAAATCTGATCAATGAAATTATAAGCTCTATTCCAGAGGACTGAAGATGAAACATACTCTTCACATCCAAACAGAGAAGACATGAACCCAGGATGTAGTATGAGATACGCTTTTGGAAATGTCCAACATGGGAATTTGTTTTACTGGACCATATATCTGTGCTACAAGGGTTTTCTTTTGCTTTTAATTTTTTTATTGTTCAAAGAGAAGGAAAAGTGAGAGAGAAATTAAATCGTTATATAACTTTTAAAAAAAAGAATAGTGTCAAGAATACTATAGCTTAGGAGGAGGTGAGCTGGCAATAAATACCAAAGACAGTACAAAGTGACTTTTTAAATTTACTTTGGAAGCAAAATAAAAATTAAACTAGGGATAGGACTATTGTTTAAGGCAGATGGAATGATGATAACGAATAATGGAGAGGATTACTAATTAACTCATTTTTCTTCTATTTTCTATACCTTTCATTTGTACTGTATATATTTTGTATATCCAAATATATTTGTGTCGTCTCCCCCATTAGAATGTGATCTTTAGAAAATAGAGACCATCTTTTTGCCTTTCTTTTGCCACGGTGGAGCAGAGGATCTCATATATAGTCAGCACTTAATAAATACTTGTTGAATGACTGAATATTTTTTCTATAGGTAATGGGGAACCACTGGAGATCCTTCAGTAGAGGAATAACATGGTTAGACCTATGCCTTAAGGAGATAATTCTGGCAGGTATATAGAGGATAGATTGGGAAGGGGAGAGACTCAAAGCAAGGATACCAATTAGCAGACAACACAATGGTCTATTTGAGAGGTGACTAATGTGGACAAAATTTTGCCTGGTATCATGCCTAAAGAAATCAAATACTTTATGCTTTGGGGAAGTGCCCCAATGGCCCTGGAATTTTCCAGTGCTAAGATTAAACTTTGATGCTACATAGAATAGACAAGAATGTGATTTGTAAAATTTAGAGCTATAGAAACTTATTATCTTTATTAATGTTTATGCTAGACTAGTAAATAAGAGAATCAACCATCAATCAACAAATATTTATTAAGCTCCTTCAAGATATAAGACATGGTAGATAAGGCCATAAACACAACACATCTTCATTTCAACAAGGCATTTGATAAATTTTCTCACGCTAACCTTTAGGATGAGATCGAAAACTGTAGAATAGATGAGAACAGATCAAAATAAAATGCTTTTTGCTTTTTGCTAAGTACTTTCTTCACAACAGACTTAAGGGTTAGGTAAGGCAGGGGTCATGAAGTACTATTGTCTCCATGTTGCAGATGAGGGAATTGAGGCCCAACAGGTGAATTGGTTTGCCTGTGGTCACATAGCTAGTCAGAACTTGAGGAAGGCTTGAAATTCACATCTCTTGACTCCAAGGTAATCATTTTGTACACTATTCCGTGCTACTGTTACAGTTAGGTGGGTTAAAAACTCATTCAATAACTGGACCCAAGAAGCGATGGCTAACTGATCAGCGTTCAATTAGAGAAAGGCCTCTAATGGAATATCTCAATAATCTGTCTTTGACTGAATACTTTTTAAACTATTATTTTTATTGACAGATTTTGTTTGGACACATCCATCATTTCCCAATAAGCAATATTCCCCCAACCGAACATTTCCTTCAAATAATAATTAAGCAAATTCAGCTAATATAGTAATTTTGATTCATGGCATAAATCATTTTCCATTTTTGTATTTTACTGTTTCCAAACAAAAAGGATTAAAATGTAATTTAACTGTAGAAATTTGGAAGCAATATTGTCCAACATATCTAAGTGGTTTTACTGCATTTTACTATTGCCATTTACACCATTGCATCATTGCATTGTTTATATTATTCCTTTGTTTCTGTATTATTTGTTCCATACTCATTCATACAAGTGTTTCCATATTTCTCTGCATTCTTCATATTCATAATTATTCTTTACTGTGAAATTATATTCCATTCTATTCATGTATTTTAATATGGCCATAAATCAATGTAGCCAGAATAAGAACAAAAAAGATAGATTGGAGAAAATACCTTTTCACCAAACATCTGACATTCAAAATCTCTAAGGAACAGACAAATCTGTAAGATTAAGAGCCATTTCCCAATAAACAAGTAGTTAAAAGAGATGAATAATCAATTTTCTTTTTTTAAATTTTAAATATTTTATTTTTTCCCAAGTTCACATAAAGACAATTTTTAACATTCATTTTTTAAATCTTGAGTTCCAAATTCTTCCCTCTCTCATCTCCCTCCTTCCTGAGATAACAAGTAATTTGATATGTTATACATGTGCAATCATGCAAAACATATTCCCATATTAATCATGTTGTGAAAGAAGAAATAGACCCAAGGGGAGAAAAAATGAAAAATAGTATGCTTCGATCTGTATTCAGACTCCATCAATTCTTTCTCTGGACATGGATAGCATTTTTCATCATGAGTCCTTTGGAATTGTCTTAGATCATTGTATTGCTGAGAATAGCTAAGTCATTCACAGTTGATCATCATGCAATATTGCTTTTATTGTATACAATGTTCTCCTGATTCTGCTCACTTCATTTTGCATCAGTTCTCATGAGTCTTTCCAGATTTTTGTGAAATCCGCCTGCTCATCATTTCTTATAGCACATTTCTTTTACCACAACTGTTCAGCCATTTCCCACATAATGATTGTCCCCTCAATTTCCAATGAATAATCACTTTTCAAAGGAAAAATGGCAAAGTATCAATGATTTGAAAACGTCTTCCAAATTACTAGAGAAATGAAAATATTAATAAGACTCTGAAGTGTTATGTCATACTCATCAAATTGACAAAGATGGAAAAAGTTGGGAAAAGTCAACAACAGAGGGTCTGTGGGGAAACAGGCTTATTAACATACTGTTGGTTGAATTGTCAATTGGCCCATCTGTTTTTGATAAGCATTTGGAATTATGTGGGAAAAGTTACTAAACTATTCTTACTCTTTCACCCAGAAATACCAGTGTTGAATTTATATAATGGACAAAGGAAAGCTCCCACGTGTTTTAAAACTACTACTTAAAATGGCAAGCCAAAAAAAAAGTTTAAAACAGTTATATGCACAATAATTGGAAATTGTTCTTAATTTATAGGTTTATGTCAATTGTCTATGGATTTTGAATATAAAATGTCTGATGAAAAGACATTTTCCCCAATCCATTTTTTTCTCCTTAGTCTAGCTCATTGATTTCTGTGGGAATAAAAACTTTTATATTTTATATAATAAACAATTTCATATTGTCTTTTATATTCTCCTTTTCCCCATGATGTTATGAATTCTTCCCCTATTCTCAGTTATTAAAAATATAGCACTGTATGTCTCCACTCTGGGCATTCCATGCCTGGAACGTTCTCTCTTATCATCTCTATTTCCTGGCTTTTCTGACTTCCTTCAAGTGCCAACTAAAATCTCACCTTCTACAGGAAGTTTTTCTCTTAATTTTATTGCCTTCTTCATTATTTCCTATTTCTCCTGTAAATAGTTTGCTTGTACATATATGCTTGCTTGTTGTCTCCACCAATCGATCATAAACTTTTTGAGATCACAGACTGTATTTTGCCTTTCTTCATATCCCATCACTTTGCACAGTGTCTGGCACTAATTGGCACTTGATAAATATTTATTGACTGATTGATTCTCTGAGCCTCAGTTCCTTAATGGATAAAATGACAGAGTTGAACTTGATAACCTCTGATGTTCCTTGTAGCTCTAAATGCACAATCCTATAAAATATCTCACTTCTTCCATGAAGCTTTTCCTGAACTCCTCTAGTGATAAAATACCACATATAGCATTCAGCTTGATACTTTATAAAGTAGTTATGATATATTAATATACATGTACTATAGTTATCTCTATATGTGTCTTAACCCAAGATCACATAAATACTAAATAGAAAAGCCAGCATTCAAACCTAGGTCTTCCGACTCCCAATCTAGGACACTTTCCACTACACCATAGGGCCTCTAGGTCAGAGACAGCCTACCTAGTCCCAGGAAATCACATATGGATAAAACAGTGGAGGGATGGATGGCTCTGAGGTAGAAGTTTTTAAAAGAAATGTTATACTGGGAAGAATGAAGACAGAAGAGGAGGAAGACAATAACATAGCACATTCCATCCTGCTCTGGGTTTTTGTGGACCCTGAGACTTCTTTATCTTCTGCCAAGGTCTGACACTGGGGACTAATGCAATTCTGGAAAGCTTCATTGATCTTGCTGTTGCCTTTCATGGAATTTGATGCTATTATTGCATCCTTCCTGTCTCTGGATACCACTCCCCTCCATCATTGGGTAATGGTAGTAGATTTCTAATCTCGGTGTTCTTGTGGTGAGCCCCAGTGATGGTACAGATGTCAAGACAGAAAATAATTTAAGGTCATCTGAAGAGCAAACTATTAACCCACAAAGTCCTGCTCCCCTAGAGAGGTCAGAGTGCTAATAGCAACAGCATGGAGCCTTGCAACTGAAACAAGGCAGACTAGTCAGTTTTCTGTCAGAAGAGGTCAGAAAGTGGTTTGGTTTGGGCCATGACTATTGAGAAGCTTAATCTTTAAAAAATTATCCCGTTTCTATGTTTTCATAGTAAATTGTCTTTTTTTTTTTACAATTACCATTTGACTTCCTATAATAGATATTAAAACTCATTGGTCTTTTCAGGGAGAGTTCAGAGTTGAAATGGTGACTCAGAATATTAATTTGGGAAACCAGCCTGGAAGGACCTAAAGAATGCTACATTTATTTGTTTAGGATGGGCAATTTCCTGAAATTAAAGGGCAAAAAAATTCAGGAGAATATCTTTAAGGTACCTTTCTATACTAAATCACACTCAATACCATATTGCCTCTCATATATTTAGACTCAAATTCACAAATTGTTTGATCAGGGTTGGCCCTAGGCAAAATTGTATATTAGGCCAGATTTGACCTTGACCGCTTCCTAGCTCCTATGTTAGAGCCTTTTTCTCTTCTCTACTCTTGGAGCCCCTGTTCCCTTCTCTAACGTCTATCCTGCATGTTATTTCTACAAAGGAATTTGCTATTACCTTGGTACCCAATTTGGGCATTAGATGCCCATTAGATGATCATTCACATCCTATCTCCACGTGTGGGTGTACCCCTCAGCTTTGTTCTGGGCCCTCTATTCTTCTCTCTACACCTTCTGTGGTCACATCAGCTCCCATGGGTTTATAATTTTCATCTCTATACAAGTGACTTCTAGATCTATATAAGCAGCTCTAGTATCTCCTGAGCTCCAGTCTTGCATCACTAGATGCCTCTTAGATGTTTCCAGCCAGACGTCTGGTAAGTATCTCATACTTAACATAGACAAAACAGAACTCATTATCTCTCCTCCAGTATATTCTCTCTTCCTAATTTCACTATTTCTATTGAAAGCATCACCAACCTTCTAGTCACTCATATTCTCAACACCGTGGTCATCCTTCAACTCCTCACTTTGCTTCACTCTGTATATTCAGTTGGGGTCCAGGTCTTGTCAGTTCTACCTCCATAACATCTTTTATTTCCTTTTCCTCTCCACCCTCATAGCCACCACCCAAATTCAAACCCTCATTACCTCTTTCCTGGACTATCGAAACAGTCTTTTTATGGTGCTCCATGTTTCAAGTCTCTCCCAATCCAGCACCTCCTTTACAAATCTGCCAAAGTCATGGCCAAAGCACTGACCATGTTACTCCTCTACTCAACAAGTTCTTGGGGGGTAGCTAGGTGGCACAGTGGATAGAGTACTGGCCCTGGAGTCAGGAGGATCTGAGTTCAAATCCGGCCACACATAACTCTCACTGGCTGGGTGACCCTGGGCAAGTCACTTAACCCAATTGCCTAGCAAAAACCAAAAATCAAAAAACAAAAAACAAAAAAAAACCAAGTTCTTGGGAGTCCCAGTAGCTTCAGGGATAAACTCCTCTACTTGGCATTTAAAGCCCTTCGCAATCTGACTAAAGCTTATCTTTCTAGACTTATTAAATATCATTCCACTTCATACACTCTGTCCAGGCCAAACACATACAACATTCTATCTCCCATCTCAGTACTTTTGTATCGGCTACCCTCATCCCATGCCAGGAATGCACATTCCCTTCATATCTACCTCAAAGCTAAGCTCATTAGGCTTTTTCTGATCCCCTGAGTTTCTAGTGCTTCGCTTTCTACAAAACTTATGTTGACTTACATATTACACGCTGTTTTCCTGGATAGATTATAAGTTCCTTGAGGGCAGGGACCTTCATTTTGGTCTTTGTCTTCCCAGTGCTTAGTCCAAATGATTGGCACGTGGTTGGAACTTACTGCTTATTAATTGCTTGATTACACAATCTGAGAGATATAGCACTCCCTGATAGAAATGGGATCCAATGGGATCTTGACAAGATGGAATAATAGTCCAAATCTAAACTATAATTGAATAAGGATAAAAATGAAATTGAACATGTGTGTTCAAAAAAGCAAATGCATAAGTAGAAGATGAGGTAAATATGGCTAGACAAGAGTTTATACATAAAGAAGTTCAAGTTTATAATCAACCACAAGCTTGATATTCATAAGCAGGATGGCACAGCAGTCAAAAACTCTAACTTGATATTAGGCTGTGTTAATGTCAGGCCCCTCATCTGAGAAATGGGGGGGAGTGGTACGTTCTTCTCACCTAGACTACTAAGAACAGCAAAATGTTTCGAACAAGGAAGGTCTTGGCCCTGTTGTCTCCTACCCTGGCAAACTATGTGTGAAATGTTGCACCCAGTTCTGGGCCCCACTTTGTAAGATGTTGATAAGCTGGAACAAGGCCAGAGAAAGGTAAGCTAGCTGTTGAAAGGACTTAAAACCGTGACACGCCAGACAAGGGTGGGCGGAAAGAATGGAGGATGCCTAGTGTAGAATCAAGGAAGCTTGATCGTCTTAAAGAAAGAAGGTAACAAGCATTTATTAAGCCTTTACTATGTGCCAGGAGAAGGAAATGGCAAACCACTCCAGTATCTTTGCCAAGAAAACCCTAAGCAGGGTCACCAAGAGTCAGACAAGACTGAAACAACTCAACACCAACAACATGTGCCAATCACTGTGTTTTACAGATACTATCTCATTTACTGGGCATTCTGGGAAGATGTTGGAGTAGGTCAGAAATTTGATCCTCACAACAACCCTTGAAAGTAGTTGCTATTGTTATCATTTTTTCAGTTGAGGAACATGGGGCAAATAGCAGTTAAATGACTTATCCAGGGTCATACTGCTAGTAAGTATCTGAGACCAAATTTGAATTCAGGTCTCCCTGATTCCAGGCCTAGTATCCTATCCAATCTACTGCGCCAACCAAAGCATTTGAAAGGGATTAGACATGTTCTGTTTGGCCCCAGACTACAGAACAGAAAACAATAGATTGAAACTGCACACAGGAAGATTTCAATTTCATAATAAGGAAAACATTCTAACAAAAAGTATTCAGAATTGGAATTGGGCTGCCTTGGGGGTCTGTGAGTTCTCTGTTCTCAGGAAAAAAGGATGGCTGCTTCATCCACAGACAGAATTAGATGACTTTTGAAGTCCTTTTCAACCCCAAAATTTGGGGATTCATAGGATTGTAGACTTACAATTGTTAGTGACCTCAGAGGTCATAAAGTTCAATGCCCTCATTTTGTGGATGGAACCCGAGGCCCAGAGAGATTAAACAATTGCTTAAGGCCACGCAATAGCACAGGGGTAGTAAGTAGCAGAATTAGTATTTAAACCAAGGTCCTATGATTCCAAATCCTGCTACATACGCAGTTTAAGAAAAACTTAAGTGGCACCACCACTTTCAGAGTTCTTAAGAGAATTAAACAAATAATTTTTAAAGTACTAACTAATAAAGCCTTAAAGTGCTACTCCTTTAAGGATTATTTGCATTTTAATCTCTTTAAAGTGGAAAAGTCTTAAATTCTCAAACAAGGAATTTTCAACACTTGAATAGAAGAAATCATTTTGGTGGCAGGACCACTTTTACCTGTCAATAAAGCCAACTCACTTTATACAAATTCTATAAAATAAAGACTATTTAGAGTCAATCTTTAAATAATAATAATAATAAATCTTATAATTTCTCCCTCCCTTGCCTTGGGAAGAAAAATGAAGTCACTGGGAATCTTTCACTCTTCTGATTTTCACCCCTGGTATTAGACAAAATCATGGCAACCAGTGTTTGTCATTTTGGGCAACTATCAAAAAAAAAATCTTTTTTTATCTAAGCATAAGGAGAAGGCAGATCCCAAAATGCAGTTCTATCAGTTTGAAATCTAGCTCTGGGGGAAAAAATTGGGAAAAATTGTGAATAGACAGGTATAATAACATAGAATACAAAGGAACTGTTCTTGCCTTTGAAAGAAACAAAGACTGTCAAATTAATACACACCACTTTGATAACAGATGAGCAATCTAGTAAATTAAGAAGCAAAAAGTGCAACCTATCTGTCAGTGGAAGGGTACAAGGAGGGGTGTGTTTTTGAGGTCATGCAGTATCACTTGGTATGGGACAAGGAACAATTTAAAAATTTGGCAGTCTCCACATGAGGAAGGCAAAACCGAAAGACCTGAGGTATGTACTGCACACAAAAATAGTACCACATGAAGTGAAAAGAGAATGTGGAAAACAAATTAAAAGTCATGAAAATTGTCTGATGATAAAGATATTCCAGGAAAAAAAAAAAAAAGATGGCATTCCTTAATTAAGTCAGAATAAAATGGCAGTGATCCTTTTCTCTGCACATAGCTCCACCTTCGGAGAGAGACTGTGAAGTACTTTGTGCTTAATAAAGTGTCCCTGTGTCTCACTTCATGTGAAAACTACACCCTGATCCCACAGTTGAAAAGGACCTTAACTAAAACATTTTACATATCAGAAGAGCTAGAATGGAGACCCAGAGGGGTAAAACAATTTCTGCACAACCACCCAAGGGATAGGGAGAGTCAGAAACAGAAGTGACCCCTAGGAGATGCCAACTCGAATGAGGGTACATGGATTGCATTTTTGTACAACAAGTATACATTAATGTATATATAACACACATTAAACACGATAGCATGGTTCCCCACTTAAAGGAAATCTGTGTTAATTTTTTTCTTGTAAATTCAAAAACAGTTTCCCATATTTTTCTGAATTTTTTTTATGATTTGTTAAAGTAGGATAATAATATCAACATTTATACACTTCTTTATGATTTGCAAAATCTTTTCCAAACAAATCCTTTTATTTAATCCTTTTATTAAGGAGATTTGTTCTATAAAACTTGGCCAGTCACAGGGCTGCACTTGAGGACCTAGAGGCCACATGTGGCCTCAAGGCCCAGGCTCCCCACCCCTGTCTTAGAGTCAAGGAAGCTTGATCGTCTTAAAGAAAGAAGGTAACAAGCATTTATTAAGCCTTTATTGTGTGCCAGGAGAAGGAAATGGCAAACCACTCCAATATCTTTGCCAAGAAAACCACAAATGGAGTCATGAAGAGCTGGACACAACTGAAACAAATGAACTATAGAAAAAATTGACTCTGAGAGAAATTGTCACATAGCTAAGTACAATCAATCCTCAACATTCCTGTGTTTCACTTTAGCGACTTCAAGCATTCCTATGATCGTATTAGTAACCTCATTTTCACTTTCCCTTTGGCAAAGCACATTGGCAGCAGTAGAGCGCAGCAGAGAAAAAAATGAGAGGTTCGATGCACGCAAGTTTGTCAGGCCGCTAGTATCCTATGAGGTGCTTGACTAGACTTGTTCACATGCATTTGCTGCAAATTTTCATTGTTTACCTTCAAAACTCAAGTTCTGTGTTGCAATTACATTCCTAAAGCAAGTCTTTTGGACTCTAAGCCCAAGGGTGCAAAATCAGTGATGAAGCTTAGTGAGAAAATAAAGTTGTTAGATAAACTCCATGCCAGAATGTCAGCATCCACAGTCAATATGAGTTTGGTGTAAATGAATCAAAGATTCCTTATCTCCACAAAAAGGAGAAAAATATTTGTGCATCCACTCCAGAAAATGCTAAAGTAACCTCTCAAATACCCAATGAAGGAAGTGAAAAAATGGAAAAGCAGCTAAGTTTGTGGGTGAGTGGTCACAGGTGCTCAAGGGCCCTACCTCTTGTGCTGCCCATGTCTCCTGGTACCCTAGTGTCAGGCCAGAGAAGAGCCAAGCCAGGCAGTGCCAGCCTAGCCTGGAGTTCCATGGAATGTCTGACAGGGTCCGGGCCTCACCCTGAGGCATGTGTTTTTCACTGGGGAACAGGTCAACCATGGAGCCGAAAGGGAGAGTAGAGAAGGAAGCTGCCCTTTTCCCTTTTTTACCTCTGGGTTCTTCTGACATCGCAGCCTCTGCCCTTTCTCCTCCTGTCTCATGTTGCCTCTCTTCTCCCCTGAACTTGGGTTATTTCATGGTTACTGTGTTAGGAAAACTGTATATGATCAGAATAATTTTTTTATGAAGAATTGCATGCAGAAAAGTGTATTTTCAGCAATCTCTAGTGAAAGATTACAGTTTTGAGTAGTCATGGAAACCTAACTCCCTACTTCTCAGGTTCAATATATCGACATTCCCGTTTTTTACTTTCATGCATGTTTTCTAGGAATGTTACCCTGTGACAGTTGAAGATTGACCGTGTCTGAAACCAGATTCAAACTAAGGTCTTCCTGACTCCAAGTCTAACATTCTTCAGCACCTATCTGCCTCATCCTGTATATCATATATTATTAGTCTCATAAACCATTATTAAAACTGAGTGTATGGTGTCAGCGGGATGTGAGTAATTATCCGAAACCTTCTGATCTAATCAAATATCCTTTCCTACTAATTCTCAACTGATAAATAGATTATATTCCAAACATGTATTCAAATCAATTCAATATTCATTTATTAAGGGTTTACTATAAGCCAGGCACTGCTTATTGAAGATAAAAAGACAAAAGCTAAAGTCCCTGCCCCAATGGAGCTTACATTCTTTTGGGGAGTGAGTCCAGAAAAGAAACAATGCGTAAGGAATAAGTAATGTTGGTGGTAGGGGCAGCTAGGTGATGCAGTGGATAGAGTGCCAGGCCTAGAGTCAGGAAGACTCATCTTCCTGAGTTCAAATCCACCCTCACTTACTAGCTGTGTGACTCTGGGCAAGTCACTTAACCCAGTTTGCCTCAATTTCCTCATCTGTAGAGTGAACTGGAGAAAGAAATATCAAACCACTCCAGTATCTTCAAAATGTATGTAGTATGGTATAGGAGGGCTAGCTTGGGAGTAAAAAGGAGGACCTGAGTTCAAATTCGACCTCAGACACATAACACTCACCAGCTCTGTGACTCTGGGCAAGTCACTTAACCCTAATTGCCTCACTAAAAAAAAAAAATTTGGTAAATTTAGCAAATTATTACCACATAGATAATTTACATGAGGGTAATTTCAGGCTGATGATAAATACAATTTATCCTTAGTGTAGGTATAGAAAGCACTTTTTGTCAGCCACCAATACATTGCACCATTTTGATAATGAAGCTAAAACTAAAGGTGATCAACATGGAATGATTTAGCAACACTGTTATTGTTATATAAACTTAATAAAAAATGTCACATGCCACTTAAATGACAAGGAAAAACCACATGTAATGTACATGTAATTTCTCAGAGTGGCAAATCTACAACCAAATTCTCAAAAAGGAACAGAGGAATATTTATGGGGCTCTTTAGCTTTTTGCTCAATGATAAGATAAGAGGGTTAGGTTTTTTTATTTAAATTTGAACCCCACAATCTAACACAGTATCTTACACGTGCTTGATTTTCAATTATTGCAAAGCACCCAATAAAGAACTTATTGACCATGCTGTCATCTATAACAGGCATGCATCACCACTGGCATAGTCAAAGTTTTGATACTGATTAAAATGTTTTATTATTACATTATGTTAAATTGCAGTAGACTCCAATCCTATTAAAGAGTACAGGAAAGAAATCATTCAGGAACTTGAATGCATAATTTAACAGCCCAGCCACTGGCAAGCATTGATTTAAATAAGCTTTGATAAAAGCTCCCTATCCTTTTGCTCTCAATGTGAAATGCAAAAAGATTCTGGATGTTGCTTAATGAGTATTTTCTAAATATGAAATTATTTGAACATGTGACATCTCTATCCTTTAGTAATGTCCCTTAGAACAGCTACAAGGGGGATGGCCTTTTCAAATCATTTGTCATTGGTACAGAAAGCAGTGGTGAAAGTTAATCTCATTAGCCATCTTGATTTAATTAGATGTACAGAATGATTTTAACAGCATCTTTTCACATTTTCATAGAAATTAATTGTAACAATAATCATACCTTTTATGGAAGAAAGAAGAAAAAATAAAGATAGAACGTACCTCATTAGAGTTGGATCTGACATAAGTCATACTTGGCATGCAAATGCAGTTTACCTAAAAATACCGTAATAGTAACATAGGGCAACATTTAAAAAATAGATAAATGCTAAGCTGTAAAAAAAAAAATACAAAAAAGAACACAGGTTAGTGAAGTTAATAAAACCTGGCAATGACACAAAATAATACTAATGAAAGGAAAAAAATTAAAATAGTACAAACAACTTTTTAAAAAATGCCAGATAGTAATAAAACAAATTCCAGGCAAATATCCTATTATGAAACAGAACAATTTTCCCATACACTTTTTTGCCATTCTAAGAACCCAAGATACTTCATTTGTAATACTGTTCTGCACTTATTACTTTAGAAATCTGCTTTTAATAAAAGATATAGTGTTTTACCAAAAGGCTTGCTGAAGCACTTACTAGTGAAAAAGTACCAAATAAATGCACAAAACCATCATAACATTTGAAAACTAGGAGGATGAAAACTCAAAAAGTCTATGAAGCTTACAAAAAGAGACAACAGTAAGCTTTGTTTTTAATTACCACACCATTATCAGCATATGTAATATTCCAATAGCATGTAATGATTGGAAAGGTGTTATTCACTGATTTTGTTACAAAGTCACTTGTTTTCATTCAATAAAATTTAAAGTATGCTTAAAAAAACATTTTCAAACTTCAACTGACTCAGTATTTTCTCCCATGATTAGAAATCATTCAAACAGCAAAATTCCAGATAGCTATTAGAAACCTGTTTACAGTCAAGATGATAAACACCAGTGGAAAAAGCTAGACAAAAAAAAAAAGAAAGAAAGAAAGAAAGAAAAAGAGTTTATGTAAAATACCTTTAAAAATATCAACATGTTTAAACTTCTAGAGTTCATATTAGCCTCATAGCATTATGGGTACAGGTAAAATTCATTTACCATGAACTGTGCTGACTTCCTTGGGAGATCTCTTTGCATATATCTGATAAACCTCTTCCATTTCCTAAGTTCCCTCTCTCAGGCCCTTATCTTCATAGTGTGGGTGACTGGTTAAGGTCCTCCCTGTGTACCGTTTGACTCTGGCTCATTATTTCATGCTTCCAGCAAATACAGCCTTTCTTCAAGTGTTTGACTTGATCCAATTCATCAACTTCACTATGTCTGGGTCATAGAGGCCTCTCAACTCTGATGACTCTGCCACCATTCCTGACCAGAATTTGTAGCAAAGATAGATGAGTATTAATACTGGTACTGAATACCTCATTAATTTACACCTCTTTGATGTGTAGAGATGGACTAATTTTAAAAGTAATTCCCGCATGTCATTGCTACATAAGCCAAATGATGCAAAAACACACACATGATATGTATTAAATGCTAAACCTCCAAACAGAATAGAGTGCATCAAGTTGTAGGCTGTTTCAGGCTTCAGTCCAACTGTGCATTTTCCCTTATTATCCATGGACTACACATTGGCACATTGGCGACAAGAAAAATTAATATCAAATTTAATACTGCCTTCTCTGTCAAAAAGCAATCCTGACAGTGAGAGAAGCCCTCCTCCCTCTAAACAATCTTAGTAATATCTTTGCATTCCTGCTCTTGAGGCTCAATTAGGTTGGATGCTGGGCCCCAGCCTGGAATCTCTTTATCCTATAAATTGAGAATGTCTTGGTCTAGCCACAGCTACCAAATATCCTTGCCTCTTTCATTAAGATTTATGGTGAGTTAGATCACAAAGAGCATAACAAACAAAATAAAGTGGGTTTTCTTGTTTGGATTGCCAAGGGCAGATAGGGCCTCATGACCAAGCTTTGCTCCTCATATGCCATCTCAACCTCTTTTTCTTCCTGAAAGTATAAAAACTTTTCTGTAAGTTCACTTGGTTGACAACCATGTACTCAAACATATGGGTGACCCAGGCTCTCGAGACCTCTTTATCTCAATTAAAGATGCCTTTTTCCTTCACTTATGAGTTTGATTTATTTCAGTGCTAACATTAATGGTGGCAACAGTGAGATTCACCAGAGATTATGTATGCCATAGTCCTGGGAGTGAGCTTTTGGACACCCTGGTACCAACACAGGCCTCTTGTGCCCATTCCCCAAGGCCCTCCCATTAAACCAGCAAATGCCTAGTACTGGTTGAATCTAGACTCCCATCATTTTTGGCTGAGTTGCCTCTTTAATCAAGAATACTGGTAAGGACCCATGGGAAATCCAGGATCCATTTTATCTGGATCCTTAAGGGCAATACGATTTGGGTGCTTGCAAGTTCTTGGATCTGATCCTCAAAAACTGCTAGCCATGGTGAGGGTCCCCTGGTAAGGATAAAATTAACTATTTAAGGATAACCCTCAATAAGGCAGGGCCAAAAATTCAAGAACCCTGGATGGGAATCCTTTATTTAGAGGCTATTAGAAGCCATTAAGAGGGAAACGGAATCTAGGCCTTCATCCCTCAAAGAAAACATTAAAAAACTCAAAATTTAAAAGGAGGATAAATTTAAAACATTTCTCTCCCAGGAAAGATTAGGCCAATTGGAATCTCAAAAGAAAGAAAATTGAAACGAAAATAGACTCTCTCAGGAAACGTGAAAGACGTGAGCAAGGCACTCAAGAATCTGAATAATCTATGTTTCTAAAGTATATGGTTTACAGAATTTGACCTAAAAAAAGAACTTTCTTGTGTACACACCAAATTATTTTTAAGGAAGCAGCAGCCTTTTGTCCGTCTTTGTGGAGTGTTGTTAAGTATAATGTTTGTATCTATTGTGAAAAATGATTGATTTGTGTCTTGGAGATTCAAAGCCCCCAGCCTTCTGTCCAAAGTTCTTCAGAAGAACATTACTGATAATGAGATTGCATTGATCTTCTCATCCTGGTCAAACTCCAATCCAGAAAAAATTTAATTTAAAAAAATAAATTAAAAAAACAAACAAACAAACAAACAAACAAACTCCAACCCAGGCCTGAATTGATTTTATCCTACTCAGACTTAGGTGGAGAAAGATTTCTTCTACCTAGACAGCCCAAAGATTGGGGGGTGGTATTTCCTCTATCCGAATTGCGGGTGATACCAGCCCCTGTTGACCTAGATTAAGTGACCGAAGTCACCTACTCAAGATCTCATTTGAATATAACCCACCTCCCAGTGCTTTGACCAATCAGAGTTGATTGGGATCCCTTGGGAACACCTGCACTCCCTAGGGCATATAACCTGTACCCCTAAATCCCAAATAGAGCCAATTCTTAACTGGTCGCCCTTGGGGGGGCCCAGTTTTGGACTAACTCCCATGCAATGCATGTCAAGCCCGCTTGAGAGAAATTAAACCATGAACACACACACCCTAATTTCATTTGTCTCTTAGAACAGACTGTAATTTATCGGGGTTTGACACTATGTGGGTTTGACTGGAGACAGCTAGTAATACAAACTGAGAGTAGAATCCTTTTCCTGAAGCCACTGTCACATACTTGTGAATGTTTTCTTTGTCCACAGAACAAACAGATGTCTCAAAGCTGTTGGTCTGTTTCTGTGCTTTTCTGTGCTTATGTTTGTGAGGTTCCTTGAATCTGTACGATTGCAGTTGTGTGCACAGAGCTTAAAAGGAAGAACTTTGCCAGCAAATCTGTGTGTCTGGTTAACCACTCTGGTAAGCTCTAAGTTTTCAAAAAGACCCTTATTTTCCTTTTATTTTACTGAACTGTGGCCAGGTTTGGGAATGTAAGGATTGGATTAACAGTCTTTAGAACTGTTTTAAGGGAGATAAGAACACCTCTTCCCCAGAATAATAGGTTCAAGGTTTTACAGCTAGAAGAGAAAGGTAATCTTACTGATATAAGAAAAAAGTAAGCTTGTAAGAAGTATTAGAAAATCTAATTGTGTATGTGGGAGTTTTACAAATTAAGGTGAAGTAGGAATCAATTTAGGAATTATTTTTGAATTAGTATGTGTTTTGAACTTAGAAATTTTGCTGTAAATTGTATGAGACTCCTACTCATTTTTATAATAGATTCAGATTATTTTACAGCTAAGAAGGAAGAGGATCTTTAGACATAGCCCCGCTATTCCTGCCTTCCATTAGCTTGTAAACTGGGGAGGTTTATTATGTGTCCTGTATCTTTAATTCTTACATGGCAGACCACCCATATCTCGATTGAAATAAATTGATAGCTTCCCACCCTCACTAAGCCAATGTGGCCCCTTGGGAAAGAATTTTGGGCACTCTAGAGACCAAGTTAGAAATTAAACCAAAAGATTTAAGCCTCGGTCAGTTAAAGAATTTTTAGATATAATGGAAACTAAGAATAGCAAGTATTACCTACACCTAATTGTTAAAAACATTTTCTGTAACCAGTACCCTAGTTGGTATAGTAGTACCTCAAATATGTTGCTTTACACAGTTTCTATGAAGAAAGGAAAGGCAGGAGAAAGGAGAAGGGGGCAGGAATTAGAGAAAGATCAGCCCCAGCCCCAATTTCTCTTCAGGTATTCTCTTCATCCTCTTTTCCCACCAGTTTTAGAAGACTGAGTAGCTACTCTTTCTATTGATAAGGTATCCAGTAGAAACACAACAAATACTAATAACTAATGGAAGCTGAGTGAGGAAAGAATTTTTTTTTTTAACTCAGAGAAGCATCAGCTAGAGGGTAAGTTCTCTTCCTGCTCTTAAGGTTAAAACATTAATTGAAAAATTATCTTGAATCCTAAAAGTTTGTAAATTCAGGTTTAATTGGATCCCAAAACTGAAGTCTGTAGATTATGTTCAATATAAATCTAAGAAACTGTCTAACTCTCAGATTCTATTTCCTAACATTGCCAACCCCAATATCTGACATCAGGGTAATGTGTTTAAAACGGCAAAATAAGGTGGTTTTTTTGTCCTTTAAGGTACATTTTGATCAATGATTCTCCATAATGGCCTTAAATGCAATCAGTTTAGAATTTCAGCAACTTATGTTTAAAATGTATGCTATCATTGTAAAGGCTGTTTGTATAAGAAATGGTAAAAGGGGCAGTTAAGTGGTGCAGTGGATAGAGCATGGACCCTGGAATCGGGGGGACCTCAGTTCAAATCCAACCTTGACACTAGCTGTGTGACCCTGGGCAAGTCACTAAACCCCAAACGCTTAAAAATTAAAAGAAAATTTGTTTAAAAGTTGGTAAAAATTGAAAAGTACAACTCTCTTGACTTACTATAAAGTATTAACTCTCTCTAGATTCTGAAAAGTAAAAAGTAAACAGAGGGGCAGCTAGGTGGCGCAGTAGATAGAGTACCAGCCCTGAAGTCAGGAGGACCTGAGTTCAAATCTGACCTCAGACCAAACATTTGACACTAGCTGTGTGACCCTGGGCAAGTCACTTAATCCCAATTACCTAAAATTAAAAAAAAAAAAAAGGAAACAGAGAAAGAGAAGACAGTAAGTATGATTAATTTGGAAAAACGTTTCAAGTTGATCTTTGGAGGCAACATAAACAGATCCTGATGGTTAACTGTGCAGGCAAGCCTTTTGTAAGCTATTAACAGGGCTGGGAGATTCCCCAGAACCCCACGCCTATGCTTCAACAGGAACATAAGCCACTGTGGGCCCCCCAAAAGTTTTTGTAATTACTAGGAACATATTAATGGATTTTAAAAAAAAACTAATCAAGCAACACAGTATAATTGTGATACGTAAATTAATGAAGAAAATTACCTGGGTTGAAATTAACTATACAGATTGGGAAAGTAAGATTGTAGTAAATCATGAAGTTTAAAAATGATATGTGCTAAACTTATGAAGGAAATATTCAATAGAATGCAGACAACGGTGACTCCAGCTTCAGTCAGTTGTAATCAGTTTGGTTTGACAGGATGCATTTGCTGTGTAAATGTGGGTTGGTCAGATGACCTCTCTGAGTCCTAGCTTTCTTGTCTCTAAAATAAGGGTAAAACATTGGTACGATTCTACAGTGTGAAATGTGAAGAAAACATCTTTTAAACCTTTAAGCACTATCTAAATGCTATGATTGTCATTAGTAAATGTCAGAATCATAAAAAAATGACTAGAAAAGTTCTGGCACTTAATAACTACTTTCCTTAAAAAGGATCAAATAATAGGAATTATGATTGTCATGAATAAAACTGGTAAAGTGAAGGTTTTCCAGGAATTTGCTACCAAAGTTCAATACTGTGCCCATTACTTGGATTGTGTGAACATTTTACCTTCCATTCTATAGAGTGGAAAAAGCACCAGCCTTGGGATCAAAAGAAGTAAATTCAGTCCTAGCTCCTATCCTAACTAACTTTGTGACCTTGGTCAAGTCACTCAGCCTTGGAATAGGGAAAAAATTGATGATCTTGTAGTCAGAAGACCTGGGTTTGACTCCCAATTCTGCCATTGAGTAGCTATGAAACCAGGGTCAAATTGCTTTACCTCTCTGGGCCTCAGTTTCCTCGTGGATAAATAAGTGAAAAAAGCACTTAAGCACTTACTTTGTGCCAAGCACTGTGCTAGGTGCTAGGGGTAAAAAGACAAAAATAAAGACAATCTCCATCGTCCAGAAATCTACATTCTCATGGAGCTAGCCCAAACCAATTTAAATGTACAGGGATTTTCTGAGCAGTAATGCTGTTTGTTGCCTTAAAAGAATCTGAGCTTGGGAAAATTTGAAGATTGGTACTAGAAAGCATGAATTTCAAGTTGAGGCTTTAGGTCAAATATGTTTACAGATATTCCATTTGATAAAAAAATAATCAATTAAATGTTCTTCCTAGTAATATGTTACTAGAAAATATCATTCAGCACATGAACTTAAATCTTTTATCAGACAAAAAAAAAATGGTGAAAGCATTTTTAATCATGCTGATTTTTTAGAACCAACTACTTGGCCTAATGAAGAACTAACTGTTATTCATGGACAGCTGGTGAAAAAAAAATTATAAAGTTTAAGTGAAATTTTAACATGAGATTTATTTGAATAGAACTTTGTAGATAATACTATGGAATCAATGTTCCAATCCCTGTAACTATACAAATAGTGTTATTTTAAATGATTGTGGCTTTAATAATGAATATATGAAAATGAACTTAATTTCATTTTTCACTAATGATGTTAATATAGTTCTGGAAAGAAAGTCTGGAGTTGCTATAAAAGAAAATTTGCCTAAAATCTTCATTTGGCACTGTTTAAAAAATGGGTCACAATTATTCCTTGACAATTTCATATCCAAAATAAAACAAGTTAATCATTTGAAATATTTCTGGATAAAATTTATTACATTTATCACCAATCTAATAAAAATAAAACCAAGTGAGAAGTGTAGCTAAAGAACTTGAAATTGAAT
Source organism: Vombatus ursinus (assembly GCF_900497805.2). NCBI lineage: Eukaryota > Metazoa > Chordata > Mammalia > Diprotodontia > Vombatidae > Vombatus > Vombatus ursinus. The sequence goes on from NW_020954590.1 coordinate 105,771,252, forward strand.
TACAAAATTTGTTTGAGTACTGGGACCAAGATGTACAGTGTATAATTTATTGACTGCTACTGCTGTGTAGTGCTGAGGTCCTACCTCATATATGCACTTTTCTCATTATTCTTGTAATTCTGGTTTGGTTAACAGATTAGCTAATATTAATTTCTTGCAAGACTTTACTTTAATGATTAATATTCTTGAAGAATTTTCATTACTCTTAATTACATTTTAGTTAAGATCAACTAACATTCAGAAAGCACAAAAATTAATCAAATGTACAATATGAGCTTGGGAAAATTTAAAGATTGGTACTAGAAAGCATGAATCTCAAGTTGAAGCTTTAGGTCAAATATGTTTATAGATATTCCACTTAATAAAAAATAGTCAATTAAATGTTCTTCCTAGCAATATGTTACTAGAAAATATCATTCAGCTCATGAACTTATATCTTTTATCAGATAGAAAAAAATGGTGAAAGCATTTTTAATGATGCTGATTTTTAGAACCAATTGCTTGGCCTAATGAAGAACTAACTATTCATGGACAGTTGGTAGAAAAAAAATTATATAATTTAAATGAAATTTTAAAATGAGATTGATCTGAATAGTTTTCAGAATTTTATAGATAATACTATAGAATCAATGTTCCAATCCCTGTAACTATACAAATAGTGTTAAGATAGTTAGCTCTATTATAATCAGCCCTGTTGAAACTAAAAGAGGTTTCAGTTTAATGAATATAAATTGTACACAGATGAGAAATAATTTATCAATAAATCTCAATTAGATTTAATGACAATAAATATATTGGGAAAACAGTAGATTGGAATGTAACTCTATTTATCAAATCATGGTTGGATTGCAACCATAGATTAGTTATGGATACAAGAATTCAGAAAAATATCAACAAAAGCATTCTATTGAGAATCAATTAGCTATATGGAATTTAATAGAAACGGTACTGTATGTTTGATTATTATCTGTAAATTGTGTTCTACACAAGTAATGCAATGGATAAAGCATGGGGTCTGGAGTCAGGAAAACCTGAGTTCAAATTTGGCTTCATATACTTACTAACTGTGCAACCCTGGGCAAATCATTTAACCTCTGTTTACCTCAGTTTCCTCAACTATAAAATGGGAATTGTAGTAACATCTACTTCCTAGGGTTGTTTTGAGGATCAAATGAAATAATACTTGTAAAGTGCCTAGCACATAGTAGGCCCTTATTAATGTTTATATCCTTCTCTTGTAGAAGAATTGAAGCATGATCAGTTTCAAGGAGCAACGGAGGGAGGCTGCTAGCCAGAGTTACTCCAGGATATGGTCTCTGGCATGCACAGGATTGATTTGTTGAAGAGAGGGTAGTAGAGGAAAGATCTTTATGACAGGGATAATATCACTTACACTATCTTACCTTACTTTACAAAGCTGCTATGTTTAGAATAACAAATGTGAGCAAGTATTTATACACTTAAAATAATGTATAATAATAATAATAATAATTGGCATTAATACATGAAGGTTTAATAAGCACTTTCCCCATAATAAACCCATGAGGTTAATAGTGATTATTATTTTTCCTATTTTATAGATAAGAAAATTGAGGCTCAGAAAGGTTAACTGACTTGTGAATGGTTAGGACATCTGTGAACCGAAATTAAAAACCATGCTTCCTAACTCCAAACTCAGTAATCTTTGTACATATATTATAATTTATTTTAACCAAGATTCTTACCTTTAGTTTCAAAGACATTCATCAAACTTCTCCGAATCCACCATTTTAAAATAGTGTTATTGTTACTTTCGTATTTATGCCAGTTGTTATTCCTTAGCACTCCCACTCTATTAAACCTTTGTAAGAACAGTAATAAAAAATGGACAAAGTTAATAATCACAGCAATTACATACGACCTTGTGTACTTCATTCCACATGTACAGCTCTCATCTCTCTACTGAGAGGGAGAAGATAGGTTTCTTTACTTACTCTCTAGGACCAAGATTTTCTAAACTTACATTTGACCTTATTGTTAACCACTTATCAACCAATATCTTCTGTCCAGCTCCTTCTTCTTATAGGCAAATTTTCTTATGACATTTCTTTGACATTCCTTTGAATCATTTCAGACTCAACTTGGAGCTTTCATTCAGGCTATGTCCTTCCACTTCATCATCAGAACTCTCTAGAAAGCAATCCAGCTCCTCTAGCAATTCTATCCCAAATTATTGGAAGGAAGGTTACTGTTTTTTCCCTCAGCACACCGTGGAAAAGGACTCACTCATACCATTGCCTAATGACAGAAATACATTATATCTTTCTGCAATGTCTGAGTGTTCATTTTTGTGACTATACCTATCCTTCAAAATGGATTTGTTTTGCTTTGTTTTGTTTTCCAATAAATTGCTAATTTTGGCCCAGTGTAAATATAGCTTATGCTGGTATGACTGAAGGTCTTTTTTAGATTACATGTTCCTAGGGGGCAGAAATACTGTTTCTTACTCTCTCTGGAAATCAAAAGTGCTGGAATCTTTCTCTTCTCCTTTCTCAAAAAATAATGGCATCTCCTTCAAGTCACGCATAGCAGCAGATTAGAGTAGTAATTGAAGGAGATTAGATGGAGGAAAGAATAAAAGGGAATTTAAAAGTGACACTGAAGAAAGAAGTAGGACTCTGGAAGTTTTGCTGTATTTTTACACAACAGAGACAATATTGAAAATTACCAAAAAAAACAGACTTGAAATTTTCCAAACTCACATTTTGGGAGAGTCTTTGAGGAGCCCAGTTACTCTGGAATAGGAGAAGGGGAGGGCTGTCAGCCTCAGTGTGCCTGTGGGGCTGAATCAAGAAATGTTCAAGGATCAAAAAGGCAGAGACAAACAGTATCTTTAAGGAAAAATAGAGGCTTGTCCTTGAAGCCACCAATGGGGGCTTAGATTAGATTCCAGTCTTGTATAAGGTTTGAGCCATTAATAAATAGATATAGATATAGATATAGATATAGATATAGATATAGATATAGATATAGATATAGAT
>NW_020954590.1:105774281-105956685 GCF_900497805.2 Vombatus ursinus
TAGATATAGATATAGATATAGATATAGATATAGATATAGATATAGATGCAGAACAACGATTAAAGAGCTATACAGTAATCATGAAAACAATCTGATACTGGCTAAGAAATAAAATGGTGGATCAGTGAAATAGATCAGGTGCACAATATACAGTAGTAAATGACCATAGTAACATGGTGTTTGATAAACCCAAAGATTCTGTCTTCTGGGTCAGGAATTCACCATTTGACAAAAGTTGCTGGAAAGCAGTTTGGCATAAACAATTGTGTAAACCAACATCTCACACTGTATACTAAAATAAGGTCAAAATGGATAAATGATATCATGAGTAAATTAGAGGAGCATGGAAAAATTTACCTGTCACCTGTGGATAAGGGAAGAGTTTATGACCAAAAAAAAGAGTTAGAGAGGATCACTACTCACTTGTAAAATGGTTTGACCTAGTTGATCTTGAAAGCTGTTTCTGCATATAAAATTCTATTTTTCAAAAAGAATAGAAGAACCAAACTTCTCTCCTCCTTTGTTACCTTTTATTACTAGTGGTTATGATTTTTTCCCCCTCAAAACATTCTTGGATCTTGTACAACTATCAGTTCATGGACATAATTTTGAAAATCTTCCTTACTTCCCCTTATATACCTCTAGCATGTTCTCTTACAAGACTGTGTCTCCACTTCTGTTTAAAAAGAAATCAGCTTTACTTTTCTATTTTGCTATAGTTTATATTGAATTTTCCTGGCTGACAAAGGACCCCTTTAGAAAACATTCTGATGCTTTCCCCAAGGGTCAGATTAATCAAAGTTGAAATTACTCTAGGATAGTGTTTTTTTCATTTGTCCTGAGTTGAAGGAGGTTATAGCAGCCTGGCTTCTGCTTTATTTATAACTATTCAAAATACTTCCTTGACTACAGGGAAATCTGACATGGTAACCAAAGTTGTTAAGTTTTGTTCAGCGTTGAAGTGACATTAATTGTCATGACATTTTGCTTTGGAGTTTTATTGAAATGCCCCCAGAAGCGTGGGTGTCATTGTTTCATGTTTGTGCTTGGCTTGAGACTGAGTTTCTTCACACTTTCTCATATATTCGAGTACAGGTAATGTCATTCATGGCACTTTCCTAAAAAAAAAAAGATATTTTAAAAATACATACATGTATATATAAATAAATATTCATACTTGAAAAAAAAACTAGACCATAATTCAGGAAAGGCAACTCCTTCTCTGTAATTTATAGTCTTTGCCTGGGGTCACTGAGCCAGTGTGGCAGAGACAGGACTTGAACCCATTAAGTGGGATCATAGACATACACGCACACATATACGCTACGTTGTTATGTAGAACAGACATATATACATACATATATGTGTGTATGTGTATGTATTTTATATTTATGCATAATATACAACACATTACCATGTATACCAGACACACATATGCATACATATATGTGTACATATACATCATGTATGTGTATATATTTCATATAGATATATATATATACCACATTGGCATATATGTACACATATAGGCGGGTTGGTGGCACAGTGAACATAATGTTGGACCTGGAGTCAGGAAAATGTGAGTCTGAATTGGGTCTCAGACACTAGCTGTGTGACCCTGGACAAATTACTTAACTTCTGTCTGCCTCAGTTCTTTCATCTATAAAATGGAAATAATAATAGTACCTGCTTCATGGGTTCGTCGTGATGATAAAATGAGATAATATTTATAAAGCATTTTACAAACCTTAAAGCCCTGCACAAACACTAGCTTTTATTATTATATGTTTGCATATATATGTGTGTATGTATATATATATGTGTGTGTGTGTGTGTGTATATATATATAGAGAGAGAGAGAGAGAGAGAGAGAGAGAGAGAGAGAGAGGGAGAGAGAAAGAGAGAGAGAACTATAGTATCTATTTGTTAACTGATTGTGCCTTGTGGTTCTTCCTTGTAATTACATTATTTTGAAAGTATACATTTATCTAGATAATCAAAATGCATATTATCATTTTTCAAAATCCATTACAGTGAAGCACATAGTACTTTTTACTATTTCATCCATATATACTCACACACATACATATCATTTATCAATAAATGATGAAGCTATTTTGTTTATTAACTAATGTTATATGAAAAAAAATAAATTCAGGCCAGATGATTCTCCCAATTTGGATCCATAAGAAATAAAAACATCCCCCAAAGAAACACACAAGGAAAAACTATCTTCCTACTACATTTTCTAGGGGGAAGTGCAAAAGATTGTCACAGGAAATTTATATAGGGCTTTCCTCCTTAGATTCATAACTGAGAATCAAGTTATAATGTTTTTGCAGTTCATCACACAAAGGAAAACAACATTTTTCTTTGTTATTTTAGAAAGATTTGTTCCATAGAGACTTAATTCATATTTTCACCATACTTGGCACAGAAAAGAACTTACCACCACCATTTTCCCATCCACCAGCTTTCTCTTTATGGTAGTCTCTTTGCCATCCCAATTCTGCACATGAGTCAAAGAGCCGCTGTCCAAGATTACAATGCTCTGAAGAAGACAATACAAAGATACCAGTCACCCAGTCCAGAGTGTCCCACAGACCTCAAATCCTAGTCACCTGCTATAAATCCTCTAACATTTTACATAGGTTACAATCAAGACGTGATAAACTTATTAGGTAATTATTTTGAATAAATAAAGGGAATTCTCAAAATTCTTCTATTCCTTTGAGGACATTTGGGGGAGGTGAATTAGGGCAGAGTAAATCCTTGATAACTAAGGTAAAGTATAGTTCAATATTTTAAGGCATAAGTAGCTTTAAATTTATAACTCCCATCCCCAGAGCTAACATAATGGGTAGAAAATAAGATCTTAGATCCAAAAGGGATATTGGAGACAACCTAGTTCAACTTCATCATTTTACAGATGAAGAGACTGAGGTCCAGACATTCAGTGAATTACATAGCATTATACAGACAGTAAGTGGCAGAGGCTAGATTTGCATCTAGTTCCTTTAACTCCAATGCCAGTATAATTTCCATTGCACCATTCTGCCTCTCATAGTCACATGTCCCACTTTTCCCCATCACAAAATCATTAAAGTTAAAGTCTTTAGCCTCTTTTGCTCTCCAAATTATGCAATTACATCAGGCTTGAGCACTCCCACATTTAAATTCTATTCTTATTGAGATGTTATAATTTCATATTAATTACATATTAAATAATATTATAGCATATTATATGATGTACATATATCTCAGAGCATACTGTTCCACAGTCTTGTGCCTTCAACCAAGGTTATTTATCAACTCATTCTATTCTGTACAACTCTGGGAATAGACAGCTGCTGCAAAATAGCAGATAAAAGAATATGAATACAATTATCTTAGAATTAAAATCTGGACCATTTTTAGAACAGTAGTTAGTATGAATAGTTTGTCTTCTTAATTGACTACTTAATTGTCCACTTAATGGACTACTGTATATTTTTGTTATATTTGTCCAAGAGTCTTCAAGAAGAAAGTTTTCAACCTCACCTTGGTTTTTCGGTCATCTGGTGTGGTTTCTTCAAATGCCTCTCCCAGCTTAAAGGAGATTTCATCATTTTTAAAGATGCTTTTGGTCTTGATGGTAATCAAATCCCCTTTTGCACTGATGGTCATAATAGGTTTGGCCAGACTGCTCAGCTTCCTGCTAGCTAATCCTACTCCTAGAAACCAAACAAAAGAAGCCATGCCCAGTATTGCTGTTGACTAGTAAGGATTCCCTTGAGCTGCCCAACATCTTACTATCAGAGAGTGTTATTCTTTAAATGGCTGGATCTCACTGGTTATGCCTAAAGAGATTTCATCTTTCATGCTGCCAAATATCAAAATATAGTAGTTCCACTACTCCAGAAGAGGAAATAATGTCTCTGATTGACCTGAGAAAATGTTGTCAATTGGTTCCCAAACCTCTAAAACATTCATGAATGTCCTTAAGATGCCAAGATTGTGTATGTCACACACATCACTGGCATTCTGAACTTAAATGGTTGACTTTTTGAAAGTAAATGTAGAATCCTTCATAAAGACTCTGCTAATACTTCATTGTGAACTGGAAGTGATCTTTTGGTTTCAGAGGATATATGCCAATAAAGCATAAGCTCAGGCAGATCATTCCCAAGCAGGAAAGGCTTAGAATATCATCTTGGTAGTGGGATATATATTCTGATCAAGAACTCGTCCAGCTGTGTTTGGAGAGACTCTCTGCCATAAGCTTGGCCACTAGTTCTTGGATCATAGTTCTTTTATCATTAAATAAATAAAAGTCCAAAGGGCCCTCTATTTTGCATAATACCTTTCCATTTCTGCAGTAATCATGGTGGAGTACAGAAATGTTGAAAGCTGATCAGAGACTACCAAAATCCTATAATTTTCAGACTCTCTACAAATACTAATCTAACTATTAAGACTTTAAAATGTGAGTTTTTATTCAATTATAAATAATTTGAAACATTACTGGAGGAGATGAACCATCTTCAAAATGACACTCACTATAAATAAAATCAGAAGATGTAAAGAAATTGAAGATAAATGGAGAAATGGCTTTTAGGTTCTCCTCAAAGAAACAAACAAAGGAGCAGGTAGAATAATCATGTGATGAAGATAAAGAAATAGAGGAACTCTACAAAGAACTTAAGAAGACCCTTGGCCTCATTTCTAAAATACATAGAGAATTAACTCAAATTTATAAGAACACAAGTCATTCCCCAATTGATAAATGGTCAAAATATGAGTAGGCAGTTTTCAGATCAAGAAATTAAAGCCATCTATAGTCATGAGAAAATGCTCTAGATCACTATTGATTATAGAGAAATGCAAATCAAAACAACTCTGAGGTACCACATCACACCTATCAGACTGGCCAACATGACAAAACAGGAAAACGATAAATGTTGGAGAAGATATGGGAAAATTGGAACACTAATACATTGTTGGTGGAGTTGTAAAATGATCCAACCATTTTGGAGAGCAATTTGGAACTATGCCCAAAGGACTATAAAAATGTGCATACCCTTTGACCTAGCAATAGTACTTCTAGGGCTGTATGCCAAAGAGATCATACAAATGGGAAAGGGATCCATATGTACAAAAATATTTATAGCAGCTCTTTTTGTAGTGACAAAGAATTGGAAATTGAGAGGATGCCCATCAATTGGGGAATGGCTAAATAAGTTGTAGTATATGAATGTAATGTAATACTATTGTGCTATAAGGAATGATGAGCGAGCAGACTTCAGAAAAACCTAACAAGACTTGCATGGATTGATGCTGAGTGAAGTGAGCAGAATCAGGAGAATGTTGTACACAGTAACAGCCACGTTTTGCGATGACTAATGTTGATAGACTTAGCCCTTCTCAGCAATGCAAGGATCTAAGACATCTCCAAAGGTCTCATGATGGAAAATGCTATCCACATCTAAAGAAAAAACTATGGAGTTTGAATGCAGATCTAAGCATACTATTTGCTATTTTTTTCTTCTGTTTTGTTTTGTTTTCTCTTTCTTTTAGTTCCTCCCATTGGTTCTAATTCTTCCTTACAACATCACCAATGTGGAAATATGTTTAATAGGAATGTATATGTAGAGCCTATATCAGATTGTGTGCCATCTTGGGGAGGGAGAAAGGAGAGAGGGGGAGAAAAATTTAAAACTCAAAAGCTTATGGAAGTAATTGTTGATAAATCAAAATAAATTAATAAAAGTGTCAAAAAAAAGAAGACCCTTGAAACCAAATCAAAATATACTGTGATAATCAGTGACTTCATTGTGAAAATGGGTGCAGGGGAGAATGGCCAAAAATATATGTTGAGAATAAAGTAATGGAAGAGGCCAAAGGCTTGTAGATTACTTAAGAGCCTCATATCTGTATTTCATGACTACTTTCTTCAAGAAAAAAGTCAGAAAGTATTAGAAATTTTGAATAGAAAAAAAAATTGCCCCTCCCTCCCAAAATGAAATTGATTATTTTAACAGACAGGGACCAACTAGTTACTGAAGTGGTAAATGTTTCAGAATTAGTTGTCTCTGGTCGGTCATATCATCTACTGGTTAAAGGAAAATTTTAATATTAACACCAAAGTAGAAGGATAAATATGAGAAAAATACTGTACTACAACAGCTCTAACTTGACCTATATTAATAAGCTCTGAAAAATGGAAGATGAATAAAAATACATTGACTTAAATTATTGACATTTTAAAGGGAAGTTTGACCCGCATAAATAATTGCCATAGTGAGGAAGCCAACAGTGTCCCCAAACTTCCCAAAGCTAGCAGATTGTTCTCCTTGACAAGTAGAAAGACACAGAAGCTAAGGAAAACCTTAGTGTACAATTCAAGTTCATTTGCAAAAATGTTGTTGAAGAATACAACAGAAGATTATGAGTGGTAAAAAGAAACGAAAAGGAAAATGAGCATCTAGAATGCTTGGCATGAGATTCAATTAAGCCAAAGCATTCTAAGGTAAAATTAGAAAGAAGAAAACAAATAGATGTGAAACAGAACAGATTTGCCAGCATTCCTATAGTGACCTATTCATATCAATAATGACAGTGAAACTTATACATTTGACAATAACACCTCAATACCTGATGTCCTCTGTGAGGAAGTGGGAATGGAGTTCAAGATAATGAAATTAGAAAGTGTCAAACTTAACCAAACACATGAGAAATTCATGCCGAAGATACCACCATCTTAAAAGCATTCAAGGGTGAATTTTCAAGGTCTTAAAGGGGAGAAAACTTTAAAAGAAAATAGCATGGAGAATTCAGGAAACATATCACAAGTCTGGCACACACAACATAACAGAGTATTGAAGAGAGATTTCAGACAGCTGAGCATCTTCTGAACCTCTCTGTCAAAAGCAGAGCAGCTAATAACTTATTGATTTTCTGTAGTGATAATTTCATCCTTAAAAATACAGAGGAAGGGGCAGCTAGGTGGCACAGTGGATACAGCACCTACCCTGGATTCAGGAGGACCTGAGTTCAAATCCGGCCTCAGACACATAACACTTACTAGCTGTGTGACCCTGGTCAAGTCACTTAACCCCATTGCCTAGATTAAAAAAAAATACAGAGGAAGAAGGGCAAGGCAGGGTCAAAATGGCAGAGTAGCAGGAAGCAATATAAAATACTCCCCCCAAAATACTCCTCCAAACAGATTTGCAACATGCAACAGATATAATCTTGATGAAGAAATCCAGAAAAAGTCACAATTTGTCATTTTTATAGCCTACATTAGCAAAGAGAGACAGACAGAGGTCTGCATACACTAGAAAAAGAGCTAGTACAGAGTTTGTAATGTGGATAGCACTTCAACACTCAGGGGGAAACTATGAACCAAGGCAAGAGGAAGTTCCAGATCCATACAGGGGTGCTACCACACCTATGCTGGGGCAGCTTTGTTTTACTACTTGGATAAAAGATCCAGAACAGCTTGAGAAGGGAACCTGTGCCTGTACCCCATCTGTTCCCAGCCCTGGACAGTGGGCCTAAAAAGGAGGAGGTCAAAGCAAGTGGTAGCAGTGTGGCACGGACCTTAGGAATAGAGTGGAGTCTTAGTGCCAGCATCTGGCCCAGCCTTCAGAAGAATAATCAGGGCACAAATCCCAGACCAAGGAGCAGCCTAAAATTCTGTCATTCTGATCTAGCAGAGCTTTCAAATTAATAGGAGCTGAATCCAGCAGCAGTCAACAATTGCTCAGATCCAAACTCAGTTCAGAAACTTGCAGAGTTCTGGCCAGGGAGGGCAACAATCAAACTTTGCCCTGTAACACACCACTTTAAAAGAACTGAAAGATATTGGCCTACACCCAATTTCTGCCAGACTGATATCCAGTTTTCCCAACAATTTTTACCAAATAATGAATTCTTATGCCAAAATCTTCAGTTTTTACTCTTGTAAAATACAAGGTTACTATATGTATTTGATGTGGTAAATTGTATGTCTACTCTGTTCTATTGATCTACCTTTCTGTTTCTTAGCCAGTACCAGAGAGTTTTGATAGTTATTGCCTTATAATATAGTTTAAGATCTGGTACTGCTAAACCTCCTTCCTTTACGTTTTTTTCATTAGTTCCTTTGATATTCTTGACCTTTTGCTTTTCCAAATGAATGTTATTATTTTTTTCTAATTCAATAAAATAATCTTTTGGTTATTTAATTGGGATGGCATTGAGGATATAAATTAGTTTAGGTAAAATTGTCATTTTCATTATATTGGCCCTGCCTACCCATGAACAATTATTATTTTTCCAATTATTTAAATCTGATTTTATTTGTATAAAAAGTTTTTTTTTATAATTTTGTTTATATAGTTCATGAGTTGCTTTAACAGGTATAATCTCAGGTATTTTATACTGTCTAGAGTTATTTTAAATGGGATATCTGTTACTATCTCTTCTTGCATGGTTTTGTTTCTGATATATTAGAATGCTGATGATTTATGTGAATTTACTTTATACCCTGCTACTTTGCTAAAATTATTATTTGTTTCAACTAACTTTTTAATTGAGTCTTTGGGATCTTCCAAGTTTATCATCACATTGTTTGCAAAAAGAGGTTGTTTTATTACCTCCCTCCCTATTCTGATTCCTTCTATTTCTTTTTATTCTCTTTTCTATGGCTAGTATTTCCAATACAATATTGAATAATATTGGCTGAACAAGTTATGGTATGTGATTGTGATGGAATACTACTGTGCTATAAGAAATAATGAGCTTGATGATCTTAGAAAAACATGGATAGACTTGCACAACATAATGAAGAGTGAAATAAGCAGAACCAAGAGAATGTTGTATACAGTAACAGCAATCGTTTTAAGAACAACTTTGAACAATTAATTCATTTTGACTACTATAAATATCCAAATTAACTGCAAAAGACATATGAAGGCAGATGCTATCTACATCCAGAGAAAGAACTGATAAATAGAAGTATGTATAGAATGATTTACAAGCATTTCCATTACACAGTACAACAAAAAAGATGATAGAACATGAAACTGCAAATCTACTGTACACAACTTGCTATTTCTTTTTAAATATACAACAAAGTTATTATGTAAATTTCTTTTTTTTCTTCCATCCTCCTCCACCCCCCCACCCTAGAGATGGCTACCATAAGGTGCAGATAGCATCTTTCTTCAAATGTCTTTTTTAGTTAGTTTGGGTATTTATAATAGTCAAAATGACTTAGTCACTCAAAGTCATTCTTAAAACAATATTGCTGTTACTATATATAATGTTCTCTTGGTTCTGCTGATTTTGCTCTTCATTATTATATGCAGCTCTTTCTGTGTTTTTCTAAAATCATTGAGTTCATCTTTTTTGTGCGTGTGTGAGGCAATCAGGGTTAAGTGACTTGCCATGGGTCACACAGCTACTAAGTGTCAAGTGTCTGAGTTCAGATTTGAACTCAGGTCTTCCTGACTCCAGGGCCAGTGCTTTATCTACTATACCACCTAGCTGCCCCGAGTTCATCATTTCTTAATGCACAGTAGTATTCCATCACAATCATATACCACAACTTGTTCAGCCATTCCCTAGTTGATGGGCATCCCTGAAATTTCCAGTTCTTTGTACCACAAAGAGAATCGCCATAAACATTTGAGAACAGTAAGTTCTTTTGCTTTTCCCCTAATTATCTTCGGAAATAGACCAAGCGGTGGTATTGAATTGAATTGAATTGAATTGAATTGAATATTTTTTTTTAAAAAAAGAAAGCACTGAAAGTTTATAGATCCTCAGCCTGTCCCTGGATCATGGAGTAACACAACATTTAATACCCCAAGAAAGTAGCAATAGGACTAGCCCAGACCTTCCCTCCAGAAGTGAGGCAGAGCCCAACACTAACACATAAGTCTGAAGTCAGGAAGTAAAATGGAAGAATAATTAAACAAAAAAAGAAACACACCATAAAAAATTATCCTGGTGGCAAGGAAGCTCAAGACATAAATTGAAAAGGAGAGAATGACTCCAAAATATCTATGAGCAACACCTTACCTAGAGAAAAACATAGTTTGGGCATAAGCTCAAGTGGAATTCCCTGGAGAGATGAAGGAAGATTGTTTAAGAGTTTAAAATGTTTTTGTAAATGAAATGGGAGCTGTTGAAGAAAAAAATGGAAAAGAAATTAAAACTGCAGAAGAAAGAATTAGAAAGGAAATTAGCAGATTAGCATAAAAGGTACAAAACCCTGTTCAAGCAACAAATTCACAGAAAATAAAAATGAACCAAACAAGTCAATGATTCAATGAAACAACAAGAAATATTAAAATAAAGTCAAAAGACTGAAAAATAGAAAAAAAAATATAAGGTATCTGATAGCAAAAAGAATTTACCTGAAAAACAGATCAAGGAGAAAACAACTTAAGAATCATTGTACTACCTAAGTGCCATGACCAAAAATAAGAGCCTAGATATCCTATTTCAAGAAATCTCAAAACTGCACAGATCTTGTAGAACCAGAGAGCAAAGTGAAAATAGAAAAAAATGCACTAATCACCTCCTAGAAGAAACCCCAGAATGAAAACTCCCAAGAACATCATAGCTCAAAATCTAAACCTTCAAGGTTAAAATAAAATATTGCAAGCTACCTGAAAGACAAAATTCAAGTAGCAAGAAACCACAATCAGGATCAAACATAATTTAGCAGCCAATGGAAAGCTTGAAATACCATCTTCCAAAAGGTAAAGAATATGGGCTTGCAGTCAAGGATAACTGAGCCAGTGAAACTGAGTTTAATCCTGCAGGAATAAAAATGTATCTTTAAGAAGTTTGAAAGTAGGGAGAGTTTGCAGGGAAAGATACTGAGCTCAGTTTTGGACATGCTGAGTTTAAGATGTCTAGAGGGTGCCCAGTTCAAGATGTCTAATAGATGGTTGCATATGTGAGACGGGATCAAGTATACTTAGAGGACAAATACACTTGAGGTGATGCAATTATGAGAGTGCGAAGGGATCAATATGCAAGGTGTCTCAAGGGGAGGATGATATCAAAGACGTGGGGAAATTTTCAGATCTTATTGGTAATACCAAATAAGTTCTCACCTATAGAAAATCTTCATGGGAATTATCTACACACAAATTGAAGGCATCTTCAATGAGTTTGTAAGTAGGGAACAAGCAGGCTTTTACAAACAATACTCAACCAATAATGGATCATATCTTTACCATTTCCCAGCTGACTGAAAGATTTAGAGATTATAAGATCCCATCATACTTATTGTTTACTGATTATAAAAAAAAGCATTTGATTCAACAAAGCAAAATGCCACAAATGATTACTTTTTTAACAAGATATTTCCTATCTACACATTGAAATAATTCAAGAGTCTTTGAGAAACATAAAAAACAATCCTTTTAAACAACCCTCTTGATCATAAATATCAGGCAAAGAATAAAATAGAAGATGTATGATTGCCAGGAGGTGTTCATAGCTGTGATGAAAGAGATCCAGCATAGACCCCAAGTGAAGGGGGGATTCTCTATGGATACTGAGGTCTTATAGATGTTCTTTGTGAGTGACATCATGCTGGTTGCATCACTTTGGAATTCTACAGAGTTGTGGAACATTTCTGAGCCTCCTGAAAGAGAATAGTAATCACTCAAAAGAGTCTGATCTGACTATTCACACAGTAAACACCAAGTGAATGAAGAATATCCATTGCCCAGATTTTGACAAGCATTTGTATAAACAACAATAGAACCTAGCATGTCCATCAGTATAATCATCCTGGATAAATAGTACAGATAGACAATGAGTTAAGCAGAGGAAGGAGAGCAGACAATACTACCTTCCACAAATTGCAAAGCTCCTTTATTGACCCCAAGCTCACCATGGAAACAAAGGCCCATTTTTTTAAAGTCAACATTCTACTGGTGTTACTGAATGGCTGTAAGACACAGAGTACAACAGTATCTGAAGAATTAAATATGAATATAGCATGAGAACAATGTAGTGGAGGCTCTTTGTGGGCATAAGCGGGCTGCAATATTTAATAAGTGAAGCACTCGGAAGAACAGGAGCAAAAGCTAGCCCTGTGGAGCGGGCAAAGGATGACATGGTGGACAACCAGAGCATTCCACTGTTAGCCTCATCATGACGGGAGAGAGCGAGGCAGGCTTCCAGCACATTGGACAGACCCCTTGTGCTTGGTGACCTTCTGAGAAGACATAGATAACAGTCTGATATGACGAAAAGACATGGGGGAGTTGTGGCCTGCATTGTAGGAGGGTCTCCCAAAACAAGGAGATCACAGATCTGTTTGAGTACTAATCAATGGACTGTTTATTTAGGAAAAGGAAGAAATAACTTACTGGATAGTACTGTTGTAGATTCAGGTGGCAACCCTATGTTAAAAAGTAATGCCATAGCCAGATGTGAATGGATGTCTGCATACCGAAGTATTCACATGCCCAAGGAAAATTCTAAAGAAGTGTTGAAAAACACTCACAATTGAAAAACAAAGTCTGATGGGAAGTCAGAATGGCTCTTGAAACCAGGAAAGTAAAAGAGTATTTATTCAACCTTGGGATAATTGTGCTGGATTATCCACCTCCTGGAACATAAGATATCTTCCTCCTGTTCTCTAGGGAAGACAAAATGCTTCTCTCCAGACATCTCAGATGACCATCTAGTAACTTTCTGGAGTAAAGTCATATTACACTGACACATCCTTTTACTTTGCACAAACACACCCTGCCCCAGTACAGCCAGGGGCTTAGCATTCCAGGAATTGCCTAGGATTTCTTTTCTGATATCATCTAACAACCTAATGTCATTCCATACTCTTTCTATGACCTTGCACTACATTGTAGTATATTCTGACTCAGATCATATCCCAAGTTGAAATGGAACTTCCTCTATCTAAATCTAGAACATGGGATAGATTATTCCCTGAAGTTTTAGACTTATAAAAAGAAACATTGAAAATAGTCAATAATTGTGAAATACCTTTCAAGCTTAATTTAGAACTCTAATGAATTTTTTAAATTTAGCAAACAACTGCTTGCTCTGTTCAAGGCACTATTCCTATCTATATTAATTTGATTTTTGTTGTCGTTCAGTTGTGTCCAACTCTTTGTGACCCCATTTGGGCTTTTCTTGGCAAAGATGCAGAAGTGGTTTGCCATTTCCTTCTCAGCTCATTTTACAGATGAGGAAACTGAAGCAAACAGCATTAAGCGACTTGCCCAGAGTCAAACAGTAAGTATCTGAAGCCAGATTTGAATTCAGGAAGATGAGTCTTTTCTGGTGCTCTATCCACTGTACTATCTAGCTGCCCAATTTGATTTTTACTGCAAAATATTTCAGGATGAAAAAGGATTAAGTAGACAAAAAATTTCTTCAGAAAAATTTCATTTCTTTACATGTTAATATAAATAAATGAGGTCACTTACATCCCAGAAATAATGATGGTTCTAAATTATATATACTGTTCTTGATTAAACTTAAACTTGTATATTAGGAAAAGATGAAAAGCTCTTCCCTTTTAAGATTTGTTTAAGAATTAGAATGCCTCTTTGTGCTATTATATATGTCCACTAAAAACCTGGGCAAAGTCTGTGAGAAAAGATAAGCTGGGGAATTGCTATTACATGGTCCATATTTTGAAACCACATTATCACAAGGTCCATTTTAAGGTCTAAATTATTTCTGCCTTCTCTGAACTCCAGCGTAATTACTGTCTGCATGGTTAATTTGGAAATTAATCATTCAGTGCCTCATGAAATCTCTTCTATTATTGTCTCAGCTCTTTAAATCATTTGTTGTTATTCAATTTTCTCTTTTCTTTTCTCCCCAGCAAAATTGTTTCAGAGCAAGGACCTTCTTCTTGTTGGTAATCCCAACAGGGACTAGGACAGTATCTTATACATAATAAATATTCAATAATATTTGCTTTTGTTATTACTGAGAAATGAGAATTTACAAATTCAAGATGAATCCAAGTTTTGAGTAAGCTTCACACTATGTTACAGTGGATCCCACCTCCAATAAATTTGATATAAGAACAATAAAACTTGGCTCACCCAGTTGTTTCATATATTCATTAAAATTTTCACAAGAAGTTGATTTCCATGTTCCCAGGAGATGATCAACCATTTTGTTAGAGAACAAGTTGATTCTTTAAAAGGGAAAAAAAGATATTAAACTCTGTTATATCAATAAAATAATCATTATCAAAAGACACTTTCCGATTCATTACGATTCTGCTCTGAATTAGTGTTACCAAGGAGAAAATGGGGCAAACTTCACTGTGTACACATTTGACTTTTCTTATACCAGCTGAAACAGAAGAATCATCTGTAAACAGGAAGCAGTTATGAAAATTGTAGCCAGACTAATGTAGAAACAAGTTTTTCCAAGAATAAATGCTGCTTTTTCACAAGTCTCAAGGACTAATATTGTGAATATTACACATTGTCTTGTACTTGCTGATATGCTACAAGATGCAACAGCCAAAAACAGAGAAAGCCAGGGGGAAGTACCAGGGCCATTTAATGCCACAGTAAATGGACCTATACATACCTAAATAAAATACCCTCTGAAAGCATCAATTGGTAGTCGGGGGGGGGGGGGGGGCCCCCGGGGGGGGGGCCCGGGGGGGGGGGGGGGAAGAATCAAAAGTCAGAACTATACAGCAGTGTGGGAAAATTCCATGATAGGAGGTTAGTAGATACATGGTGACAACATTCTCCAAACCAAAAGTCAGGAAATATTATCTGACAAAGAATATTCTTAAAAAAAAAAAACCCAAAGTTTCATTATAAGCAGTTTCTTTCCCAAATCAGGACTCTTCCAGGAAATCTAGGACATGTGGTCATTGTACCTCCTTCCTATAGGGTATCATTTTATTACAGTTTAACATAATGTGATGTTCTTAATGGCCTTGAGTTGCCAAAAAAAAAAAAGATTATATTAGCATACTCTAAATTGGGGCAGGACAATATTTAAAACCATTCAAAATGGTTCTAATAGCAT
This sequence comes from Vombatus ursinus, assembly GCF_900497805.2. Taxonomy (NCBI): domain Eukaryota; kingdom Metazoa; phylum Chordata; class Mammalia; order Diprotodontia; family Vombatidae; genus Vombatus; species Vombatus ursinus. The sequence continues at coordinate 105,789,312 of NW_020954590.1, forward strand.
TTTTATAGTAAAGAGCCAATCTTCATTTTTATAAAAAAAAATTCACTTAAGAGAATTGCACTCTTCAGCTATGATAGTTAAATGCAATATTATAATTACCATTTTTGATCTGTTTATCAGATTGATTTTTGACATGGCATACTTTGTTTTTCATTTGGAAGGAAATTAGCAAATTCTAATTATCTAATGGAAATTATCTATGAAATATTCATCAACTGATGACATTTAGAAGAATGTTTGCTCTACAGTCATATTGTTGGAGAAGGGAAAGATTCAACTTTGACAATCTACATTTGATTATTCCAAGGACTGGTGGCAGCTTGTCAAACCTTATGGCTTCTCTTTGTTTTTCTCAAGGTTGTCTATCTTTAATCCATTTCATTTCTTATTAACACCTCTGCCAGAGGGTAGGCAGAGGGTTGAATAAACTTGAATACTCATTAGCATCTCTGAAGATTTAATGGAGAAGAAGAATAAAACTATTTATTAAAATTAGGTTTATGGATTATCTTCATAATCACTGTATCTCATTTATCCTAAAATAATGGAAAATGATTGTTTGATGTAAAGCCCTCAATGTCTAACTACCCATCACCATATTCTCAGCTGTTTCATGAAACTCCCTGGGCTTGATCTTGCTAGAAATTATTTTAACACAAAGAAATAGGAGCACTTACCTTATGACAATCTAGGAGCTGCAGGATTTCTGATTTCCCTTCACTGTTACACAGCAATCCCAAAAGTGGGCAGAATGTAGATGTTTGTTGTGGTGACTGGGAGAGTTCCTTCAGTTCTCCTTAAGTGGTGATAGTCTTGTCTTCTACCTTCTGTACAGTGGGGTACTAACTCAGAACTCTCCCAAGTCAGAGGAAAAGATAGTGCCAGGAGACTGGCTAGAATGTGATGACTTTGATCCAGTTGCTATGTCATAGGTCACAATGGTTATTTGTCTTGGAGAGCTAATGAGGTGAAATAGAGTGAAAAGAGAAGCAGGAACAAATGGTTTAGTCATGTTATAAAATGAGACATTTTCAACTCCATGTAAAAAAGAACCTATTAGTAAGCTTTCAATCAAATAGATACATTTACTTACTGTATTGTACTGTAATAAATATTTGTTGAATTTACTTGAACTGAATTGACTTTCTGAAGAGAAAATATTTTAGCAGTAGTAAAAAAAAAAAGGAGGGGAGGTTCAAAAAGAATGTTCAATTCCCTTTTATGTTCTGTCTTCTCCCATTAGATTGTAAGCTCTTTGAGGGCAGGGACTGTCTTTCTGTCTTTTTCCTTTCACCAGTTGTCCTAACTTTTGTCTTACCTCTGGAATTCTCTGGAAGAGAGAGCTTGAGGCTGATGACTTTGCTCAATTCTGCTTCTCTTAAATCCAATTTCCTACTTGTATCCCCAGCACTTAGCACAGTAGTACTTAATGAATGTTTATTGACTGACACCTCTCTTTCTCTCTCTCTCTCGCTATCTCTCACTCTCTCTCTCTGTCTCTGTCTCTCTCTGTCTCTCTCTTTCTGTCTCTCTCTCTCTTTCTCTCTCTCTCTCTCCCTCTCTCTTTCCACTCGTTTGCCAAGTCCTGTCATTTCTGCCTTCATCACATCTCTCATATATGACTCCTTCTCTACTCTGACACTGCCATCATCCTAGTGTGAGACCTCATCACCTCACACCTGAACTATTGTAATAACTTGTTGAAGGGTCACCCTGCGTCAAATATCTCCCTACTCCAGTCCATCCTTGACTCAACTGTCAGATTGATGTTCCTAAAGCACAGTCTTACCATGTTACCACCTTCACTATCCATTATAAACTCCAGTGGCCCCCTGTTACCTCTAAGATCAAATAGAAAATCCTCACACCAGCTGAAACAGAAGAATCATCTGTAAACAGGAAGCAGTTATGAAAATCATAGCCAGACTAATGTAGAAATAAGTCTTTCCAAAAATAAATGCTGCTTTTCCACAAGCCTCAAGGACCAATAGTGTGAATATTACACATTGTCTTGTACTTGCTGATATGCTACAAGATACAATAGCCAAAAACAGAGAAAGCCAGGGGGAAGTACCAGGGCCATTTAATGCCACAGTAAATGGACCTATATATACCTAAATAAAATACCCTCTGAAAGCATCAATTGGTAGTCAGGGGGAGGGGGGAAGACCCTACTGGGGAAGGGAAAGAATCAAAAGTCAGAACTATTCAGCAGTGTGGGAAAATTCCATGACAGGAGGTTAGTAGATACATGGTGACAACATTCTCCAAACCAATAGGTTATCCCTATCAAGGATTTAAAAATCCTTCATAGCTTGGGCCCTCTCTACCTCTCCAGTCTTTTTGCACCTTACTCCCCACTCCCCCCACCCCACATTCTGTGACATTGGACTCCTTGCTCTTCCTCAGACAAGAAACTCCATTTCCTGACTTTCCTTTTCATTGGTTGACCCCCATGCCTGGAATTCTCTCCCTCCTTATTCTGCCTCCTGGTTTCCCTGATTTCCTACAAGTCCCAACTAAAATCCCACCTTCTACAAGAAATCTTTCCTGAGTCCTCTTAATGCTAGTACCTTTCCTCTATTGATTAATTCTAATTGATTTCATATGGATATATACAAATGTATGTATACATACATCTTGTGTGTATATGTAGAGATAAAGTCAAGGGCCATGTATATAGTTTGCATGTTGTCTCCCCAATTAAACTATGAGCTCCTTGAGAGCAAGGCTTTTTTTTTATCTTTTTCTGTATCCCTAGCACTTAGCACAGTACACAAGACATAGTGTGAGTGCTTAATAAAGGCTCATTGACTAGACTTCTGTGGTTAAAAGATACACACAAAAAATCTGTTCAGGAAACATGACTTCCCATTCTTCTTGTCAATCAGCAAGCAGCTAATGAAAATAAAATCCAACTTAAATTTTTAAATCTCTTGCTCCTCTTAACAAAGTTGCCCTAAAATCCTATAGTCGATTAATCACCCAACATGGATATTCAAGAGGAAACATTGCAAAGAGTGGTTGCAAGAGGAATGTAACAGAGTGATGATGCCCTTTGCTAAAAGTCAGTTAACTACTCCTTTCTTAATCACTACAGCAAAATTCACCCAGTGCTTTACCCAATCTCAATGTTCAAAGGGACTTAAGAGGTCTCTTTACCTATATATTTTAACAGTTTGCATCAAATAAACATTTTTCCTGACCATTTTTAGGTATCAAAGGTGAAACAATTCTTTCACTTTAGTAAAAATACTTTCTGTCCCTTTCAGCAATAACTACAACATGTGAGAAGACAGAACATTAAAGGGATAATACCCATTGGTATTCCATTGGAATTAGTTGCTTTAAATATGCTTTTTCTATTCAACTTTGACTTAAGGATGCCAGTAAGTCTCTTGATATACACTGCAATGGTTTTATCTTTTATAAATTTATGTTTGATGTTCCTTGCCAGGAAAGGACCAAGATATTTATAAATATTTTATTTAACCACTGATTCAGTATGACTTCTACATTCAAGCTTGAAAACTGTCTTCCTTGGCCTATATTGTGAATTTTATATTTATCAAATCCTAATGGCAGTTTAATATCATTAAAGAAAAAGTCTACAAGATGGAAAAACTTTTAAATGTATTTTTTCAGTGGAGCCACATAACCTGTTATCCATGTACATCAAGTGATTAATAAGATACTTTGGTATGACTTCCTTTTTATTAGAAGTCAAACAGTTCTATTTAAGAGAGATGATGATGGGTTCAAAGCTAGGTAGAACCATATGAGACAAACTGTCTCCCTGAAAGATATCATCTTAATTTCACATTAGTAATGTGTTTAAACAGAGAACAGTTCTTGATGCATACATCAAATATTCTATGAATCTTACTCTACTTGAGTCTATTTTATATATTTGCAGTAAATAAAGAAGCCATGACTGGGGCGCTGAGTCAAGGGCCTTTTAATAATCAATAGGAGCAGAATACATGGTATGGTGCTTTCATGCAGTTTCTTCAACACCAAATCAATTTTAAATATCTTCTTATATCCCTGGGACTTTTTGGTGTGCCATTTTTGCTCCTTGGCTAATAAATAGTTTTCTTATATATGTTAATAAAAGGTATTGAGGGGATATAAGATATGAATGCTTTGTATAAAGTACATAAACATTATTGGCCTGCATTTGGAAGTGTCATTGGTGATTTCATCTTTTTTTTAATAGATATCTGGTGCCTTCTCTTAAGAAAAGATGAGGCTTATGCCTAAGAGGAAAGTGTTAAAGTGCTTTGCTAGCAATTCATGTACCACTATGAAACATTTGAGTCAATAATTATGGATCTTATACAGACCTAACACTTTCCAGCTTTGCAGAGAAGCTAGAGTTGTAGTCAGTTCCCCTTATACCACTACTATTACTACTACCACTATTACAGCTGCTACTGCTGCTGCTACTACGTCTATAACTACTACTATTATTATTTTTAGGACAGCGAAGTGGCAGAGAGAGCAACTAGGTGATCAAGTAGATAGAGTGCCAGGCCTATAAACACAACCATTTCTGGGCTTTTGTATATCTGAATGTGGCATGCTCTTGTTTTTTCTTGGTTTCTTAATAAAAATAACTTTTGCAAGCTTTCATCCTCCTGTAGGAGAAGAAAATTTATTTTGTCCACATCTTCATCAAGATCAAGGTGGAATCAATATTCCCAGAGATAAAGTGTGATGGTATCAAAGCTATGAAGACAGAGGAAACTGAGGAAAGAATTTAACAGAAAGCCAGCAGGGATAAAGTCCACACTCCCTCTCATCCTGCATCAACCACCAGATATAAGAAAGTAAACTATAATCTGTGAAAAGCAAAATCAAAGTCCATTATCACTCACTATCCATTACCAGAAGTTATTTCAGTCATACTTTCAAACTAAGTTGAAGGGTTGGAAGTTGAAAGGTTGGAAAAATTTCAAAAACTTTGTGAAGATCTCACTAGCATTTGGCATCAAAGCAAAATTAAAACCACACCCAACACTGTTGGCTTTCTTGGAGCTGTTTCAGAAACCACCAGAGATGAGAGTCAGGGCCTAGAGGTTCCAGGCTCTCTCTCTGTAGTTCTATAGTCGTATGAGGGATGGTTATTTCCTCCTTTATTTAGGCAGAATGTAATAAACTCAAATGCATTCCCTCTGGGCTATATTCCTTTAACTAAAAATTGAAAATGAATGATGACATCGCATGAATTCCTCCAGGAACAATTAAATATGCTTGTTCTTCAGCAGGTTTGGGCAATATGCTATTGCGCTAGAATATTTCACTTCATACTGATTTTGTGATAGTAGCTCCCATGGAAGAGATTTGCTCTAAGCTCATTTGGGTATTAGGTTATGGGGTAATGAACTATAGTAATCCCAATAGACTGTAAGGATTAAAAATTTTATTTAAGAAAGAGCACCAAATACTAAGTAAGTGCTTTTAAAAAGTGATAGCCAATATTTAGTTTTGTCAGCAGTTGCTGAGGGACTAGATTTTTAGGAAAGGAACATATGTATATATATATATATATATATGTAAAATCTCAGATACTATGCTAGAAGGCATAGAATCTTAGGTCTAGAGTTACAAGGGATTTCAGAAACTATCTAAACTTACCTCTTAATTTTCAGATCAGGATACCTGGGCCCAAAGATATTAAGAGACTTCCTCAAGATCATACAAGTAGTATGTGTCAGAGGCAAACAGTGATATCATTGGAATGCTATAGTCATGTAAAATTAGCTCCTATGGCACTCCATCCAAGAAGACTTCCCTGATTCTCCCTTCTTCTCCCCACCCCTTCCATTAGAATGATCTCTTCTCATTTTATACTCTTGGTCTTACTGATCTCATCCCCTTCTTCTCTATAGGCACTAAATAAATATTTGTTGAATTTAATTATTCCCAGTTCTATACATCCAGCCCTAATCTTTCTCCTGAGCTCCTGTTATCTCCACCCATGTAACCTGCCAGTACTTCAAACTCAGCATGTCTAGAACTGAAGTTTTTACCTTTTTCCCTAAATCAGTCCTTCCCACAAATTCCCTTAATCCTGTTGAATACTGGAGCACCAACTAATCCTGGAAAATTAGAGGGTGCTACCAAACAACTCACATCTGAAATTTTAAAGTTATTTTTTTACTCTTTTCTCTCCCTAATTTCCTACAATATGCAATCAGTCACAAAACCCTATCAATTTTACCCCCATAACATCTTTCATCTTTGTCTCCTTCTCTCTATTCATGTGGTTATCATACTAGCTCTTGACCTAATCACCTCTTGCCTATGTAAGTAACATTGTAAAAGTCTTATTTTGGGTAGGTTTCTTTGTTTTTAATTTTTCTTTTTTTTAGAAATAATCAAGCATTTATTTTCTCCTCCTCTCCCCTTAAAAATAGAAAAAAGAAAAACAAACCACCTCATAATAAATACATAGTCAAATAAAAAATTCTCATATTGGTCCAAAATTGTGTCCATTTTGCATGTTATTTCATCACCTCTCTGTCAAGAGAGGTAGCATTCTTCATTATGACTCTGGAAACAGAGCTGATTATTGTGTTGACCAGAATTCTTGAGTTTTTCAAAATCATTTGTTTTTATAATGTTAATGTTACAGTATAAGTTCTTTACCAGGATCTGCTAATTTCATTCTGCACCAATTCATACAAGTCTTCACAGGCTTATCTGAAACTGCTCCTTCTTCATTTCTTTCAGCACAATAGTATTCCATTACATTAATAGCCATAATTTGTTCAGCCATTCCCCAACTGATGGGCACCCCTTTAGTTCCTAGCCCTTTGCCACTACAAAAAGAGCTACTATAAATGGTGTGTGTGTCTGTGTGTGCGCACAAGAGAGTATGCATATAGGACTTTTCTTTCTTTTTTTGATCTCTTTGTGGTATAGGTCTAGTGGTGGTATTATTGGGTCAAAGAGTTCATTAACTTTTGAGGCAAAGCTCCAAATTACTTTCCAAAATCTCCTCCCAAATTCACAACTCCACCAACAGTGAATCAATACACCAATTTTTCAGAAGCCCCTTCAACATCTATCATTTTCCCATTTTGTCAACTTTGCCAGTCTAACAGGTATCAGGTAGAATCTCAGAGTAGCTTTGCATTCCCCTAATTTTTAGTGATTTGGAATTTAATTCTTTCATTTTTCTTCCTTTTCCTTTCCTTTTCTTTCTTCCTTTCTAGCATTTTTAAAATAGCTGTTGATAGCTTAGATTCCTTCTCTTATAGTGGCCCTAAAGGGCTATACAATTGTGCATTCCCTTTGAAACAGCAATACCACTACTAGGTCTGTATCCCAAAGAAATCAAAGAAAAGGAAAAAGGATCTATTTGGACAAAAATATTTATAGCAGCTCTTTTTGTGGTAGCAAAGAATTGGAAATTGAGGGGGATGCCCATCAATTGGAGAAAAGCTGAACGAGTTGTGGCATATGATTGTGATGGAATACTATATTATATATTATAAGAAATGATGAGCAGGAAGGTTTGGGGGAAAAAAACCTGAAAAGTCTTATATGAATTGATACAAAGTGAAGTGAGCAGAACTAGAAGAACACTACACCGTAACAATAATATTGTAACAATGATGAACTACAAAAGATTTAACTGTTCTGATCAAGATAATTATCCAAGACAATTTCAAAGGGCTCATGATGAAAAATGTTATCCACCTCCAGAGAGAGAGAGAGAACTAATGAACTCTGAATGCAGATTGAAGCACACTTCTTTTACTTTCTTTATTTTGGGGGGTGTTTTTGGTTTATGTTTTCTTTTACAATGTGGCTAATATGGAAATATGTTTTACATGACTTCACATGTATAATCAATATCAGGGAAGGGCAGGAAGGAAAAAGAATTTGGAACTTAAATTTTTAAATAAATAATGCTAAATATTTTTTACACAAAATTAGGAAATATTTAACAAAATAAAAACATGTTAAAAAAAGAGCTACCTCATCATATCCTTTGATCATTTGTCAATTAAGAAATCATAATAGCATTATAACTGATCTCCTGGCCTCTAGTATCTCTTTTTCTTTGTGATTAGCAATCCCTCCCTTTCTCAGAACTCTCTCAATAATTCCCTGTTGTAACTTCATTCATTCTCTTCCCACAATGACTTAAATCTTGTAGGCCACATTACTTCTAAGTCTCCTTCAGACAAAATTTCTGCATTTTGTCTTGTTGCCCTATGACTTCACTGGGCTGTCATAAAGCTCATCTATGATAATGGTTGTTAAGATGCTTTGACAAGTATTGAAATGTTATATAAATGCAAAGACTTCTAGTTATTTTAAGCCCTGTCTTCAAAATACTGGTCAATTTCACTATCAATTCAATTCAACAAATATTTATTAGATAACTAAGTGTGCTAGGCACTGCAGATTCAAAAACATATTTGTTTTTGTTTGTTTGTTTGTTAAATAGTTTTTAACATCCAAAGGAAAATAATAGCTTATGTTTGAGAAGCCATGTCACATGGTTTCCCAAACAGAATATCCCTACACCAGTAAAATCACAGGTCCACACCAAGAGTAAAATAACAACAACAACAACAATAACAATAATACATATTATGTAGCACTTTAAGGCTTACAAATCACTTCACCTACAGAACCTAGATCTTCCCATCTCCAAATCCAACCCTCCATCTACTACTCAGTGCTATATCTCCTAAGCTTTAAGGGATAGAGAAACACCCCACCTCACCCCGACTCCAATACCATAGAATCTGAGTAAGGGAAAGAAGATGAGCGGGTTTGCTATCAGTACCTTAGTAATTGAATTGCTTGTCCTCAAACAACTTGATTGCAATCTTCAAACAGTTAGTGCACTCACCTACGGAAGACGGATTAGTCTTATTTTTCTTGGTTCCAATGATTAGGACTAGAACCAGTAGGTGGAAATGCCAGGAGACAGATACCAGCTCAAGACAGGGAAAGTTTTCCTAATAATTAGAGTTTTCCAAATATGCAATGGGTTATCTGTAAAACTCTATTAAGAATTTTCTATGAGGTCTCCATCAAAATGTTCCCAATGTTCATGGAGAAGCCAGATAGTCACTTGTTGGGAATAATGGAGAAAGGATCCTTAATGTTTATATAAAGAGTGAAATGACTTTTGGTTTCCTCTAAGTGAACAGAACATTCTATGAAGCTAGACCTATGTCAGGCACCCAGCATTAGCCCCAAAATATGATCTGGTAAATCACTAACACCAAAGTGTGAATTATTTTAAATTATCAAATCTCTCAACAGGCTTTACTTAAAAGGAGAGAGAGAAAAAAATACCTTATTTTTATTGATCTTTTGCTCTCATATCACCTTCACTAACAGAAATATTCTGCCCCAGATCCCTACCTAGAAAATCATCCCTTATAACAAAGATTTTAAAAGGAAGAAAGAAAGAAAATGCAATTCAGCAAAATCAACTAACACATCAACCATTTCTGACAGTCTATGCAATATTCCATACTCATATTTCCCCATTTCTGAAAGAGGAAAAGAAGATGTATTTTTTCTCCTCTTCTCTGAGAATACTTTACAATCTTAAAAAAAACTCAGCAGGAGTAATAATCCAAAGAAATGTATAACGTAGAACTTCATATGCTTTGGCACAAGGGGTTGGGAGACTATTTCTGGTCACAGGGCCTTCCTGGGTTCTTTTCAATAGATGCCTGCTTACTCTGCTAGAGTATAAGGTCAACTTAGATTGCACACCAATTTTTTTCCTACTGACAAACTGAAAAATAAGATGACTTGTTAGGATACTGTGTTTGTTCTTACTCAGCCATGATCCTAAACTTTCAGTGAGCAGACCTGTCAACTCTAGAAGGAAAGTATTAATCAGGACTTGAAATAGTTAAGCAATATCCCTATTCCTCTATTATCACTGAAAGCTCCCCCAACAAACTCTACTCAAAACCAAGATGCTAAATCGGGTCCTCCCTCAACAAAGGATTTAGATTTGATATCTGGCAGAATCTGACCTACTTTTAACTTAGGTATTGCTATTCCAGTCATACGGGTGAGGAAGCAGAAAAATACAAAGACATCAGAAGGCGTTAGCTGAAGATTTTAGCATAATTCATGAGTTAGGGTTTCTGTGTGGTGAATTAGTTAATAAGCAGTACCACCTCTACCAATTCCTGGGCTTAGTGACAGAGGATTACTTATTGAGAGGCTACTTTTGCAATTCAGATTCCTACCTACAACCTTAATTAGCTTAACTGGAAATTGATGCCAAACTGTAGTCATACCTGGGTGTGTCAATATTACTACCCTTCCTACAGTGCAAAGTCAGCCTTTTCCAACTATTTGCAAAAATAGCAATAAAAACAGGAAAAATGGAATTTATGAGCACTTTTTTTCTTGTTAACAGAAAAAGATGCACTGACATTCACATTATGCTTGTTCATTAACAATACAGTGATCCTTTCGTTGAGTTACATAATTTAAAATGTTTTGCTTATTAACTTTTGAGATCCATTTAGTTAATGTTCCAAAGGGCTTCTGCATGTCACTGCATCCCTGCTTACACCAAAGACATTGGAAGGATTTTCTAAATCAATTGGGCAATTCCTCATTTCAAGCTTTAAGAGCGAGTGCAATTGATCATTCAATCAGCAAATTATTAAGTGCCTGCTATTTATTACAGCATTGTGCTCAGTCTGTGCAGATTCTAAAGGAAGTGCCAAGGAGACTTGCTAGGCCTAGAGTCAGGAAGAGTTGGGTTCAAACCTTGTCTCTGACACTATTTGGGTGACTGGGTTAATCTCTTACAACCCCAGTTTTCTCATTTGTAAAATGAGAAAGAATTTATTAAGCACCTACTATGTGCCAAAAATTATATTAAGCACTAGGGATGCAAAGAAAGGTAAAAGACAGCCCCTGTCCTAAAGGAACTCACAATTTAATGGGGAAGACAACATGCAAACAAATAAGTATAAACAAGCTACATGTAAGATAAATAAGATATAATCCACAGAGAAAAGTCAACAGAATTGAAAAGAATTGAGACATGCTTCCTGTAGAGAGTGGGATTTTAGCTGAAACTTGAAGGAAGCCAGGAGGTGGAGAGGAGAAAGCAGAGCACTTTAGACAAGGGGCACTACAACCATAGTATCTATCCTTCAAGGATTACCATGAGGTTCAGATGAGATCATGTATACAAAGTGCTTTGCAAATTTCAAAGCACTACGTAAATTCCGGTTATTATTATGACCTTCTCCATAAGGGAGAAGCTTCAATCCATTTTGGGGAGACAAAATGTAGACACTTGGAAGAATTAGAGAATAAGTACTATGTGGTACTGACAGTAAGTGCAATTAGAATTCCTAAAAGGACAGTGTAGCCAGATTTATTAGGAGGACCAAGCTTCATGGAGGAAATGGGATTTGAGGCGGTCTTGGAAGGGTAGGTAGCATTTGGAGTAGCAGAGGGGAAGAAGTCAAGAAAAAGCATGGAGGTAGAAATGAGTAGGGTTTACTCACTATAAAATGTGGAAACTGACTCAACTGGCATCTTCAAGTATTTGAAGGATTATAAAAGAGGCACTTGCTCTGCTTGGTTCCAAAGGGCAGCTAACTGGTACTGGGCCCGGAATCAGAAAGACCTGAGTTTGAATTGGATGTCAGATACTTTCTAGCTGTGTGACCCTGGGCAAGTCACTTAATCTTACTGTGCCTCAGTTTCCTCATCTATAAAACAGTGATAATAATAGCCTTTCAGGGTTATTGTGAGGATCAAATGAGTTAAAACCCACAAAGTGCATCATAACTCTTAAAGCACTACATAAATGTTAGCCATTATTATTACCAGAAATAATAGGTGGAATAAAGAAGCAAATTTAGGCTCTATGTTAAGAAAAACTTCCTAGCAATTAGAGCTGTGCAAAAACAGAGTAGACTGTGGTGGAAGGGAATACATTCAATTCTAAATAGATACATGCCCTTAAAAATCATACTATAAAAGAATTAGAAGAGAAGCAGATCATAAACCTCTCTCAGGTACGGGTAGGAAATACAGTCTTAATCAAAGAAGAAATAAAGGCAATTACAAAAGATTAAATAGATAACTTTGGCTACATGAAACTGAAAAGCTTCTGCATAGACAAAATTAATGTATCAGAGACAAGAAAGGAAGCGGACAAATGGGGAAAAAAACCTTTGTATCAAATTTTTCTAATAAATGTTTAGTATCCAAAATATATAAACAATTAATACATGTACATGCAAAACTAATAGTAATTCCCCAATAGATATTTGGTCAAAGGATATGGAGGACTGCAGAGTATTCACAACCACGTGAAAAAATGCTCCAAATCACTAATAGCGAGAAAAATGCACATCAAAATAACCCTTACCCTTCTAAAATTGGCAATAGTGAATTTTGGAGGGATTAGGGGATGATAGACACACTAATACATTGTTAGGGGAGCTATGAAGTGGCACAATCATTTCAGAGAGCAATTTGGAATTAAGCAAATTAACTAAAATGTCCATGCCCTTTGAACCAGATATTCCATTACTGGACTAATACCCCAAGGAAGCCACTGACAAGAAGAAAGTAACCATATATGCCAAAATATTTATAGCAGTACTTTTTATGAGAGCAAACAATTAGAAACAAAGTAATTGCTTATCAATGAGGGAATGGCTAAACAAATTTGGTACCTCAATCAATAAATATGTATTAAGTACTTAAGATATATGCCAGGTTCTATGCTAAGTGCTGAGGACACAAAAAAAAAAATGGCAAAAGACAATCCCTGCCCTCCAGGAGCTACAGTCTAATGAGGGAGTCAACATATAAACAAATATAAAGCAAGCCATATACAGGATAAAAAGGAAATAATTAACAGAGGGAAGGCACTAGAAGTAAAAGAGTTTATGAAAGGCTTCCTAAAAAAAGATGAGATTTTAGTTGGGTCTTAAAGGAAGCCAGGGAAGTCAATAGAAGGAGTTGAGGAGGGAGAGCATTCCAGGAATGGTGGCAGCCAGAGAAAATGCCTGGAGCTAAGAGATGAAGTGTCTTGTTCATGGTACAACCAGGAGGACAGTGTCACTGGATTGAAGAGTATGGGTTGGGGAGTAAGGTATAAGAACACTGGAAAAGAAGGATAGGGCCAGGTTATGAGGGGTTTTGAATGCCAAACAGAGCACTGTGTGTTTGATCCTGGAGGTGATGGGGAGCTACTAAAGTTTATTGAGTAGGAGGTGACATGGTCAGACCTGGGCTTTAGGAAAATCGCTATGGTAAGTGAATGGAGGATGGATTGGAGTGGAGAGAGATTTGAGGAATATAGACCCATCAGTAGCATTACATTTACTACATGAACATAGTGGAATATTACTGTGCTATAAATAATGAGGTATGAGAGAAACATGGAAAGCTCTACACAAACTGAGGCAGAACTTACATGAGGTAAGTAGAACCAAGAACACAATACATACAATAATTACAACAATACAAGTGGAAAGAACAACTGCACACACACAAAAAAAATCAAGTGAATGTAACAAAATTATAAAGATCAAGTGTGACTCAAATGAAGAGATAGAAGACACCCTTCACCCACCTCTTCATGGAGATGAGAGGTCCACAAGTTTTACACAGTGCACATGTTTTTAGACTTTTTCAAAGTGCTGATCGATTGTACTCATTTTCTTCCTCTCTGAAAAATACTATTTATTAAATATGTTGGCTCTCTGGGAAATACTGAGGATAACTATAATGGTGTAAGAAATAGAAGACATCAATCGATCTTACTTTTTTTAATTATGTCACTCTCCAGCTTTTATATGTGTCAAGCACTGCGCTAAGTGCTAGGACCACAGAAAGAGGCAAAAGATAGTCCCTGCCCTCCAGGATCTTACAATCTAAAGGGAAAGTCAACACGCAAACAAATATATGCAAAGCAAGCTATATTCAGAATGAATAGGAAATAATTAACAGAGGGGAGGCGCTATAATTAAGAGAGATTGGAAAAGAGAAGACTTCAAATGGGACTTAAAGGAAGCCAGGAAAGTCAGCTCAACAACCTTCAGTAACTCCTTATTGCTTCTAGTATAACATAAAAAGTCATAAGGTTGGTATTAAAAACCCTTCACAATCTGGTTTAACTGATTTAGATTCATATTTGTAATCTTTTCTTATAAAAGACCCAAAATCTGTATGTGAGTTTTGGTTTCCATTTATTTCTGGTTTGGAGTTTGAGCCATCCTTTGAGAAACTAGATTCCCTACATGTTATATGTCCTTCTTTCGAAGAGAAACAGTGACATCACAGGGTGATGTCTCCACTTGTGTAGGAAGTGGATTTAAGTGAGGCAGAGTGACACAAAGTCATCAACCTCACCCTCTCTTTCAAAGTCATTGAAGTCCAGTGGCAAGACAAAAGTCAGGACAACTGGTGATGGCCTGGGATGCCCGGGATGACCTTGGCATCTTTGATGTCCGAGCAAGCTCTAAGCATTCCACAGCACCTGCTTCAGCCTCCTTCATGGCTTTTGGAACAAACCATTCTAATCCACCCATTCTGCCAAAGGAAGTCTTCACATGCTTGGGGTAGATGTCCCCCTAATTCACCAATGCGTTTGAGGCCTATTAGTTACCCTCAACCTAGTTTAACCCATCTATTGACACAGTTTTACCATGGTGTGGCTGCAGCACATGCTACAACTTCTTGGAGCCACAGGTGAGAGTTGGGTAAAGGTGAACACCAGAGGTGGATAAGCAGCCCTGAAAAGGGCACAGCAAGTCCTCACACCAGAGGTGCTAGTCCTCCCTGAAAACTCCATACACCCCTAATTCCATACATAGTGAAAAATTAAATGCTCTTGACTTCATAGGTATATTGTGCACAGTTTTTTTATTCTTCTCAATAGAGGGTGGAGAGGGCAGGAGAATGGAGAGAATTTTGAACTAAAAATAAAAATCTTTCAAAAATTAAATGTCTTAATAATTACTGCCTCATAGTTTAAGATCTGGTACTACTGAGTCTTCTTCCTTTACATATTTTTTATTCATTCCTTTGATATTCTTAACCTTGATATAATATAATATAATATATTATATTATAAGGTAGTAATTATCAAAAACTATCAGGTACCGTCTAAGAAATAGAAAGGTAGACCAGTGGAACAGAGTAGACATGTAATTTATAGCTGCAAATGAATATAGTAACTTTGTATTTGAAAAGTGTAAATATTTAAGTTCTGGGGATAAAAATTCATCATTTGGTAAAAATTGTTGGGAAAACTAGTAAGCAATATGGCATAAATTGGGCACAAACCAACATCATTTACCAGGATAAGGTCAAAATGGATACTTGACCTAGATATAAAGAGAGAGATTACATGAAAATGTGAAGAGCATGGAATATATTACCTGTCAAACTTATGGATAAACGAATAATTTATGAATAAACAAGAGATAGAGAATATTGTGAAGTGTAAAATGGATAATTTAAATTACATTAAATTGAGAATTTTGTACAAATAAAACAAATGTTGCCAAGATTAAAAGCAAAGCAGAAAATTTGAGAAAAAAAATTATAGACAGTTTCTCAGATAAAGTCTCATATCTCAAATGTATAAAGAACTTTGTAAAATCTATAAGAATACAAGTCATTGCCCAATTGATAAATTGTCAAAAGATATGAACAGTCAGTTTTCTGATGAAGAAATCAAAATAATTTATAATCATATGAAAAAATATTCTAAATCATTATTGATTAGAGAAATGCAAATTAAAACAATCTTGAGGTATCATTTTACACCAAGCAGATTGACTAAAATGATTGATGAGGAAAATGACAAATGTTGGGGGGATGTGGAAAAATTGGGACATATTTGGAACTGTGAACTTATCCAACCATTTTGGAGAGCAATCTGGAATTATGTCCAAAGACTTATTAAACTGCCTGTACTATATCCTTTGACTCAGCAATACCACTGCTAGGTCTGTTTCCAAAGATGATTGGGAAAAAGGAAAAGAACCTATATGTTCTAAAGTATTCAAAGCAGCTCTCTTTGTGGTGGCAAAGAACTGAAAATTGCGGGGATACCGATCAATTGAGGAATGGCTGAGCAAGTTGAAGTATATGATTGTGGTGAAATACTACTCTGTTATAAAAAATGATGAGTCTGATGATCTTAGAAAAACATGGATAGACCTGAATGAAATAACGAAGAGCAAAATGAGCAGAACCAAGAGAATGTTATATACAGTAACAACAATATTGTTTTAAGAACCACTTTGAGTGACTAAGTCATTTTGACCATTATAAATACCCAAATTAACTACAAAGGACCCTAATTAATGCACACTTACCCAAAGCCAATAGATCTACTTGATAATGTGCTATATGCAGATTATGTTGTAACATTTTCATTTGTAGTACTTTCCATTATAGGAATTCAACAAGAGATTGTGAGACTGGTGCTCTTCATATCCTTTCTTTCTGTTTCTGGCTATCGTTGATTCTGTAAAGCACATGCTACTATCTACCTGTATTTACAAACCACTATTTAATTCACAGGACTTACACTGTCCTTTTGTAACCCACTCAACTAAGGCTATGCATTTTGAAATAGAACCTAAATAGCATCCAAAAATGCAACATTTTTCCTTAGGTTGTCTTTACTTATTCATATAGCTATTCTCATCGTCTTTCATTTGAAAAGCATATATCACATTTTCCAAGAGCTCCTAGGAAAAGCTATAAAAATTTTCTCCTTTCTGCTACTGCTCTGAATAATGGAACACAGGGATGAGACATAGGGACCCAAATCAGAAAGCACTAATCTCAGGTTCCAAACAATCCAGTGCTTCATTCTAGACATATGGAGGAATATGAATCAAAAATGAGAAGTCACTTAGAAACAAAAAAAATCAAATCTTTCCCAGTTGACATCTTGACCAGCTGTTGCATTTCTTTTTTGTGATCAGTCAAAGGCTTGTTTCATCATGACAAATGCATATAGACCAGTAAATAATGGAAGCAAAAACAATCATCCAAAGGTATCTTTTCATAGGCATACCTACTAAGGAAGTATACATCATCACCTAGAGCAGGATGTTACAAGCAAGGCCTAGGGCCAAATGACTTCATCTGACTTCCTACCAGTTTCATCAGGTATTCCACATTCAT
The DNA here is from genome assembly GCF_900497805.2 of Vombatus ursinus. Classification (NCBI taxonomy): domain Eukaryota; kingdom Metazoa; phylum Chordata; class Mammalia; order Diprotodontia; family Vombatidae; genus Vombatus; species Vombatus ursinus. The sequence goes on from NW_020954590.1 coordinate 105,806,505, forward strand.
TTTATTGAGGGTGATAGTTTCAGCTCCTTGTCCTCAGCAGTTACTGTCAGATACATTGCATTGTCAAAGATTGCTTCATGTTTGACTCTGTTCCATGGCTGTCACATTGTAACTATGTTGGGAGAGAACACAGTGAAATAGAACCCAAAATGGCATCCAAAGCACCCAATCAAAACTAGACACCACCAATATTTTTTCTTAATTAAAATCTTGCCCCTATACCTTTTAATGATTTGGAAGTGAATACGCATTGTGTCAGTGGAACACAAGTTCTAAGATGTCCTGCCACAATGGAAAGACTTATGCAGTCTCAACAATGGATATATAGATATTATCCAAGGACGAGCCTTATGATCTTGAAGAGACTCATTACCAGAAGGTTAGCCCCCAAGCAGTAAACTTTTTGGCTACAGTCACACATGAAACCATATGTTAAAACAGAGAGGTGGTAATCTGTACCTGCTCACATGGATGAAATCACAGCCCTTTCATTATACTGCAATATCAACATTTTAAGGATGTTAAGTCCTATAAGATATGAGGATGTTAGAGCCTTTAAGGATTTCAGGCCTGCATCATTCTATTGTACTTACATAAAATCCTACAGAATTGATATCACAACATCACAGCCTCTCAAAATAAGAAGGGACACAGAGATTATCCAATCCTATTGACCCCTGAGCAGAAATCCCCTCTACAATATCCCAGACAGGTGGTCATCTAGCCTAGGCTTACAGAACCCCCAGGGTGAATAGTCCACGACTGCCAAGACAGCCCATTGTACTCTTGGACAATTCTAACTGGGGAGAAATGGTCCCCAAATCAAGGCATAATCGGCCTCTCTTCAACTTGAATCCATTACTTCCAGTTCTGTTCTCTAGAACCAAGCGAATCAAAACTAACACTTCTTCCAAGTAACAGCTCCTCAAATAAATGTTTATTAAGTACTTACTGGCAGCACTATGCTAAATGGCATGCAGGAAAATAAAGATTTGGATTATAATTTTTCTACTCTCCAAGAGTTTATAATCCAGTTGCAGAGACAAGACACAACTAAAATAGGAATCAGGAAACATGACACAATTAGATTTCAAAATTGATGTAATACACACACACACACACATAGCTGTGAGATTATGTGGGGAAAATGGTAAGTCCTATGATGATTCAAAGAAGGAGGTGCATATCATAGAATCAGAAATTATCTTATCTCACTGGTATCTGAGCAGGAACAACTCTGACAAGCTGTTCTACATAAAGACCTCCAGTGATGGAAAACTCACTGCTTTACAAGACAGCTCACAGACATTTGAACAGATCTTAGCAAATTTTTTCTTATATTGAATCAAAATCTGTCACTCTAATTTCCATCCACTGCTCTTAGTCCTTTCCCCTTCAAGGGGCAAACTAAACAAATCTTATCCCTTTTCCAGATGATTCAAAACTCAAACGGATCTCAAATGGATGTGATTTCATCAATTCAGGGGTTTCCTCCAACAATGCAGATTGCCACCCATCCATGACTGTCCCTATTTTATGTCTCTCATCCATATCCTTCTGAAATTTTGCTACCCAATGTGCTAGAGGCCTTCTTTGCTTTCTCTCAACATGAAGAGGGTACAAGTGTAAAACCCTGGCTATCTGTCTTTTGCGCTTGCCCTATGACAAGCCCACCTTCTCTTTCTGTCATACAATTCCTTATAATACACTTTATTCATGTTCTTCAGAACTCCTTGTTGTTCCGTTGTACTTTGTTCACTTCCATAACAATCATGTCCAAATCATAATCTTTCAAATACTTGAAGACAGCTATCACAACCTTCTTTCTTCTATTCTCCCGGCTTAATCTCCCTACTTTCTTCACCCATTACTCAATATAATTTCAAGTCCTTCCTGATCCTCTTCCTAGAAGCACTTGAGTTGTCAATATCCTTCTGAGGAGCATATTATTTAGCAGCTAGAAACAAGGGGGAAGGAATATGAATGAAGAATAAGAAGATATTAAGAAACAGAAATAATGGAATCTTTTCCAGCTTACATTTTCCTTACAACTCAGCTAGTTGTTTCATTTCCTGTTATTATTAGAAATAGCATAAAAAGCCTGATACTTAATTCTATGCTTTTCTTTTTGGAACTGAAAGTTTCATTTACTTTTTTGGTTCTCATAAAATACTGTTGACTCCTATTGAGTTTGAAGTAGAGCTAAAAGTCTATTAAAAGCTTCAAATCTTTTTTACACACATTATTGTCAAGCTACACCTACTTTACCTGCATTTGTGTAGTTGATTTTTTGAACTGAAGTATAGAACTTTAGATTTTTTCTCATTGCATTTCATCTTATTAAATTCAGCCTATCCTTGACTTTGTCATCTACTGGGTTGGGTACTCTTCTCAGATTTGACAAGTATACCATATATGTTTTCATACAAATCACTGATAGAAATGTTGACTAGAAGAAGGCCAAGGATAGATCACTAGTACACTCTATTAAAGATCTCCCTACAGATTGACATTAATCTACTGATGATTATTCTTTGAATCTGATCGTTCACCTAAGTCTACTGGCATTCAGCCCACAACTCTCTATCTTGTCCACAAGGCTATCAGGAGAGTTTTTGTCTTGCTGAAATCCAGGTACACTACTATGTCCACATCATTCCAAAATCTATTAGTCTAGTAACATTGTCAGGAAAGAAAACAGGACTAGTCAGTGTCACCACATTAATAATAGACACCATAGCATCAAAGACAAAAAGCTGGTCTCAGAATTAGGAACACCTGGGTTCAAGCACTACCTCTGACACCTATTGTGTCTGCTTTGACTACTCACCTCCCTGACTTTCTTTAAGTCCCAACTAAAATCTTACTTTCTACAGAAAGCCTTCCCTAATCCCTCTTATTTCTAGTGCCTCCCCTCTGTTAATGATTTCCTACATATAGCTTGCTTTGCACATATTTGTTTGCATGTTGCTTTCCCCATTAGAGTGTAAACTCTTTGAGGGCAGGGATTTTTTTTCCCCTCCTTTTGTATCCCCAGCACTTACCATGCTCCTGGAACATCATAGACACTTAATAAATATTTGTTGATTGACTGAATATGATTCTGGGAAAGTCATTTGATCTGTTAATGCCCTAGGCAGTTCTTTAAATCTATACATTGAAGGACAGTTGCCAATCTGTAAGAGGGAAATTTCCTCACTGAGAGTACTACACATCAATATTAACACATGTCTGTACCTCAGAAAAGGCTTATCCATTAATGGTTATACTTCAGGCCCAATTATCCAGCCAGTACCTTACTCTTTACCACCTACCTCTCATATATCTCTCCATCTTGCCCAAAAGATAGCATTGCCAACAAGTGAGTCTGTCAAATTCTTTGCAAATCTAAGTATGTCTTGAACATTCCCCTGATTAACTAGTCTAGTTCATACAACCAAAAAAAAAGAAATATGGCCTGATACGACTTGTTCTTGAACTCATACTAGTTCTTATTGATTATTATTTCACTTTCTAGATGTTCACAAACCATTTCTTTAGTAATGAATCCTAAGTTTTTTCCCAGGAACTGAAGAGGTCCTTTAAGACACAACACTGACAAGGTAGAATTATTCCTGAGCAGCATTCAAAGGCATTCACTTGATAGGAGACCACTGTTGGAAAACCTTGTTTAGCCAAAAGCAACCTATCTTCCAACTCTGGTCACCTACACTCACCACCTTGTCTTAAAACTCCCATTACCACATTTTTTCACATACATCTACTCTGTCTATCTGCTCTTTTATTTGTCTTCTTCTGTCTCTGACCAGCTAATATGAGATCTCCTTAAGAGACTTGACTCTGTTAACTGTATCTTCTACCTGTCATCACCAGTTTCTGTTACAAGTCAAATGTCATTCTTTAAACCATTTGTTAAGTGATGCTGGAGTGTACCTGTTGACCAAAATCTGCCTGGCTGATGAGTTTTTCCAGGTCCTAGACAAAATAACAACAACAACAATAAAATTAACATTTATACAGCACTTTAAGGTTTGCAAAGCACTTTTTAAGTTTTATCTCATTTTATCCTCAAAGCAACCCTGGTAGGTGGATGGCATGATTTTCCCCATTTTACAGATGAGAAAACCAAAACACAGAGAAGTTAAGTGATTTGCCCAGGGTCACATGGCTTACAAAGTCAAAGGCAGGGTTAGAATTCGGGTTTCCTGTACCACCAAGTTGTCTCTATACTACCTACCTGTCTCAAGGTAAAGCACCAGCAATTCAATTAAATAAATAGTTAAGAGTTTGTTTTGTGCACAGCACTGTAATGGACACATGGGAAAGAAAAACAAAAGTAAAATACTTCCTGTCCTCAAGAGACTTACATTCTATTGGGGGTGGGAAGTGGAGAGGATAAAATATGTACACAAATACAGTCTAGTTCAAGAAAAGCTGAAAGAGTAGCACTAATTATTCAAGGCATCAGTGAAGGCTCCTTGGAAAGGGAGGCACCTGAAGAAAAACTAAGCCTTTAGATGAAGAAGAAGAACATTCCAGGCATGACAATTTCTCATGTATTCAAGGGAGGAGGTTGAATGCCAAATTAGAGGAATGTCTAAAAGTCCAATTTGGCTGGAAGAAAGAATGTATGAAAGGAAATGGTATGAAGTTATTAAGAATTTAATAAGATAATGATTGTAAAGTGCTCTATAAACCTTAATGTGCTAGATAAATGTTGGCTATTAATGTTATCATGGTAAGGAAGGTGAAAATCAGATTGTAAAGGACTAAAAATATCAGACTAGGATCTTCACACTAGAAAAGGACCAACAGAATTGGCACAGAGGAAATTGAAAACTTTGATAAATGAAGAGATGGCAAAAGATAACCTAGCTGATTTAAATGTATCAAAGTCTCAAGAGTCAAGATTAAAAAAGATAGCAATTATATGCCGGGATATTAAAAGAATTTTACAGTCTAATCATGTAGTATTGATAATCTATGAAAAACCATGGAAATCTTAAGAAGTACCAACAGACTAGAGATGAGCACATTGCTCAGCTTTCAAAAAGGGGAAGCAATTAGGTTTCACAAGCCATAATCTAATGAACTTAATGTCAACTGCTTTAAAAAGAAAAAAATTAGAATGAATTATTAAACAGATAATTTGTGAACACTGAAATGGCAATCACTTGGAGCTAAAATGGGTATACTAAGAATTTGCCAAATTCCCCTTTGTCCCCTGAAGGTGCTATCATTAAAACACCCTTTATCTTTGTGAATAAGATGGAGACTATTAGATGGCGTGTACGTATACTTATGATAACAGCTGACAAATAGTGCTTTGGGTTTTGCAAAGTTCTCTGTATATTTTATTTCATTTGATCCTCACAACAACTCTGTGAGGTCTGAATTAGAGTATTATTACCATTTTAACAGAATGACGGAGAGGGATTAGAATGGACCTTAGTGGACATCAAGTCTAACCCCTGAAAAAAGACCTCATAGGCCATCAACATACATGCCCCCCCTCCACCATCCTGAAAAAAAGAATCTCCTCTACAACATATATGACATAATTATAGAGCCTTTGCTTTGCCTAGAGACCTCCAAGGACTGGAAACTTGTTACATATCAAGAAAACCCTATTATACTTTTGGATACATTTACTTGCTAAAATACAACTGGGCGGCTCAGGGGAAATTTTGCTAGGCCTGGAGTCAAGATGACCTGAGTTCAAATGTGACCTCAGACATTTACAATCTGTATGACCCTGGGCAAGTCATTTAACCATCATTTACTTTAATTCACTGGAGAAGGAAATGGCAAACCACTCCAGTATCTTTGCCAAGAAATCCCCATGGACAATACTGGAGTGCTGTGGTCCATGGGTCTCAAACAGCCAGACACGACTGAATGACTGAGCAACAACAATTTGCTAAAAAGGTTTTCGTTTACATCATGTCTAAATTTGCCTCTTTACCACTTCCACCCAATGGCCCTGGTTCTGCCCTCTGGAACCAAGCAGAATAAGTCAGCTTCTTCTTCCATGTGACAACCCTCCAGATACTTGAAGAGAACTGTTATGCCTCTTTAAGTATTCTCTTCTCTGGGCTAATCATGCTTAGTTTCTTCAGCTAGTTTTCATTTGGTCTATTCTCTAAGATCTTTCCATAATCCTCACTGTGAAAATTTTATGTTAACATAAAGCTCCTAACTTGTGAAGCAGAGAGAATGAACTCAGTGGCAGACCCCAGAAAGGAGAGCTGTCATTCCACTCTGGCATCCTGCTCCTTGAGATCTCTCCTGGGAGGTATTGCTCTGTCTCTCTACAGTCAAGGACATCAACCATGCACGGCACATCCTCTTTGCCAGGAACTGATCATTTCCTTTGGACTTCTTCTCGCTTTCCATGGGCAGTCAAAATCCCACTGATCTGGATACTGAGGAAGAAGCAAACAAAGCAGAGTGGTGCTACATCAGCAAAATGTATGTGTATAAATATATATATATATATATACACATATCTGTATATACATACAATTAGATAATATGGGAGATGTGACTAGACCCCAGGACATGGGGAAAAGACCTAGGGGCTTTAATTAACTGCAAGCTAAATGGGAGCCATTGATGTGCCATGGCAGCAACAAAAACCAATGCAAACAGTTTACATTAATAGAAAAGATCAAGAGAGGTAATATCTCTTTTCTAATCCACTCTGATCCAATCACATCTGTGGTGTTGCTCAGTTTGTGGCACCAGTTTTTTTTTTTTAAAAGAAACACTTTGACAAAAAGAAGCACAGTGAAGGGGTAGAGGGAGAGAAGGTTGTCTACAGGGATAGTGGAGGATCTAGAAACCATGTTACACGAAGAATAGTTGAAGAAATCTCTGTGTTTAGTTTAGAAAAGAGAAGATTTAGAGATTGAAGCTATAAAACCCTATATCTGTATAGTAATTTATAATTTTCAGATCATACACATGCATATTATATGTATTCACATACATACCTACATATACATATATAGAGAGAAAGAGAGAGAGAGAGTTGTTGTTCAATCATTTTCAGTAGTAGTAGACTCTTCATGACCCCATTTGGGGTTTTCTTGGAAAAGATATAGAGTATCTTTTCCTTCTCTAGCTCATTTTACAGATGAGGAAACTGACGCAAACAGGATTAAGTGACTTGCCCAGGGTCACACAGCTAGTAAGTGTCAAGTGTTTGGTCTGAGGCTGGATTTGAACTCAGGGCCTCCTGACTTCAGGGCCGGTGCTCTATCCACTGTGCCACCTAGCTGCCCTCACTTCCATTTTTAAAAGCCTATGATTCTAGGTAAACAAGTAAGGTTTTATTATCCCCATTTTGCCAAGGAAGAAACTAAGGCTTTGAGGTGGTAACTTGCCCAAGGTCACCCCACTAGTTGGTGCCAGAGTCATTGAACATACCATTTTGTTACAAATGAACTCTTGGTTTTCCTTGCCAATAAATGGAGAAAAAGAGGTCTATTACAGATATAGTACATATTTAAATTATTAAATATATTAAATTTTTAAATAGCAGATACTTAAAAGATCATTTGCATTTAATTCTCAGATATAATCACACACAGTCATGGTCCGATACAGGCTAAGCTCTCCCTCTCTCTGCTCAGCCCTGACCCCCACCCACATGGCCCATACTGATGGTGACCTAGGGTTTGACCACAGAAAAAGTATAAAAGGCTCTGATTAATAGTGGATAATCAAAAGTTGCCTGTGTGGAAAGAAGAATTTTAAAATGCCAAGTGGAAGTCATTGGGACACAGCAGGTTGGGATTGCAAAAATTTCCCTTTAGGCCAAATGGGAGATTACATGACAGCTGCTCTTATCAAGCTGAAAACCAGTTCTTATAACACAGCCTACTAGTTTGCCCTGGTGTCTCTCCCTGAATAAGGAAATCTTTGGAAATAGGAAGGATAATTTCATGCCTGTGATTAACTGGGTCTGATCCTTCTGAAGGGAAGACTAACATAAAGACTTTCCCTCCCCTCCCATCCTACTGCCTTATAGATACTGCTATTAATATGTAAGCCTCTTCAGAGGAGAGGAATAAGGGTCCCCACCCCTCTCACGGGGATATGTAGAGTTTTTAAAATTTTTAGAATCAAACTAATTCCTTTTGTGACTTGAGTTTTGAGACACCCTTGGCTGTAGTGGCCAAGAGGAAATGGCACCCACCCCAACAACGATCTCCTTTCCTTCCAAGAAACTTCTGGGCAGGGCTTTCCTGCGTCTTCCCCAAAAACTACTTGTGTCTTTGTATCACAGATTATCTAAATTCTTATAGCAGCAGGTATAGATTTTTTTCTCCTTAATTCACACTCTTTTCCTAAGACAATTCTGACCAGGGCACTGGTTCAGATGGTAATAGGCATGTGACAAAGAAGGACTTCCTCTTTCTGTCTCTCTTGCTGTGTGGCTCCATTCCTACCATTCAACCTGGCTCCAATCTCTCTTTCACTTCAACAAGCACTGATTAAATACCTGCTTTGTGAGTGGCACTTTGCTGCAAAAGGTCTTGGGATACAAAGGCAAAAATGAAACTCTTTTCCTCGAAGAGCTGGCAGTCTATGAAGTGAAATCAGTGGTCTTGAATTTCTCCTTTTCTATTTTCTTCTCCTTTGTTTTCTACTACCATACTCTCAAAGGCTGGATGAGCAAATCCTTGACTTACCCTTACCTGGAGCTCACTAGGATTAAGGTTTGCCCTGGTGATATTGCCTTTATTCTACTTGGAAATAAAGGGAGTTGTAGGTTGAGATCTGAGTTAGGTTAAAGTGAAGCTGAACAACAAATAACAAAGCAGTTAGCACGAGCCAATCAGGAACATCTCCAAAGAAGGAGTATTTAAGGGCCACCCTACCTGCTCCTCAGAAACTTCTAAGACCTTTGGAAACTTAGTTCCATGGAGGCGTCCTCTACCTGTTGTCAGGATTGCCTCCAACAGCAATTGTTTCCACCACAAATCACGTTCATTCTGGGTCACCAAGTACATCCTTACAAGAGAACAGAATGACCACAGGAAGCTGTACTCACTAGCCATCTTTGTGTCTGTGTTCACTATGCAACCTTGGCGGTTATTTCCTATATATCTCAGTAAAGCGGCTGATTGTTTGCAAGCCTAGATTCTAAATGTTTCCTTATGCCAGATCTAATCCTCTCCTAAGAAAGGGAAAGCCTTAAAATGTGACCAACATTGTATAATCTCCTGGTTTAGGAAGAAACTAGGGAGGGGAAGAGATAAAGAGGGAAAAGATCAGAACAAAGAATAAGGCAGAAACAGGACAAAGTTCAGGCAACAATGGTGCCTCCGGGGATTGGATCCAGACTTTGAACAGTGAATACTCCAAAATGGATTGTGGCGCTGCAAGCACAAAGGGTTACAGTTTTTTTTCAGTGGCAACCAGCTAGAGTGGGAGGAGGGAAGATACTCACTGCATTGCCTGAGTACTTTTAATGGGCAAACCACCATCCCAAACACGGTGAGAACTTGCAGCGGAGTCTTTCACCTACCTCCTATACTCAAGGAGTCTGCAGTTTCAGTTAAGAGCTCTAAGATGATCAAGTAATTGATAAACCAACTGTTGTATTTGGGTTGGTCATCATTTGTCCTCTTAAACTTTTTCCACTCATGACCCCTTCAGTGCTTCTTAAACTGTGGGTTGCTACCCCATATGGGGTCTAGTATATGAAAATAGGAAGCACCAGCTGTTGAAATTTCTTCTGCCATAGCAAACCCCTCAGCCACCAATGGCTATAGAGGAAAAAAAAAAAGAGGTGGCCTATATCTGAAGGACTTCCTGAGCCTCCCAGAAGCTGAGAGGATGATGTATGTTCCTTTTTTTTTTAAGATTTTTTAATGTAAATAGTATTTGTTTCCAACTATATGTAAAGACAATTTTCAACATTCATTTTTTATAAGATTCTGAGTTCCAAATTTTTCTCCCTCACTCCCTCTTCTCCCCTCTCCCCAAAATGGCAAGCAATCTGATATAGGTTATACATGTGCGATCATGTTAAACATATTTCCATATTAGTCATGTTTGTGAAAGAAGAAACAAAACAAAAGAAAAAAAATTTAAAAAAAAACAAAGCAAGTGAAAATAATATGCTTCAATCTGCATTCAGACTCCTTAGTCCTTTCTCTGGATGTGGATAGCCTTTTCTATCATGAATCTTTTGGAATTGTCTTGGATCATTGTACTGTTGAGAAGAGCTAAGTTTATCATAGTTGATCACGATGTGTTTCTTAAGAGCAGGGTATGTGCAAGACCTTATGAACCAAAAACATGGATCCCAAAAAAAGTATTCCAAGGAATCTCCACTGTATTTCTTTAAAGCTGTACTGTTTGGTATATTTTCTTCATGCTTATTCTCTGTACTTATTCCCACCCATGTCTGTCAATAACACTTACTAGATGCTCACTGTATGCAAAGGACTATAAAATAGTTCTTCCCTTCACCCATTTCTCTCACTAAACTATACATCCTTTGAAGGCGGAGACTAGTGGAATGTAGACTACTGGTGAAGAGGTCTCTTGTCCTACATAGCTTTGTAGTAGTGTGTTCTCAATGACATTAGGAAAAATCAGATGACAGACTATCATTAGCTTGTCTAACAATGGGAGAATATAAACTCAAAACCCTCCATCTAACTTTGCTGCCCATCAGGGCTGAAGAACTCTACTCCCAGTCGCACCACAGCGTAGGAACAGAGATTTTCCAATGACTGAAAACCTGGTAACATTCACAAGCAGTTCTTTGAAAAAAAAATGAAAATGGACAACACATAGTAGAAGATGAGATTCCCCCCTTGTCCTTGAATCAATTTGTCTCTAATATTGTCAAGGACTAGATTGAGAGCTGTATGTGTCTGGACCTTAGAGGCCATCAAGTTGAACTATCTCATTTTATAGGCAAGAAAACTGAGGCCTAGAGAAGTAAAGTGATGTACCCAAGATCACAAAGCTGGTAGTTATTAGAAGCTGGATTTGAACAAAAGTCTTCCATTTCCTTCTATAGCACTGATATGACATGAAACAAAACTTTCCTACGAGGCTTAAGGAGCTTTGTGGAGGAAGGCATGGCATTCTTAGTGCTTAGCATGGTGTTTTGCTATAAGTACATTTCCAAGTACACATTTATTCATACATGCACAGCCAGGAATAGATTACAGTTAATAATAAGAGCCTGTAATTTCATAATTGAAAGGTATCTTATAAGATGCCTAGTCCTACCTGGACCCAAATAGGCTTCAAATAAGGTTAAAAACACATTAAGATTCACAACATCAATACTACAAAGACATGAAATTTCATCATTCTACCCATGCAAACCAGAATTGTCTATAACACAATTTTAGAAAATCACCTGAGACTCAGAGAGTGTTCACGTAGGTCCTCCTGGCTTAAAACCCAGCACTCTGTCCTATTACTTCCACCTCTAATTTTACTAAGTTAAGGCCTCTCTATCTTGTATGAATCCTCTTATCAGTGCCAGAAAATCTATTCTGTCCTTCTCAAATTTCTCCAATTTGCAAACAGCTGGCACTTACACAGGTGCTGGACAATAAAATGACATGATAGCTACGTTGGAAGAGACCTCAGTAGCCATCAGACCCGTAGATGACCAAGAATCCTTTCTATCCAAGATGAGTGGTCATCCAGCCTTTATTTGAAAAGCTTAGCAAGGAAGAACACATCCTACCTCTTGAAGCAACAAGTTATATTTTTGGACAGCACTAATTATTAGGATGGGCAGCTAGGTGGCACAGTGAATAGTGTGCTAGTCCTAGAGTGAGGAAGACATCTTCCTGAGTTCAGATCTGACACCTATTAGCTGTGCGATCTTGGACAAGTCACTTAATCCTGCCTGCCTCAGTTACTCATCTGTAAAATAAGGTGAAGAAGGAAATTACAAACCACTCTAGTATCTTTGCCAAGAAAACCCCAAATGAAGTAGTCAGACATGACTGAAACTACTGAACAATAAGAACAAAATTATTGGGATACTTTTCTTTACATTGGGTCAAAGTCTCTCTCTCTACAAATTCTCCCACTGCTCCTACTATACCCTCTGGAAAAAGCTGAACAAATCTAGTCTCCTTGGCTTTCTTCCACATGGCAGCCTTTTGAATATTTCAAGACATATTCATTCCAATATCCACATTCCCCCTAAGCTTTTTCTACTGGAAGATAAATATCCCTAGTTCCTTCAGCCTATACTTACAGGGCATGATCTCCAATCCCTTCATCATCCTGGTTTCCTCCTCAAGCCACACTTAAGTTTATCAACACTCTTCCTAAGAAGTGGCATCCATAAATGTGTTCCAACTACAGCAGAGGACAGAAACACTTACTTCCCTAATTATGGATGCTGTCTCTCTCAAAATAGCTAAAATTAATGTTGTAGATGTGCCAGGAGTTGTTCTAAGCCTGCACTGTCTCCCACAGATGAGGATTTTGTGTTTCTATTATTTATGTCTCCCTCTACAAAATGTAAAAGTTCTTTTTGCCTCTTGATGAGGATTTTGTTTTAGCCTTGATTTTGTCTATTTGTTAACATTCAAACATTTGCCTTGTCCTGGGCTGCCTATTAACATCCCATCGAGGATTATTGATTGACCTATGGTCACGTCATATACTTGAGTTGCACCTTGGACATGGCCTTTGGACAGAGGTTACATGAAAACAAGAGCTAGAAGGTCAAATTAAGAGAGACTTACATTGGCACATTTACCTGCATGGAAGTATTCAAAACCACAAACAACATGCATTAAGAAGTCAGAAGAGTATACTGATACATGAAGAGGATCATGCTGAGGTGACCACTGAGGTACCTTCATCTATAAATGGTCTTGGAATAATTTGGTTCATCTAAATGAGTTACTGCATTGCTGGAGAGGATACGTGTATCAGTGAGGTCATAGATCCATTAAAGTATCCCAACTGGATCTCAGACCAAATTTTCTGCAAATTAATTTTTTTCTTGACTTTTTTTCTACTGTTTTCTTTTTCGTTTCTTTTCACAATAATGGCAGATATTACTGTGCAAAATTTCCCCTCATCTCCTTCTGCATTGTCTATAAATAAACTTATACACAACAAGGAAATTTCTGGCTAAGAATACTCCTGAATCTTGGCATCCTAGTTGTGGCAGTTGTTTTGCATGGGTTAAACTTCTCTAGAAAATTATAATGATCAAAGTCAATATCTTTGTTTTTATTCATTAGCTACTTTCAAAATTGGGGCAGCCAGCTGCTGCAATGGATAGAGCACTGGGCTTGGTATCAGTATAACCTGAGTTCAAATTCAGCCTCAGATACTGACTAGCTGGTGACTCTGGGCAAGTCACTTAGCCTTGTTAACCTCAGTTTCCTCATCTATAAAATCAGCTGGAGAAGGAAAGGGCAAACAGTATTTTTGCCAAGAAAACCCCAAATGGGGTCATGAAGAGTCAGACACAACTGAAATGACTGAACAACACTTTCAAAGTTGATAGCTTCTTTGAAAAGGTCAGGCTGGAGTTACACACACACATACACATATTACTTTCTGATCTTTAGCTTTTCCTCTAATCTTGTGTTTACTTTGAACAATCAACAAACATATACTTTGATCTATACATTTACTAACCATTTGTTAACCTGACGGCACATAGACAAAGTTCATTCTGAAGTGACCAAACCAGTTGTTTATTGTCTCTTAAGGAATAGTCTTTTTCATTATTGTTTCTTGTTCTTCAGTGCTTGTCACATTCAGGGCTAGTCTTGAATGAATCAATCCATCAGCAAGCATTTCTAGCCTCTACTATGTGCCAGGCACTGTTCTGGATACTGAAGAAAGCATTCATGATACAGTTAGAATGTTTTTGAATTGCCTGATCCTTTAGCTTTTGGCTCTTTCATTTTTTGATCCTGAACTCTATTTTCCAACACGGTTTTCATTGTTCTTCTCAATCTCATTTTCCTATTAAAGTCATTGAACACCAAAGCATATGTTGACTTTATTTGGAGGCTCTTCTCAACTTGAATTTTTATGTTTCTTCATCTCTTCATGTAAATAGAATCATAGAATTTAGAACCAAAAGGAGGTACTAATGAGGCCAATGAAGTAATTTGGTCCAACATCTTTATTTTACAAAGAAACTAAAACTCGGAAATATTGAATGACTGAAGGTGGAAAGCAACAGAGCTGTAATTCCAAACTTCATGAATTCTGATCGGATTGAGATCCAAAGTTGAAAAGCTAATGATTTTGCTGTTGTCTATTAATGTAGGGATCTACCTATCGGGAAAAATAGATTGATTTGACTAAAGTAACCTTTTGTTTTCGTCAACACTGTTGACATCATTCTTGCCTATGTGTCAGTTTTTAAAATGCTGTTTTAACAGGATAGAACTTTAGTAGAAACTGAGATGAACATCAAACAGGTTCTTGTTATTGTGGCTTACTAATTGGGGTGTGCCCAGGACTAAACAAATCACATCACATTGATAACACCAAGGTGTAATGCCAACGATGCCATCATTCACTATGAGATTGCTTGATAAAGCAAGTTGGAAAACCCTGATTCTACAGGTAGAAGAGTCCCCACAGTGATTTCCCCTTCCCACTCAAACTATCTGGCCCTGACCTGGCAAAAGAGGGAAATAAAGAGAATACATCCTTTCATTCAAAACTCCTCCAAAAGGAAGAGGCAAAAATGACCCAAAAAGGAAGGGAAATGCTTACCTCCGATCAAGTTGGCAATCAACGATTAAGTACCCTACTCTTTGTAAAGCACTGTGCTGGAGATACAAAGACAAAAATAAACTAGTCTCTGCCCTCAGGGAGCTAACACTTTACCAGAGAAAACTCTAAAGTGAAGCTTTTATGAGTCTTGGAATGAGAAATGCTTTTTTTTAAAAAAAAGAAAGTGTTGGAATGAAAAATGCTTAAAAAAAAGGTCTTGGAATGAGAAATGCTTTTTTTTTCCCTCCTCGGATGATGAGTAAAAGTAGCATATAAGGCAAAGAAAACCTCCCTTACATTTGTTAATGCTCTACTAGTGTAGGTAATCATCTTTACATTTGTACCATTGAAAATGACTATTCTTGGGGCAGCTAGGTGGCACAGTGGATAGAGCACTGGCCCTGAAGTCAGGAGGATCTAAGTTCAAATCTGGCCTTAGACCAAACACTTGACACTTACTAGCTGTGTGACCCTGGCAAGTCACTTAACCCCAATTGCCTAAAGAATAAAAAAAAAAGAAAATGACTGTTCTGGCAAGATACTGTAAAAGTCTAAAATAGATGTACCACACTGTCATGGCTCAAACTGGCAATCAATAAGTGGATTATTTCTTCTTGGCTTTTAAGTGTGTTTAAGTCTTCTTCAGGTAAGCATACATTTTACCTCCAGTTAGATTATATGCTCCTTAGGGATAGTTATCTCTTATTTTTTTCCATTTAGTTCCTCTGGCCAGGGTAAGGTGATAACAAAGCAAAGATCTGATACTTATGTGGGCTTGTTAGCTTAACATAGACAAAAACTGTTCTATGGTTATAGATTAGACCAATATCTCTGACAGCAGTCCTGAAGTAGTCAGAAGGGAGCAGAATAGGAGAATGGGATTTTTTTTGGCTATGTTTATAAATGTTGTTTCCACTGAAACCATGAACAAATATCAACTTGGAGAGAGTTTTCTAAAAGAGTACCACAGGGATCTATCCTGATCCCTACGTTATTCAAAATTTTATCATCCTTTGAAAAAAAGGCTTGGATGGATAAGAGAGGATCCTATTGGAGCCTGGGAATAGCATTAGGAGAGGACAATGGTCTTTTTTAAAAAGTTCATAAATGAAACTTTTTTAATATGTCAAATAGGCATAGATGGCATGCTTATCTTAGCTATAGATGATAGACAGCTGGGAGGGATAGTCAGTATATCAGATGACAGAAACTGGATCCAAAAAGATCTCAGCAAGCTAAAAGAGCAGCTAAAAAAATAAAAATAAAAAGATAAACAATCAACACGAGTATAAGGTAGAGTACTTTTATCTAGACAGCCCTTCCTGTGAAAAAGATCCAGGGATTCTAAGTACACATTCAATATGAGGCAACAGTGTGATATGGCAACCAAAAAAAAAGCTAATGTCTTCTTGGGCTGAATTAAACCAAAGTACCCAGAGGTAATGAGACTGGTTGATTCAATAGATAGAATGCTCAGCTTGCAGTCAGGAAGACCTGAGTTCAGATCCAGCCTCAGACACTTACTGTGTGGCCCTGGGTAAGTCACTTAATATCTGCTTGCTTTAATCCACTGGAGAAAGAAATGACAAACCCCTCCAGAATCTTTGCAAGAAAACTACATGGACAGTACAGTCAATGGGGTCATGAAGAGTCAGATATGACTGAAAGATTGAACAACCCAGAGGAAGGGAGGTGATAGTCCTGCTGTGTTCAAGCCCTACTCAGACCAGATCTCCTGGTTAAACATTTCCAATTTATTCAACCATTCCTTGGATGATGACACGATTTCCAGAATCATTTCCATCCTTGTTGTCTTTTTTTGGAAAAGCTGTAGTTTTTCAATTTATGTCTTTTTTTTTAATTCTTTTTTTTTTTTAATTTTTAGGCAGTTGGATTAAGTGACTTGCCAGGGTCACACAGCTAGTAAGTGGCAAGTGTTTGGTCTGAGGCCAGATTTGAACTCAGGTCCTGCTGACTCCAGGGCCAGTGCTCTATCCACTGCGCCACCTAGCTGCCCCCAATTTATGTCTTG
This sequence comes from Vombatus ursinus, assembly GCF_900497805.2. Lineage (NCBI taxonomy): Eukaryota > Metazoa > Chordata > Mammalia > Diprotodontia > Vombatidae > Vombatus > Vombatus ursinus. The sequence continues at coordinate 105,823,294 of NW_020954590.1, forward strand.
AAATAGGGAACTCATAACTAAATAAAATAAACCAAATGTTGTGTGAACAGTGCCCCAATACTTCCCTTTATTCAGAACCTATACTTCTATCAATATAGCCCAAGTTGCATTAGCTTTTTAAGCATATAATAAACTCTACATGTAACTTTCAAAACTATACTTCATTAGCTTTTTTTTAAGTAGCCCATATTGTATATGTTAGCTCATATCAAACTCACGTTGATCTAAGGTTCCCATAGGTTTCAACATAAAAAACTGATCCACTTTAACCTATACATGTGAAATTCACATTTTAAATCTAAATGCTAAACATTACATTTATCCTTGACAAATTTCATCTTAGTCTGGTTCCCTCATTTTGATTTTTTTAAATCCTCATTCTGTCATCTATTACATTAGTCATCCCTCTCAATTTAAGTCATCTGCAAATTTAGTATGTATATCTTTTATGTCTCCATTCAAGTTGCTGAGAAAAAATGTTGAGTAGGATAGCATCAAGGACGCAATCCTCTTCTACAACTTCCTCTACATTGACAATAATTCATTACACAATACTTTGCACATGATTATTCATCCAGCTATGACTCTACTTAATTATCTATCAATCTAGCCATATTTTCTCACTATGCCCATAATGATATCATGAGAACTTTCTTTCAAATGCTTTGGTGAAATCCAGATATATTTGTCTACAGCATTCCCTCGATCTATATTTCTAGTGGACCTATCAAAAAATCAGTGCTAATTAAAGCATTTGCTAGTTATAATGTAAAATGTAATATATAGAAACTCTGTCTTTTTTGTCTTATATTATAGATAATAAAAGAGCTTGAAGTAACCAAAAATTTACCTGAAAAAAAAATAGTTATAGTGTTTAAGGATATCACCAAATACAGCACATAATTACAATCCATTTGTGAAAGACAATAGATAGTACCAATTTTTAATATGTATGTATGAGTTGTTATATAGAAGTTAAAATGGACAGTCTCCATCAGTATCACTTATAATGATTTTATAGGGGAAATATATATTTTTCATAATCACAAAATTATTCCTATAAGGCATTAGCCTGAAAACATGAGAAAGAGCTCAACCAAATGTTTGAAAATGAATAGCAAATTTTTAATCATATAATTATTTCTCTGTATCCAGACTGGATTGGAAGGAATCAGTCTTAGAATTGGTTCATCCTTATCTCAAGTCCAGGCTTTGCCTATAGCCAACCTAAGGATGGTAGCAGGAAGACAATCAATGGTGGCAAGACCTGCAAAAATAAGATCATAGGATCAAAGATTTCAAGCTAGACAGGACCTTACAAGTCACCTAATTCAACTTCTAATTGTACAGATGAAGAAACTGAGGCCCAGAGAAGTTACATGATTTGTGCAAGGTCACAAGGGCAGGAAAAGTCAAAAACAGAATTTGAACCCAGATCTTCTACTTTAACACTTAGTGCTGAGCTCACAAGAGCATTTATAAATACTTCAAGGAGAATAACTCCTCTAAAATCCTTATTTTTAATTTTAAAGCACCATTCTTACCATTTAACATTTGCCTTATCAATTCAGCCCATGACTTGTGCCAAAACCACCCCCTTGGTTTAGTTTTTGAAAATCTGCCTTTTGTTCAGAGAGTGGGTGGTAGAAAGAGACACAGGTGACTCCATGGGACACTTTCCGCCCCCCATCCTCCCACCCAACTCCCATCTCTGGAAACTTTTTTTGTGTTTGTTTGTTTGTTTTGTTTATTTTGTTGGTGAGGCAACTGGGGTTAAATGACTTGCCCAGAGTCATATAGCTAGTGAGTGTTATGTGTCTGAGGCCGGATTTGAACTCAGGTCTTCCTGACTCCAAGGCCAGTGCTCTATCTACTGTGCCACCTGGCTGCCCCAAAACTGTTTTTCTCGATAAAGGATAGTTCATGAGGAGTACTGTATCTTGACCTTTGACTGTATTGTTTGCTTACTCACTAAATAGAGCTTTAAAACTGAGTCATGTATAATTAAACAAGAGCATCAATAAAATAAACTTCATTCATATGAAACAGTATTCAATGGTGCACACATGCCCAGAATTCTTAGACTTTGAAAGGGCTTGCTGTATGACTTTGGGTTGACTTTAATTTGGGCATTGTATTATAATATTAACTTTACCAAGAGTTACAAGATTTCTATTAGGGCATTAACTGTAACTGAAACAGATCTTAGTTTCATGAACCATAGAATGGAGAAGTTCCCGTCCTAGTCAATAAACTGCAAGGGTTTCCTATTACCTCCACGATCAAACTCCTCTATTTTACCTTTTATAATCTTCCTCCCTTCCTATACCTTACTCCCATCCAGTGACACTGGCCTCCTTGCTGTTTCTCACACATTACACTCCATCTCCTGACTCTGGGCATATTCACAGACTGTCCCCATCCCCTTGCCTGGAATTCTCTCCCTTGTTATCTCCATCTCCTGACTTCCCTGACTTACTTCAAGCCCCATCTAAAATCCTATACTCTGTGGGGGGTTTTTTTTTGGTTTGTTTTTTGGTTTTTTTGGTGAGGCAATTGGGGTTAAGTGACTTGCCCAGGGTCACACAGTAAAATCCTATATTCTGCAAGAGGTCTTTTCCAATCTTTCTTAATGCTATTACCTTGTGATTATCTCCAGTTTATCATACATATATGTATATGTGTGTATATATGTGTATATATGTGTGTATGTATGTGTGTGTGTATATATATATATATATATATATATATATATATATATATATCTTGTTTGTCCATAGTCATGTATATGCTGTCTCCCCTGTTAGACTGAATTTTCTTGAGAACTGTGTTGTTATTGTTGTTGTTGTTGCAGGGGATGTTTTGGGGGATTTTCTTTTTCTTTTTTTTCTTTTCTTCTTTCCTTTCTTCCATCCCCCCCTCCTTTTTCCCTCCTTCCTTCCTTCCCTCTCTTCTGCCTTCCTTTCTTCCTTCCTTTTTTCTGTCCTTTCTTCCTTTCTTTTTCTCCTTTCTTTGCATCCCCAGCAATTAGCACAATACCTGACACATAGTAGGTATTAAATAAAGGCTTCTTGACTTGACTTGACTCAAGTTAGAATAGATGATCCTTGATGACTCTTCCAATTCAATCACTTTGTGATTTAGGAGTTTTCCAGAATCTGTGTAAATTGGAGATACATTATCTAAGCTTGAATGAGAGAAGACAAAAGCACCTGCTATAATATTTTATATTCATCACATGTCTAAAAGTTATAATTCAAGCCCTTCATAAATGCTAGTATTATTTCCATGAAAATGAATCCAGAGAGATGCTAAGCATCTTAACCAAAGTCATATTTGGTATCTGAGTCTGTATTTGAACCACAGTAGCCTATTGATGATCCTATTATGCCTTTCATTCAGTTCAATTCCACTAGGCAAGTATGTATTGCTTTTTTTTTTTTTTGGTAAGGCAATGGGGGTTAAGTGACTTGCCCAGGGTCACACAGCTAGTAAGTGTCAAGTGTCTGAGGTCGAACTTGAACTCACATCCTCCTGATTCCAAGGCCAGAGCTCTATCTACTGTGTCACCTAGCTGTCCCCTAGGCAAATATTTATTGAGAATCTACTATGTGTTATCAACATTAGAAAGTATTCAGGAAATGGAAAAAACATAATCTCTGCTCTTGGGGAGCTTACAGTCAAGACACATAAAAAAGTACACATATGAAACAATTAAATAAAACAGAAAATTGATGCTAAATGTCAATAGTACTTTTCACAGATGCTATTTCAATGTTTTCAACACCGAGCTGGCTGGCCTTGCTCGGGACATCTACAGTAAAATGTGGCAAGTTTCCTTTTATTGTCCAGATTACTATTTTATTTGTGAAGGGAGAGTTCTTAGCAAAAAAGGAAAGTCTTATTCTTTAAGGCCAAAGCACTCCCCAGTGGAACATTTACAGAAACTAATGATGTCCCAGTGGATTTGTGGCATTAATTTTACAGCTTCCTTCTTCAGAACCAAATGAAACAATTGCAAACCAGGTTGAATGCAGTGCTATTACTAAAATGAGTGAAAATAGAAGAAAACAGTAAGGGAGGATTCTCAAATTAAAAATGTGCTATTTCACTTAGTCAAGAGAAAAGATTATTTAAGTTGTCAATCCCTAAAAAACAAGCAAACAAACAAACAAACAAAAACAGTTTACAGGGGAAAAAATGATCTTAAAATCACCTTACCACCTGATGTGGTAAGAGCATGAAGCTGTTTTCAAAGAGAAAAAAACTTCCTCTTCATTCCATTTCATCTTTGTTACAAGGCCATGCTCAGGTAATGTGACCCCAGGAATAATCAAGGCCAAGGTCCAGCTGAGACTCCATGATGTTCTTGCCAAACTCCTCTCACCTCCAACCCTGGCCAGATTTCTGACTGAAGCATCTTGGCTTGCCTGAATGTCTAGTTGGGACAGGACTTTTTGGTTTGGGCCAGGAAATTAATTTGTGTTAGGGATGGGCCCCTACTGAACATGCTCATCAATTCTCCATCTGGACCACCCTTACAACTACCCAGTGATCTCTTCCATTCAACAATTCTTTCTTAAGTGCCTACCATGTAGAAGGCAATGTGATAACCACTCAGAAGTAGATAATTGCAATCAACCACTTGGAATATAACATAATGCATTTTGTACCATACTACCATGATAAAGGCTAAAAATGGACTTAAAGTGATTTGTTGGAAATTGGAGGAAGATAAGAAAAACATACAGACAATTTCTTTTATTTTACTATGAATATTTATTACAGTGGTTTTGCTTTGGTTTTGTTTTCAGGGAGGGAGGTGAAAGAAAAAAATATTTGTTAATTGAAAATTTATAAAGAAAAGAAAATACACAAATTAATGAATATTGAAAAAATATAATGACAAGTGAATATATACATATTTGTAAGCAAAGGGGAAGCTAAAGTCATTGACATGGTGAATAGAAAAGGAATCATGGGATTTAATGCTAATAACAATATCTGATGTGTATATAGCATGTAACAGTTTGCAAAATGCCTTCCATACATTCTCATGAGAGTCTCATAGGAAACTTGTGAGGTAGGTAATAAAAGTAATTATTATTCCCATTTTACTGAGGATCAGAGGAGCTAGATGGCATGCATATAGCCACTCAGCCAGAAAGTGTCATAAAAGGAATTTGAAGTTAGGTCTTCTGATTCTATGCCATACTCCCTACTCATTTCAATTTATCTCCTCTCTTCAAAGTAGTCAAAAATGAATTCTTGGATGAAGTGGGATCTTGGAAGCTTGATAAATGTCAGGGGTAAAGATCATTCCAAGTATTTCAAAAGCGAAGATTATGTAGTAAGTTAAAATAACAAATGAAGAAGACATTTCTGGCATGAGAGAGAGAAAGATAGGGATCCCAAAGAGTAGGTGATTTTAATTGGCCAAAAACATGGGAACCAATGACTACCTGAAGCTTATGGCTTAATGAAGAGGAAGAGAATCATCTAAGAGATATTCTGCGGGGAAAAAAAAATCAGCAGGCTTTGGCAACAGATGAGATGTGTGGGCAGTAGTTGAGAACTTTTGAGGATTACAGCTCATAAATATTTCAGGTACCTGAGGTATTCAGATCCCTTTTCTTGTCAGCACAAGAAAAACACTTTTCATTCAATTACATTCTGAAGAAAATGTACTTCTTTTGAGTTGATATGCTGTGAAGGATGCCTCTTCTGAAATAAGTAGAACAAGTTAGGATTTGAAGGCCTAAAAGAGAAAAATAACTTTTGGTGGTTTAAAAAAAATTTTTAAGCTAGCAACTTTTCTGACAATTCATATTCCCTAGACATTCATTTTCTTTATCTTCACTATGAAAATATGTGAAGTTTTCATCATGTCTTGATGAGAATAATCTTATTTAGACCCTTCTTGTCTAGAATTAACCAGACCCATAGGATGTATAAGGCAGTATTGAGTGGTTCTGACAGGATAGAGATCATCACTATTCTAAGAAAAACAATCCAGCAACCTAACTTGTCAAAGGTATTTCTCTGAAAACCACAGATAGATATTAAGCCTCCACAACTGTGGCTAGAATTAGCATATAGCAAAGTCAAGTCAACAAGTATTTATTAAGCATCTGCCACGTACCAGGCACTGTGCTAAGCACTAAGGGTAGAAAAAACAAACAAACAACAGTTCCTGCTCTCAAGGAGCTCATAGTCTAACATAGAGCTTACAGAAGGAGAAAAAGAAGAGAAGTGGCTTCAGATAAACAGAATTCACCTTTCTCAAAATATAGAAGGGTGTTGCAAAAGAATGTTTGATAATTTATTATCTATGTACCAGAAAAACTTTCATATTTAAGTAGGTTTTTTAATGCTTTCCATTAATAACTCAAATATATACTGGCCCAGTTTATTGTTCTTTTACAGTATGTCTCCAAGATGTATATACCAATTTGATTAACTCTATGGGTTGTCTATCCAACCGAATATCTGGACAAATGGCATTCTTCATCCCCATACTTTTTTATTAAATGGATAGGTAGGCTAAACTTCTGAGAAATTATCAGTCTCATTTAGGAGAGTGCAGTGTTTCTGAGAGTGATACAAACCACACAATGTCATACACAAATAGAGCCTCTAGAAAATCTGTAGATGCAATCCCTTCTAGATTAGGACTCTGCACTTGACTTCTATGATTCTAAGGTAGCTTTCCTTCCAAGGTACAGTAAACCCCAGAGACACTGAAAATAATATTTGGAGGAAACTCCTGAGGCTACGCATGTGGTACATGGTAGGGATCTTTGCATGGAGAATTGCAGGAAGGAGAAAGAAAAGTAGAGTTCAAGAGAAGCAGATGATTTCTCCATCATGAGGAAGAGGAAAATGTGGAGGGATTTGTTTCCCCACCCAGTGCCTGCATTCAGGGGGACTACGAGAATCTTACAGATTCTATAGATTCATGAAGTTCAGATATCTCTCACAGAGTACAAAAAATACCCAACCTACCCCTGCTGAAGTCTAAGTTGGAAAAACAAGTCCATAATGATGATAACGGTCAGCCTACACCATCTGCAAGCTCAGGTAGAGGAACAGAGAGGTTAGCAAGCAACAGCACAACTAGACCCATCTAAGAAATCACTAGACTAATTTATGATGTTGTAGGTATCCCTGAAGAAACAGTTACATAATTACCTAGGAGAAAGTACTGGGAATTGCCCATGTGAAGGGTGTCTTGCATGTGATTGCTTATGTTACTGCTGCATGTTTGAGTATGCTTGTTTGATTTTTTGGCTGTTATATTCATCTGTTAGTAGAACAACATCTGTAATTGTTTTGTGCTCTGTTTATTTGCATATGCTCTAATGATTACACTGAGGCTGCTTTTATAGGCCTGTTGGCATCAATATTGTTATAACTAGCTAACTTCGCTCTGTTAGACTCACTGCATTTTGTTGCTTCACAGTTTAGGGTTATTTGCTTTGTACTTCATATATGTTTGTACTTTCTATATGTGCATGTGATATGTCCTGTATGTACCTTAGGCATGCTGTCACTGAAGTATTCTAGTGATGCCTTTATAAGAGACACAGTCTCTTTAAGGTCCTTTTCATAAGGAGCAGTCAATGATGAAAAGAACAGAATAAGTGTTACTGTGTAAAGGAAGAATTTTAGATTGTCAATGATGTAAGATATTGCTGCTGGTATGGATGAAAATTTTGATATACAATTTGAATAGAAAAAGGACTTCATTTCAATATATACACTCCTAGAAATATGTATAAAGAAACAGCTTTCAGAAGACATTTGGACAGTTTGGGAGATAAAATAAAATGATCTGTGGTATAGATTTGAGGACTCGGATCTTCTTATTAACAATACAAAATAGTGTCTTGCTTTTGTGAAAACTTTAATATTATAAAGAAGCAGAAAATATATTTTCTGTATTAAAAACAGGGAAATATGAATATAAAGAAACATAGTTTCAAGGACACCAAAGAGATTGACCATGATGTTGAAGTATTCAAACTACAAAGTACCTTTGTAGTGTACCTTTAATTTTTATATACATGTTTGATGACCAATTAAGGCAAAACTAAAAGAAATCATAAAATCTCTGGAGAATGATGTATAATTTTAAAGGATGATCCATTTGTGAGGGGAGATTTCAGGAGTTGTGGTATTTTAAACAAGAGGTTCTTCACAGAGTCTGCAGGCTGTCTTTTGAGTAGCCACAGGAGGAATAGCAGAGAAGTTGACAAAGGGGCTCTATCTGTCCTTACAGGTAGGAAGCTGATAGGAGGCTTCAGCTAAACGATTCTTGATTGGTCAGAGAGAGAATTAACTACACTGGATGAGAGCTCCAGTGATAGCTATTGCCTTTCATCACCACTTCTCTTAGACTGAGTTATATGTTCAATCAAATGAGTGAAGTAGTCATGAACAAGTCATATAACTTTGTTGATTCAATTAATCAAAGTTATAATCTTGCTAAGAACTGAATGAAAGCTAATGCCAAGGAGGAAATGTCCTGAGGTTGGCTGCAGAAAACCAATCACATCCTATGATGTTTGGCTGAAACATGGAGCCCCAATTTGCAATACAGCTTACATAGTAGGACAGACTCTCATAGAGCAGCTCTAGCCAACCTTTTGAAAGGGAATCACTTGGCTCTAATGTCTTTTCTGAAAGGTTACCTTGAATCTATTTTGCATGTGCCTTGTATATACCTATATATGATTAATGTATTGAATCAATAGTTATATGACCCTGTTCACAACTACTTTAACACATTTGATTGATTCTATAATTCAGACTAAGAGTGGTCTTCACCTAAAAATGTATCGGGGTGTAACGCAACGTTTTAGTTCCATTAACTGGAGTTGAGGGATTTGAAATACTTCTCTTACATTTGTATGGCCCAAGTATAAACAATTAATATCTCTCTAATTTTAAGTCTTCTTTAATTTCTGTAAAGGGTGTTTTGTAACTGAATAAATGTACATCATTCATGTGTGTGTTTTGGTAAGTAGATTTCCATATATTTTATGCATTCTGATGCACTTCTTATTCTCTCTTCTTTTTGGATTTTGTTAATAATATACAGAAAAACTGGAGATTTCTTGGGGAAGGAGTTATTCTATATTATGCTACTTCATAGAAGTTATTAATAGTTTCAATTACTTTTAGTTGAATCTCTAGGGTTATCTAAGGAACCTGTCATATCATCTTCAAAAGGCAATCATTTTGTTTTTTCTTTGCCTATGCTTATTCCACAGAATATTTTTCTTGAATTGTTTTAGTAGTATTTTAACAATCATATTAAATAATAGTGATGACAATAGACATCTTTGCTTTAGCTCTCCTTCACTTCTTATTAAGAAGGGCTCTAGCCTCTCTTCATTACATGTAATCTAAGTTCTTGGTTTTAGACAGACACTTTATCACAATGAGAAAAGGGCCATTTATTACAATACTTCTAAATGTTTTAACACAAATGAATATTGCATTTTATATGAAGATTTTTCTGTATCATGTGAAATAATTGTGTGATTTTTATTGTTTTTGTCAATATGGTCTATTATGATTTTGGTTTTCTGAATATTGAAACAGCAATGCAATAATTGTTAGTATAAATCCAATCTGATCATAGTGTATGATATTTTAAAAGTTTTTGTAATTCTTTGCTAATATTTTACTCAATATTTTTGCACTGGTATTCATCAGGGATATTGGTCTACAGTTTTACTTCTCTGCTTTACCTCTCCCTGATTTACGTATAAAGACTATATTTGTCCCATAGAAGGAGGTTGGTAAGATGCCATCCCTCTTTATTTTTTCAAGCATTTTATGTAACATTGGACTTACTTGTTTTTTGAATACTTAATAGAATTCATTTGTACATCCATCTCTACAAATCTGTACATCTGTTTTCCCCTCTTTGGGAATTTATTGATGGCCTGATTAATTTCTTTTTTCTGAGATTGGGTTATTTAAATGATCTATTTAGAGTTCTGGACCTGGAGTCAGGAAGATATGCTACCTTAGACACCTACTAGATGGATGCCTGGGTAAATCACTTAATCTGTATGCCTCAGTTTCCACAACCTTAAAATGGGAATAATAATAGCATCTACTTCACAGAGTTGTTGTGGAGATCAAATGATATAACATTTATATAGTGCTTAGCATAATATATTTTATGTTTTTGCAAATATTTAGCCATTTTATTTAAGCTGTCAATTTTGTTGATATATTATTGGTCAAAATGTTTTCTAAGAGTTTCTTTATTTCTGTAGTGAATTCTCTTTTTTCACTTTTAAGTATGGTAATTTGGATTCCCTCTTTTTAATCAAATTACCTAATGGTTTATCTATCTTATTCATTTTTTTCTTCAAACAATTTTAGTTTTACATGTAACTAAATGTGTTTTATTTGTTTTCAATTTGTCTTTTCTTTGATTTTTAGGATTCTTATTTTTGTATTTAGTTGATGTTTTTATATACGGAGTTTTCCTACTTTTTTTAATGGCATGACCAATTCATTGAATAATTGGGTTTTAAAAAAATTGATGTTTAAAGATATAAATTTTTCCCTAATGAGTGCTTTGGCTATATCCCAAAAGTTTTGGTATACTGTCTCATTGTCATTTTCTTTGATGAAATTATCTATTGTTTCTATGATTTGTTCTTTGATCCACATATTCTTTAGGAATATATTATCTAGTCTCCATTAAAGTTTAAATTCTTTCTTTAAAAGCCCTTTATTGTTTACAATCATGTTATATTTGTGATCAATAAAGAATATTTAATATATTTTTCTTCCTACAATTGTTCATGAGGTTTTTAAGCCCAGAACATGCAAAGGTGCCATACAAAACCAAGAACAGGTATGCTCCTTTTAATTTCCATTCATTAAATCCCACAGACCTAATATAGCCAACTTCTCTAAAATTCAATTCTAGTCTTTCTTCTTTCTTATTTTTTTTAAATTGGATTTGTCTAACTCTGAAAGAGAGACATCAAGATCTTCAACTATATAGTTTTTATATCTACAGAGCAAAATTCTTTTGATTTGTTTCTTTTTAAGTACTTAGATTCTAAGCCATTTGGTATGTGTGTGTATGTGTGTGTGTGTGTGTGTGTGTGTGTGTGTGTGTATTCTAAAACAATGAAATTATTCCAATGACATTGAAACACTAAATTCAATAAGACTGACATTCAAAAACACTGAAATTATGTATTGGTATGAAGAGTCAGACATGAATGAAAGGACTGAACAACAAAATCTTTAAATATAATGTTAATGCTAAGTAAACTGCTTATTTACCTTAACTATGTCTATTTTTACTCTTGTCTTTTCTAAGATTATGATTACCACCCCTTTTTAAAATTCATATGAGAAAAATATATTTTGTTCCAATCTACCATTTTAATTCTGTGTGAAATTAGATGCTTCAAATGTGTAAACAGCATATTGTTGGATTCTGCTTTCTAATCCATTCTGTTACCTTTCTTCAACTTATGATTAAGTTCATTCCATTCACATTCACATTCATCTTTATGCCATGCTGCCCAGGATTGCCTCTCTTGCCATTATACCCTTACAGCTGGAACTATAGTTCCCACTCTATAGCCATACTAATTGGTAAGAGTTTGCTACATGTAACTGGCTCAAGATACCTGACTATGCCATCCTCATGCCATGCTACTATGCACCTCCTTATTGCCCCTACTTTCCACCTCCTGCTCTGGAAGCAGTATTAAAATCAGTAATGCCACTGTTTCAGAAAAGCTCATGTCATTCTACTGCCCTCTGACTAAACTCACCATCCCTATCATTTGCCTCCTCTTACTATAGTAACAGCTGACATTCATAAAGCCTTTAAAGTATGCAAAAAGATCTTTCATCTAAGTCTTGGCAAGCAAAGAGCTGCTCACAGGACTCCTCCCTATCTTTCCACCACCTGATGACATTGTCTGAGCTGTGACCCACAGATCTGCACCCTACATACCCTAGTCACAGGCCACCACCATGGTGAAGCTAGAAAAGGCTGCTAAAAATCAAGGTGAACCAAAGAAAATGGTCCCTCCCCCAAAGGAGACAGAAGACAGTGAGGATGAGGACATGTCAGAAGATGAAGAAGAAAGCAGGCTGTGGTTCCTCAGAAAAAGGGCAACCAGGCTGTGGCTGCACCAGGAAATAAGGTACTGCCAACCAGAAAAGCTGTTGTTGCCACCAGGCCTTCCAAGGAAGAAGCCATGACCTGGTGAGAAGAGTTGCCATGGCCCTGGCCAAGAAGGCAGCCCAAGAAAGCAGTGGTGTCCCCAAACAATAGGCAAAAAAAACAGGAAGAATGGCAAGAAGGAAGACAGGAAATCTGAAGAAGAGGACAGTGAAGATCATGGGCATGAAGAGTTTGAGCCTCTCAAAGCTACAAAGGTGGGAGTGACTCTGAGGATGAGGAGGATGAAGAAAATGAGGATGATTGAAGAAGAAGCTATAGATTCCACACCTGCCAAAGGGAAGGCTACTGCTATGAAAGCTGCCACTGAGAAACCTAGGAAGGCCAAAGAATCTGAGAAGGAGGAGGAGGGGGCAGTGGAGGAGGAGGAGGAAGGGACAGTGAAAGAAGCGCCAGGAAAGAAGTAACAAGGAAATGGGCAAACAGAAGGCTCCCAAAATTGGATGCTGAATCATTTACAAATTTCAATCTCTTCCCTGAACCTGAACCTCAACAAAACTGCTTCTGAGCTAAAAATAAGCATGACGTACTTTGCAAAAAAAAACAAAACAACTCAAAAAAACAAAAAAACAAAAAAACCAAGGACCTTACTGTTGTGGATGTCTGCCTTGGTGTCACCAAAAAGTCTGGCTATGGGGAATTTTAATATGCTGAAGACATGGAAAAGGCTCTTGAACACAGTGACTCCAAAGTGCTTGGCTCTGAAATTAAGCTGGAAGAATCAAAAGAGAAGAAGAAAGAGTGAGGTGCGAGGATGCTCTTTGTCAAGAATCTACCGTATAAAGTAATTCAAGAGGAGGTTAGGAAGTATTTGAAGATGCTATTGAGGTCAGACTGGTCTGCACCAAGCATGAGACCCCCCGCCCCAAGGAATTGCCTACGTTGAATTTCAGACAGTAGCAGATGTGGTCAAGGCTTTGGAAGAGAAGGAAGGCACTGAGATTGATGGCTGTGTGCTCATTCTGGACTACACAGGGGAGAAAAGCTGAGGACAGAACTCTAGAGGTGAGAAGAATAATTCCTGGGGCAGGAGCAACAGTGAGCCATCTGACTCCAAGACCCTTGTGCTGAACAACCTCACCTCCAGTGTCATGGAGAAGAGTCTGCAGAGAGCATTGGAGAAGGTGACATCCATCAGCTTGCCCCAGAACCACCAAGGCTGACCTAAAGGGTACAGTCCATTGAATCTGCCTCCCTGGAAGAGGCGAAAGAAGCCATGAATTCCTGTAACAACATAGAGATCGAAGGCAGAGCCATGCAGCTGGAGCTGAAGTGACAGAATGCCGTTAATGCAGCCCCAAGGAGCCAGTCCTACAAAACCTTGTTCATCAAAGGCCTGAATGAAGACATGATGGAAGAAATGTTGAAAGATTCACTTCACAGCTCAGCGAGCACCAGGATAGTCACAGACAGGGAGATGGGGTCTTTGAAAGGGTTCGGTTTTGTGGACTTCAACTCAGAGGAAGACACCAAAGCTGCAAAAGAGGCCATGGAGGACAGGGACGTTGATGGAAACAAAGTAACCCTGGACTGGGCCAAGCCTAATGACTATGGAGGCAGAAGGTACTTTGGAGGCCAGGGTGGTTTCCGAGGAGGCTGAGGAGGAGGCAGCAACAACAAGCCACAGGGAAAGAAGACAAAGTTTGAATAGTTTTCCTCATTCTCTTTCCCCCCTGCCATGTGAACAGACTCTGGGGGTTTTATCTTGTAGTCGAATAACTTTTGGAGTCTTCTGAGGACATTCCAAGATAGATGGGCAGCCCACAATCATCTTGGAAAAACCTGGATGACATTTCAAGGGAGGATGTTCCATATAAACTTTTTGCAGAGACGGGTGGTAGCTGTGGAAGGTCACCTTTTTATCTATGAATTGTCTTGAGTTTATAATGTTATGCCCTATGTACAAAACCATTTTTTCCTATAAATAAATAAATAAATAAATAAAAATAAAGTATGCAAAGATCCTGTACATACATATCTCATTTGAGTCTCACAATAATCTTGTGAAGTTGTTTGTTAGATATTATTATCACTCCTATTTTAAAGAATGAGGACAGAGAGATTGTATGACTTGCTCATGATTACATAGCCAGTAAGTATTAGAGGCAGAACTTAAAACTCCATCTTTAGGTCCAGCATTCTATCTACTAAGCCACACTACCTTTCAATAATATCTTAAAATTCAAAAAGAGAGTTTGGAAAAACCTATTACATGGGCGTGGAGTCAAGATGGTGGAGTAAAAGCAATGACTTGCTTGAGCCCTCCCCCAAACCTCTCCAAATACCTATAATGGCTCTAAACAAATTCTAAAGCAGCAGAACCCACAAAAAGACAGAGTGAAACAAATTTCCAGCCCAAGACAACCTGGATGGTTGATCAGAAAGGTATATCATGCTGGGCTGGGAGAGAAGCGTACCTTGAAGTGGGCACACTGGCAAAACAGGCCTTAGGGAACCTGGAGCAGGCCTCAGAGGACTGAATCATGGGCAGGTGTGGCAATTTCCAGACTTCTCAACCCACAAACACCAAAAACAACTTAGAAGGTTAGTGGGAAAAGTCTGTTTCTGCGGTGGTGAAAGAGAAGCATGGTGGGGTTCCAGTCCCAGTCCCTGATCATGGCCCCAGGGCAGCGGCTGCCTCCGGAGCTTCAGGCCCACAGACTGAGGGGGAATTGAATGGCTGAACAGAGCGGGATTGCAGGGATCTCTCTGCTGGTGCAGGATTCTATTGCTTTGCTCTTGCTTGGATCTGGGTAACAGTTTTGGGTGGTGGTCCTGGGGCGAGGAGGAGTGCTGGCCTGGTGGAGGTTGTAATGGCTATAGAGAGAGAATCTTCCTCACAGTTCCAAGACTGAAAAGAGTGCTTGTGGTCACTCATAGACCAGAGTACAGGCCAAGAAAGGAGTAAATACTTCACCCTTGATCACACCTTGGAAGAACTGAAAATTTACAGGTCCCTATCAGTATCTCTGAAAACAGCTGCACAAAACCCCCAAAGCTTGGGACAGTACATTCTCCACACTGGAAGCAGACCCCTACCATAACAAAGAGTTTATAACTCAAGTAACTGGCTGTGATCATGAGCAAGCAGCATAAAAATAGTCAGACCATAGAATCTTACTTTGGTGACAAAGAGGATCAAAACATAAAACCAGAAGAAGACAACAAAGTCAAAGTTCCCACATCCAAAGCCTCCAAGAAAAATATGAATTGGTCCCAGGCCATGGAAGAGCTCAAAAAGGAGTCTGAGAAGCAAGTAAGAGAAGTAGAGGAAAAACTGAGAGTGATGTGAGAAAATCATGAAAAAACAAGTCAACAGCTTGCTAAAGGAGACCCCCAAAAATACCGAAGAAAATAACACCTTAAAAAAATAGCCTAACTCAAATGGCAAAAGAGGTCCAAAAAGCCAATGAGGAGAAGAATGCCTTAAAAAGCAAAATTGGCCAAATTAAAAAGGCAGTCCAAAAGCTCACTGAAGAAAATACTTCCTTAAAAATTAGAATGGAGCAATTGGAAGCTAGTGACTTTATGAGAAATCAAGACACTGTAAAACAAATTCAAAAGAATGAAAAAATAGAAAACAATGTGAAATATCTCATTGGAGAAACAACTGACCTGGAAAATAGATCCAAGAGAGATAATTTTAAAATTATTGGACTATCAGAAAGAGAGTTTGGAAGTTATTGCTGTAAATTATAGCATCATAAGATCATAGATTTAAAGATGGAAGGGACCTCAGATGTTATTGAATTAAACCTTCTCATTTTACAGATGAGGAAAATGAGGCAGAGAGAAGTTATGTACATTACTTAAGATCACTTACTAGTGCCAGAAGCAGAATTTGAACTCAGGTCTTTCTGTCTCCAAGTCCAATACCGTATCTACTTACTCCATTCAGTTTTATTAAATAGTTCTTTAATTGAACTTGAGAAGATTTCTTTACTAGAAATACATTGATAAGATTTCTAGTAACTGAATCAAGATTCATGGTAATGCTATACTCCCATATCTGGTCTTGTCATAACTTAAAAAACTCTGTCATAACTTATAAAACTTTGTCATAATTTTTATAAAATTCTGGCTGCAGTCTCTGGGACTAAAGGAGAGGTGGCTTTTGGGACTTAGCTAATGGGCATGTTTCTCCACTCAAGCACCAAAGCTGACTCTCCTGGCATCTGGTCTCAACTCTTTCATTGTCATCTGGCTACCTGTGGCAGGTCCACTTGTTTCCTTTATAGGCCCAGTATAATTCCTTTATACTGGGGCCTATCCTTATTCTTGTAGTTACAAATACTTATTTGTAGTTCCAAATACTTATTCTTCTAGTTCCAAACCACGAAAACATGAGCCAGTCAAATCATAACTGGACACTGAAAATTAATCATATCCTCAAAGAGGTATGAATGGTTCCATGAGTACCCAGCCTTTGAGATGTCTTCAATCTTCTCGATGAAATAAAGCTAGCATGTCCATACAATTCAGACAGATGAAATCAAAGTCCCCAAGACTTGCCTCCATGAAGGTAACATTATCATGGCAATTTATCTTAAAAGGTGATAATCTGATTATCCCCCTTTAAACAGGCAAGAGGTGATAAGGCTCTGAAATTGGGTGGTAGACCTGTCAGTGGGTGAAAAAAGACAATTAAAAGAGATTCTGTGGAGGTAGACTCAAAAAGATTTGGAGAACAAATGAATATGGAGTGAGAAAAGTAGAAAAGATACAAAGATGGTATGAACTTTGGTAACTGGAAAGAGGATGGTATATGCAATTAGAAACCGATTTGGAAGTAGAGGAGATTTGGGAGGGTAAAATAATCAGTTCCCTTTTGGACATGATAGATTTGAAATGTTGACATCCAGGTGGATACATCTAGCATGCAATAGACCATATAAGTCTAGAGTTTAAGAGATAGATTAAGGAAGAACATGTGATTTGAGAATCTTCTGCTTGGGCATAACTGAGCCTAAAGGTTCAATGATGAGACCACTGAAGGTGAGTTTAGAGTGAAAAGAGAAGTAGACCCAGGATAGGGCCTATGGGACACCTGTACTTAGATAAAAGATGAATAATAATCCAGGAAAGGAGGTGGAAGAGAAACAATCAAACAGGGAGAGGAAGAAACAGAATTTAGTGAACATCAGAGGAACTAAGAGAAGACAATGTTTAAAAATGTCAAAATCTGCAGAGAGGTCAAATAGAAAGAGGGCTGAAGGAAGTAACTGGATTTAGCAGTTAAAAAATCTCCTGGTAACATTGGAGAAAGAAGTTTCAGTAGAGAGGTGGAGTCAAAAGCCAAATTACAAGAAATAGAAGGGAAAGTGAGGGGAATGGAGGCAATATGACTGTCTAGATAATTTTTTTTTTCCTAAATTGT
This sequence comes from Vombatus ursinus, assembly GCF_900497805.2. Classification (NCBI taxonomy): domain Eukaryota; kingdom Metazoa; phylum Chordata; class Mammalia; order Diprotodontia; family Vombatidae; genus Vombatus; species Vombatus ursinus. The sequence continues at coordinate 105,840,912 of NW_020954590.1, forward strand.
TTAATTTGGCAATGAAAAGGCTGATCAACTGAAGGAATTTCAGGGATAAATTTAATCTTTTTTTCAGTACAGCTAGGTCATTATCCCCTAGGTTTAGTTTAAAGTTTCTGGGATACTTCTATCCCTTTTTCTAAGTCCTATATCAATATTTTTGAAAATAATCCTCCAGTGAGGCTCCTTTTCAAAGACTTTTGATAAATATAAACAGATTGCATCCATTGGTTCCTACCCTCTTCCTACCTTGTCCAAAGCTTATTTACTGCCTGAAAGAACTGTAATAAATTAGTCAGGCTTGGTCTTACCTTAGGGAAACTAAGTTCTCTTTCCCCAACAGACAACGTTTGCTTAAGTGTTAACAATTATTGCATAGACATTCAGAGAATTGTGCTTCATTCTTGTGAACAGACCCCATCTAGTGGTTAAACTAATCCCAGATTAGCAGAAAAGCAGTTGCTTCATTCATTCAATATTTATTTAACAGTTTGGGAATCAAATCAGATGTAAATTTCTAAATACAAAGCCTCTGTTCTTTATACCTGGATTTCCCCTAGAAAAACTATTCTTTCTGAAGCACTATTTACCAACACTATCAATTAGCCATCTCTTTACTAACCAATTTGAGCATCCTCTTACTTTATCAACAGCATCCCAACCAGAAGAACTTGGTTCAGATCAACACATTTTTGTTTGTTTCATTGATGTCTTTTACTTTTATATTAGGGTCACTTCTGATATTTCTCTCTTCTCCTTCTCCCACCCTGTGCACCATCCCAACATATAGGGGGCAAAGAGTTAAGCAAAAACAACCAACACATTGTCGAGAGTATATGCAACATTCCTGGCCCAAAGTTCCCCCAACTCTTCACTGAAAGAAGGCAGTATAGGCCTCTTCTCAAGGCCATCATTGCCAACTGGAATGTTGAAAGAGGGAGAAATCCCCATTTCCTTCTAGGATGGATGAAAATCATCTGAGTTTGAAGTGATTCCAGAGCCTATTCTGTGGAAAGAAATGTTACCATAACCTTTGGTTCCATAAAGAAGTGACATCTTACTAAGTCAAATTTGTAAAAATAAGAGTCACTCCCCAATTGATAAATGGTCAAAGGATATGAACAGGTAGTTTTCAGATAAAGTAATCAAAGCTATCTATAGTCATATGAAAAAATGCTCTATACTATTGATCAGAGAAATGCAAATTAAAACAACTCTGAGGTACCACCCCACACCTATCAGATTGGCTAACATGACAGAAAAGGAAAACAATAAATGTTGAAGGGAGTGTAGGGAAATTGAGACACTAATGCACTGCTGGTGGAGTTGTGAACTGATTTAACCATTCTGGAGAGCAATTTGGAACTATGCCCAAAGGGCTATAAAACCATGCATACCCTTTGACCCAGCAACACCACTACTAGTTCTATAGCCCAAAGAGATAAAAAAAAAATAAGGATCTATATGTACAAAAATATTTATAGCAGCTCTTTTAGTGGTGACAAAGAATTGAAAATTGAGGGGATTCCCATCAATTGGGGAATGGCTGAACAAGTTGTGGTATATGATTGTGATGGAATACTATTATGCTATAATAGTAGCTACAGCCTTGGAGTCAGGAGAACCTGAGTTCAAATCTGACCTCACACACTTGACAAAGACACTAGCTGTGTGACCCTGGAAAAGTCACTTAACCCCAATTGCCTCACCAAAAAAAAAAAGGCAAAAAAAAGAAAAGAAATGACAAGCAGGATGCTCTCAGAAAAACCTGTAAAGACTTAGATGAACTGATGCAAAGTCAAGTGAGCAGAACCATGAGAATAGTGTACACAGTAACAGCAATTTTGTGTGATGATCAGCTGTGAATGACTTAATTATTCTCAGCAATACAATGATCCAAGACAATTTCAAAGGGCTTATGATGAAAAATGCTATCCATCTTCAGAGAAAGAACTGATGGAATCTGAATGCAGATCAAAACATACTTTTTTAACTTTCTTTATTTTAGTTGCTGTTGTTGTTGTTTTGGTCTTTGTTTTTTCACAATATGACTAACATGGAAATATGTTTTGCAGGCATGCACACGTATAACCCGTGTCAAACTGCTTGCCTTCTCATTGAGGTAGGAGGGGATGGAGAGAATTTGGAACTCAAAGTTTTAAGAAATGAATGTTAAAAATTGTTTTTACATGTAATTGAGGAAAAACTAAAACATTTTAAAAGAAAAAAGTGATACCTTTTTTTCATAAAATTCTCATTATTATCCAACAACCCTTTCCTAAATTTTGCATTCACTCAAGAGAAAAATGGAATATACCCAGACAGCAAAGGGGGAAGTAAAAAAAAAAAAGTTTACATCTCTTCTGAACTTGGTAAACCCTACTTTCATACTTTTATGACCAGTAAAGGGAATGAGGGGAATGAGGTAGGTAACTCTGCCTTTGCTGCCTTCTGACTTATCGCTCAGGTACCTAAGAAGGTGAACAGACTGATTTGCCACACCATGGAGCTCAGTTCTCACCAGCCTCATTTTTTTAATCTGTTCTACTGACATCATTACCTTATGCATTTACCTGTCCTCTCCCATTATCCAAAGGTAACCAAAGGAGGATAAGAGCACAGTATCTCTTGTACAAGTCTATTAACCTTTCTCTGTTGGTGTGTTTGAATATCATTACCAGTGCTTGTGCATTAACTAGCTAATAAGTTGCCAATCATACACTAGTAAATATTGAAACAGCCATCCTGCAGCTTGGAGTACTTCTGACTGTAAATATGTTTGTCTATTTAGGTTGCAGATTTGTACAGGTAATTGCAAAGGTAATGAGGCAGTATTAAAACATGTTTCTCTCTCAATCACCTTTCAGTGCTTGGGTGGGCAAACAGGAAAGCTAAATGTCTTTACCCACAGCTGCTGGGGTAAATCTTCTCTTGGCCCTGTGGATGTGTTTGGATTTTTTTTTAATGGAAGAATTGTCAATCCCTCTTCTTTCAGGCTAATTTCACATAAAGTACAAGCCAAAAGAGACCTCTTTTCCTCCAGAAAAGATCATTCTATGCCAATGTAAGCAAAAAAAAAAAAGAACCTTTGGGGGTCTATCATAGATCAAAACCTTTATAATAACTGTAAGTTCTCCTCTCCATGGCTATAATTTCTCTGTCAGGTTGTACAAACCAAAGTATGCCAATTGGCCTCATGTTCTTATTTTGCCCTTCACTGTGTTTCAGAGATTTTTTTTCTCACAAGTTACATCCAAAACTCATTGTCAACCTCCCATTTTGAGAGTTTAAGAGCAATTGTACCATCTCTATTTTCATTTTTACAACAAAAATCCTTGAAAAACCTGACCCCCCCCACATTGGACATATCACTTAGATTATGACCAAGAGACTCCTTAAAGGGGAGTTAAAGTTACCTTTACTGCTTTGTACATACTAGAAAGTCTATCAGTGGCCAATAAATGAATGAATGAATGAATAAGTTTATTTCAGGTTAAAGAAATTGAGTTATCTAAAGATTTACATAGATTACTGAATGGAAAGATGAAACACAGTTACTGTTATTATTTCCATTGTCATTAATGGTGTACCAAGAATTAGAATATGGATATGTTAAGGCTAAGATGTAGAAATCAAACCATTTGCAAGTAGGCCAGCAAATCAATTTCCAATTGACCTCTTATCCTTAAGGAACTTGATCATTTCATTGAAAATATTTATTTTTAAATTAATTAAATTCATTTTATCTTTATGGCTCATTTTCTATTAAGGGTTTAAAATATTCATATTCCTTATTTTGAATGTGATAGATCGTGTCTCATTTAAAAACAAAATAACAATTGAATCAAGTTTCTCTCTGCACTTGGTCAGATCCCATCTAACAATTTGGAGACACAACCATTCCAGAGCAAAGCCTTTAAAGACGTAGATGTAAAGACTTAAAAATGATGTCGCATTGTAACAAACCAAAGCTATACCCCAAAAGGAATCCCTACTATAACATGGCAGACATTTATCATACAGTAGTCTCTACTTGAAAACCTCTCAGGACTGCCCATTCTACTTTTGAATAGATTTTATCGCTAAACTGTTGCGTTGTTTGTTTTTTTATGACACCAAACATAAATACACCTCTTCATAGCTTTACACGTATTATGTTTTCCTGTGGTTTTCTCTTTTCCAGGGTAAGCATCCCTAGTTCCTTCATCCAATCTTCCTAAGACATTGGCCCGAGTCACTTACCATCTTGGTTGCCCTGTAAATACTCTACAATTTACAGTTCCTTTCTTAAACTGTAACAGTCAAAACGGATCACAGTACCCACAGTAAAGCATAAAATACAGACTTTTTTAAATTGGGTCTCCCCATCTCACCCAGGCTGGAAATTTATGGACCACTCATAGGTCCAATCCCATTATTGATCGGCCCGGAAGCTTTGACTTGTCCCATTTCTGAACTAGGCCAGTTTGCCTCTCCTTAAGCAGCCAGGTCCCTAACCCCCCTTCCCCGTGTGCTTACAATGCGCCGACCACACTGGCACTTAGTGGGGCACCTGACTGGCTTCAGCCTTTAACTGCATCTGAGAACCCTTGAGCTCAAGGGATGCAACAACCTCTGCCTCCCAGGTAACAGGGATTATAGGAATCTGCCACCATACCCAGCTGCTACAGCTGTTTTTAGATGAGCTGTTGTCTAGCCACACCTCCCCCATCTTCCACTTATGAAACTGGATTTTTGAACCCAGGTATAAAACTTTACAGCTATTAAATTTCATCTTTTTGGATGCAGCCAATTACTCTAGGCTGTCAAAATGCCTGAAGTTTCTGCCTCCATCATTGAGTGTGTTAGCTATCGCTCCCAGCTTTGTGTTATCAGCAAATTTGATAATCATGTTGACTATTCTTATCTAAGTTATATTCCATCCGCTAGCATACAATTAAATGGGAAGCATCTCCCTTTGCACCCCCACCCCAGGCCTTGTGAGTTGGAGGGGAAGGGGGGTATCAGATTCTTGGAATTGATAAAGACCTGTACTCTAACTTAACCCCTCCTCATCTGCTATTGTCTGAATGCTGTTGCTGTTGCTGAGTTGTTTTTCAGTCCTGTCCAACCCTTTGTGACCCCATTTGGGGTTTTCTTGGCAAAGATGTTAGAGTGGTTTGTCATTTCCTTTTCCAGCTCATTTTACAGATAAGGAACTGAGGCAAAGAGGGTTAAGTGACTTGCCCAGGGTCACACAGCTAGTGAGTATCTGTGGCCAGATTTGAACTCACAAAGATGAGTCTTCCTGACTTCAGACCCAGCACTGGGCTCAAGGAGAGGAGAGTACACCTAAGGGTAGGGAAAGAAATAAAGAAAAAGACTTCAACCATCTTCAGTTATATGCACCTGCTCAGCCAGTCCCACATATCACAAGCGTATAACATGGAGAGAGATAAAGGGAATAACAACTACAATACACTGTAATGGATAAATTGGGGTATCCATTCACAATAGCAGCAGATACTGACATTGTTCTTGAATGTTATAAGGGATCAATTGAAATAGGCAACACTGGGTGCACTCTTCCAAGTGTGCTAGACAAGAAATATGTGTCATTGGGTAGGTTTAGAGAAGTGATAAATAACTGGCTTTTGTATCATGCTTTAGAGTAAACCCCATACGGGGTCATGACCCACATTTTAAGAAGCACCGATAGGGGTGGAGAGTGGAAAAAGTTTAAGAAGCCCTGCTTTAGAGTTTTCAATGCCCTTCAACCTAGATGATTTCAGTTGAATATCAAAGTTCAGAAAGATTAAATGACTTTCCATAGCTAAGGAGTTTAATTACAAGTTGACTACAAATCCAGCATTTTACTATGCTTGATTATCTCTTAAATAAATAATAAAATTAAGTAACATTAATAAAGGCTGGTAGAAAATACGTTTCAGATGATTATTAGATCTTAGAGTACTTTTTGGAAAAATGAGATTTCCATTGCACAATGTCTAACACTTTACAGTCAACTCTCAATTATCTGTTTAAATGGGGTAAGGGGAAGAGAAGTGATAATATGTATAAAGAAAAAACTGATACTCTTCAAACACTTTGCTGTTGGTCATTACTTTCAACTTGCCTTTTGTTAGAGCTTCAAGCAAGAAACACCTTTAGCTAAATCAAGTTCCCCAAATTTGTTTCTAACTTCCTCTAAAGACATTAGGAAATCATAACTTGGTCCAAATGTAGGCTTGTCATAAGAAATCTGGAGCATCTATTGAGTCATTAGTAACCACTACAGAAAAGGAAAGGGGTGCCCAAGTCAGAGTTGCCTGATGCTAGGTCTGCCAACACATTTTGGGAGGCTGAGTTGGAAGGTCATCAGTAGAATGTGATGAACATCTGTACCCCCAATCTGAATTAACAGTCTATTTATTTACTAAGATTCTGAGAGTTCCAATTTTCTTTGAAGAACTGAATGCTTAGAGTTTAGCAAACAGTAGTGTATTATACAGGGCCAGACTCCAAGAATCTCCATCCCTACAACTCTATCAGCTTTCACTTTGCACAAGTTCTATCAAAGAAATATTATCACCATAGCAACCATACCCAGCCAGGAAGGCTTAAAACTTATTCTGAGATGCCACTTGGAATGACTAGGTAGATAATCCAGGAAGGTGCTGGAATATCTGATCCAAACTGGTTTAAGTTCTTTTCCTCCTTCCTTATCTTCTGCCCCATATTAACAAGCCCCATATCATAGTTATTTGCATATGTACAATATCCCATGCCAGACTGTAAACTTCTTGAGGGAAGGGACTATGTCTTGTAAATACGGGGTTTCCTCTTACAACTAGTACAGGGTTCTCCAAATAGTGGATGCTTTGATAAAAGTTTACTGAATTAAAGCTATTAAAGGAAATGAGAAATATTTTGGCCCAAATAACCCAGTGTTGGCTTAGAAACTTCCAGCTCAAGACTCACTTTCTGCATGCAACCTGTTCCACTACTCCAAGCTATTTTAATTTCTCCCTGGTCTTTCTCCTAAAATACTTGGGTCTATACTATGTAATTTAGCCCTTTATTTTACATTACCCAACACTGCTCTCTACTCAAAAGACAACATGGAAAAGCTAGGCCTAAAGATATCAAGTGATACTTGGCAAGATACAAACTCTAAGATACTCAATTCATCGATAAAATGAGAATGATAATACATGTGACCTGGGAATAACATCTACAAGTGTAAAAAAATACTAACAACAATTATTTTCCAGTTTTATTGTAAGAAAGCATTGGAAACGTTAAAGTACTATATAAATTGAGTAATTATTGACTAATTCAAACACATGGTATAGACATACAAGAGAAACTATTGCCTAAGCAATCTCTAAATTGTAAGGAACCCATTTCTTCTCTTTAACATGTTCATTTTATCATTTAGAGTAGAGGGCATTTCTAAGTTCTTTATTTAGGAGCTAAGATGGAAATATTTAGAGGGAGAGTCCTGGGTAAAAATACAGCAATCAACTCAAAGCAATATTGTATATTTAACTACAAAGGAATCCTATTTTAAGACTAGTGTTAAGGGAACAATTGTCATAGGTTATGTCTCTAGTTATTTGGCAGAATTTGATTTAGTCCATCTGAATCTAAAGTGTGATAGAATTCAGTTGGACTACATTTTTTCAATGAACGAATGAATGAATGATATACATTTTGTAAACACATTAAGTGCTAGTCCCATATAAAAGGAAGTGGAAAAAATGTCTTCAGAATAGGACTCCACTCTATTTCTTATGTGTGGTCTGCCACCTAGTGTTCATCAACAGAAATGAAAAATAATTTAGAGCTGCAATTCCCAACCTAGCTATGGCAAAACGGAAAACATTTTGAATTTGGAGTATGAAATATCCTTTTTTAAAAATAAGAAAAGTTTTCACTGTAAAACTAAAAGTACAAAAAACTATCTTAAGATTAAGTAATAAAAACGTGAAATTAGGGTAAAAATTAAAATGCAACATATAGAGGGCATTTTACAAAGAAAGAAGACATTTTGGCAGATTTGTATCCCTCCTCATGGATAACTGTGGGACCTAAATGTTGCAGTTCCCCTACTACCCAGCTGGGTTCTGGGGTCCTCTCCACTGAGCCACAGTCACTATTGCCTAAGGAGCAGACAGAGTGCTTAACTTGGGAGTCAGAAGATCTCAGCTCAAATCTCACCTCGGACATTTACAGATGGGTGACCATGAACAAGTCACTCAACTTCTCTTAGTCTCAGTTTCCTCATTAGTAAAATGGGGGTCATAATAACTGTGGTATGTAGCGCAGAGAGCTGTAGCAAAACGCAAATAAGATAGCTATTGTAAATTACTGTGGGGAACAGGTAAGATAACAATAATAATTTTATACTTACTATCCAGTAGTTTGTCATGTCTGACACTCTGTAATCCCATTTGGGGTTTTCTTGGCAAAGACACTGGAGTGGTTTTGCCATTTCCTTCTCCAGGTATTTTAAAGATGAGGAAACTGAGGTAGGTTAAGTGAGTTGCCCAGGGTCACATGGCTAGGAAGTATATGAGGCCAGATTTGAACTCACAAAGATGAGTTTTCCTAACTCTAGACCCAGCACTCACTGTTCTACCTAGTTGCTCAATGATGATAATAACAGCTAACATTTATATTGTGCTTACTATGTGCCAGGCACTTTGCTAAGTACAATTATTATCTTATTTAACCCTTATAGCAATCCTGGGAAGGTAGGTGCTATTACTACCCTCATTTTACAGATGAGGAAACTGAGGCAAACAATGTGACTTGCCCAGGGTCACACAGTGTCTGAGGCCAGATCTGAACTTAGGTCTTCCTGATTCTAGGTGGCACAGTAGATAGAGTGCCAGGCCTGGAATCTGGAAGACTTATCTTCCTGATTTCAAATCTGGCCTCAGACACTTACTAGCTGTGTGACCCTGAGTAAATCACTTAATTCTGTTTGCGTCAGATTCTTCATCTGTAACATGGTTTGGAGAAGGAAATGTCAAACCACTTCCATATCTTTGCCAAGAAAACCCCAGATGGGTTCATGATGAGCCAAACACGACTGAAAAATGACTGAACAACAATTCCCTGATTCTAGGTGTTCACTCATAAAAAATAATTATAAAGCAATTCCTGAGTGGTGATGGCCCAGGAATTGTGGATGTGAAATAAAGGCAAAGAAAACCAAAAGTAGTAGTAAAGATAGCATTGGTGGATTAAATACATTTTTGTATTGCCCACGTTGACATTTCCATTAGCATGAAAAATTCAACTTGATTCACCCATTCACAATTAACTGGGATTTACAAGTTTCTTATTATCCAGCTTCTGATACTGTTCCCTTCCTAACTCCCATCCACCCACACACAAGATATTCTTGTAGTAAAAATGAAACCAAATTCTCTGAAGCAAGGAGTATTAGAACCTGAAAAACTATACATACAGGGGCAGCTAGATGGTGCAGTGGATAGAGCACCTGCCCTGGAGTCAGGAGGACCTGAGTTCAAATCCAGCCTCAGATACTTACTAGCTGTGTGATCCTGGGCAAGTCACTTAACCCCATAACCCAGCCTAAACAAATAACCAAAAAAACCCTATATATACAACATTATAGTGATCAGAGTTCCTAAGTCTTTCACAGTAATCTGTCTTTACAATATTGTTGCCAACGTATAAATTGTTCGCCTAGTTTTATTAACTCTACATCAGTTCACACAAAGTTTCCCAGGTTTCTCGGAGGCCATCCCCTTTGTCATTTCTTACAACACAATAGTATTCTATCACATTTATATCCCATAACTTGTTCATCCATTCTGCACTTTATGGGCACCCCCTCAGATTCTTATTCTTTGCCACCTCAAAAAGAAGTATAAATATTTTTGCACATGCTTAGAATTTGTTTTGCTTAGGACTAATCCTTCCTTTAATCTTCCTGTTGTTCAGTCATTTTAGTCATATCCACCTATTCCTGACCTTCTCTCCTCCACTTCCCCCTTTGAGAATAAAAAGAAAACAAAACCAGCTAAAAACATGTAGAGGCAAGCAAACCAAATTTTCTCATTTGCAACATCCAAAAAGAAAGATATACACACAAATACACAAATAAATTTCATTCTACACTTTGAGTGTTTCACTTCAGGAGGTAGGTAGCATGTTTTTTCATTAATCCTCTGGAATTGTGGTTCGTCATTATAATGATCAGGGCAGCTAGGTGGCACAGTGGATAGTGTACCAGGCCTAAAATCAGAAAAGACTAATCTTCCAGAGTTCAGACATTTACTTGCTGTGTGATCCTACGCAAGTTACTTAACCCTGTTTGTCTCAGTTCGTCATCTGTAAAATAAGCTGGAGAAGGAAATGGCAAACCATTCCAGTATCTTTGCCAACAAAACCTCAAACTGGGTCATGAAGAATCAGACACGAATGAGACGACTGAACCACATTAACAAGATATCCCTCCCAGGTTAACCTCGTCACCATGCTGTTAACTCAAGCTTTAAATGACACCACCTCCCTCAGCCTCCACTTCCCTCTGATTGGAGGGCTAGAGGCTGGCATACCAAACTCCTCCCTTTATAGAGGAAAGAAACTGGGTTCACAAAGTATGGGATACATCTGACTCAAGAACAATAATCAAAATTAGAAATGATGCAAGTGGTATTCCTAAATAGCAATAATAAAGAAATATTATAGCTGTGCTGTAAAAATTTCAAATCCTTTCTATTTTTTCCATACACTATGATTTTTTTAAAACTCCAGATCGTATGTAGGTGTGGACATGCATGTTTGTAATCTCTGCTAGTGGGTAGGCTATAGTAGTAGTGCACCTGCGTTCCAGAGCTAAGCCAAAGGAGTTTCTGCAGGATGATCTGTACCAATATGGTGAGCCTCTGAAAATAAATAGGCTACCTAAGGAGTTGTCAACTGGCCTGGGTCAGAAATGGTACAGGTCAAGGCTCCCATGCAAATCACTAGTGAGATCAGTCCATGACTGGCTGCTGTACTTCCAGTCTGGAGGGGAAAAAAATGTTCCTTGAAACAAATGAGATTTTTTTCATATGTCAACAAATCTGTGATGTTGTTAATATCAGTACTTCCTTCTTTGATGCAAATTCCAACTTAATAATACTTTTTCACCATGTATCATTTTTGTCCATGTTCTCCCATAAACCCCCCACAAAGGATCTATCCAACATGCTGAAGGTCTTTTTACATTTTAATAGTTTTTATGCAGCACACAGCCTGTCCATAAGTTATCCCTTGCTCTTGATATGTATTTCCTTTCCTAATTATGCATTTATTTGATGATATCTCTCATGCCACATCTGTCACAGCACATCAGCGGACCCTGAAACCAACTTGTACTCACCATGTATCTCTCCATTCCCCTGTGGCTCACCTTCAATGGAGTTAATACACCAAGACACATAATTGGGACAGTTATTGCAACTGGGTGCTTGGCATCACACAGTGAACAGCTAAAAGAGATTTAGATTGGACTGCATGTGCTTCTAACAAGTTCTTCCTGGATGCAAAAACCAATCCTTTCAAATACAAGTATTTTCCTAGTGGTACTCTACGATTGCAAATCTTGAAAAATCACAAAGTCCAGTTTCTTCATTATGAGTATTATAGATTTATATACAGATACACATAAATATCATTCATAAATATTGGTAATGTCTTATTCATTACTCTGATTTTCTTAAAGTTTCAATGACCAAACAATGACTTTTTAACTTTTAAAGTGTATTTTTAATGCTACCCAAAAGAGAAGCTATTCCATTGGCATAAAAAAGTTTAATTGGAAGAAACTGGTGGACTCGTGGATGGTGAACAGAACATATATACACTAATATAATAGCCTAATGAAGAATGAATAGGCTAATGAATAGCCTAATGAAGAAAACAGGACTACAAAAATGAGAAGCATTATACAAAAAAGATTATAGGCTCAATCTCATTAACTGCAAGGTTCAAAATATTTATATTATTCATTTAAAAAAAAAACTCCCATAAAATCTGAATATACCTTTTAATAATTTCCTTTGGGACAGGGACTGTTTGGTTTTTGTCTTTGTGTTCCAAGAAGCTAACAATGCCTTGTACAAAGTAGAATCTTAATAAATGTCATTGAACTGTTGAATTTAAATATCAATTATTTTTTATTTATTCCACATTTGTAATATTTATAACTAAAACAAATTTAATTTTTTTAAAAAACCAAATCTGTCTTGGCATAATACAGTACATGATGTTTTAAGTACTTACACCACTTAACTGTATAAGTATAACTGTAATACTTATATTTTAGTATCACCTATTCAACATACAAGACAATGAATGTGATTCCCTACCTTGAACACTTTAAACATTTTTAACTTCACCAAATATAAAACATACACTAGCTTAACACAAAGCTTCTATGTTTCATTCACATTTCAGGTTATGGCCTTGAATAAATTAATCCTTTTAAAATATCTATTAGTCAGTGCAATTTTCTTTTATATGGGTGGGAGAAAGAAGCCAAAGATTGCTGAGGAAAGTTGAAGCTACAGATTCTGCTGGAAGTGGAACAGAAGAACTACTTTTAGAAGACACCAAACAGGTCAATATGAGTCTCCTCTATCTGCTCTGCAATGTTTACAAAAACAACCAATATGACTAGAATCAGTCAAAATGCCGAACTGAATAAAAGACTCTTTGAAAAATCAAAATGGCATCTGGTCCAAGGGATTTTTTCTAATTTTTCCATTGCTTATTTTGGCATCCTTTAAACATAGCCTTGTCCTGGCAATCTGCAGTAGGATAGTTAACAAATAGTTTAAAATAAATTCTCCCTATGACTAGGGCAATTATCAAATAGTCGCAAAAACTGTATTAACTTCAAAAACCCCTAAATGGAATATGGTTATATGGAATGACAAATACCTATTCACTGAGCAAATTCTCCTTAATGATAATTAGACTTTGGTGCCAAATAAAGTCTATTCAGCTCAATCTTTCAGCAATTATTCTGACTCTTGAATTGTTGGCTTCAAAATAAGATTTAAGACATTATGACCCAAAGAAGTTTGTTTTTCAGTCTTATAATTCAATAAAATATGGCTTTTGCAGCCCTAAGACTTTTTTCCTACAGAAGTTTATTTTTAATTTAAGAGCACATAAGTATCTAAATATCAAGTTAATAGGATATTCTGAAGATTGCATATCTGGAAGCAACTCCACACAGTTTCTCCTTGACTATTTCAACTGACTGCATAGTGAATATTTTATGAAGCATATTTATTTTGGAGTTCTTCCTCCTTCCCTCTATGTATTCCTTCCTCCCAATAAAACCATTTAAAAGAAGCTAAAAGAATGCTTTTCTGTACTTTGCTAAATAAGCAAATTATAATTTTTATAATCTTGAAACCAAGGACAGTTTAAAATCAACCTTATACTTTTGAAAGAGGCACTACACATTTAAGCTCAACTTGTAGTTGGATCTGAATGATTTGCAATCCCTAGCATGTGACGTGGGGAAAAGCAGTTTGAGATTAAATCATCCACTCAAACCATCTCAATTATTCTTCATCATCTCGCTGAAGAGGTATTAGCTGGATTTCTTTGGCAATTCTTTCTGCCAAGGCTCTACTGCTTGCAGCAATTATTCTTCGTGACATCAAGTCAAAAGGTCCCCCTAAAATCAAAATCAAGCATATCAATGAATCACATGCAGTACAGGAGGGCTCAAAATAAGACCAGGATACATACAATCAGTTACACAGCGTTTCATGGCTTACTAAAGTCTTAAAAAAGCGTATGTATATATACACGCATGGCGCTTAAGTGTTAGCATTAGATAAATGGGATTCCAAGGCTTGCTTACTTTATCTGATACAAACAAATGCCCTGTAAATATCCCATTCCAAAATCTGGAAAAGATATTTATACAAGCTTCTCATCTCCTAGGTGTCCAGGAAAACATATATGACAGTCAAACTTCCACATCTCTCTACCTCCAACCCTTTCATTCTCTTGCTCTTTTCCCTGGCTTCTTAGTTACCTTTGCCCCATATCACTACTTAACTTAAAAAAAAAAAATTCCATTTATTAGCTCACAACAGTTATTTGACTTCTTTGTTTATGCAAAGAAAATCTTAAACTAGAAAGGAAAGAGAAGAAGGAATGTAGGGGAAAGAGTTCAGTTCACCAAATAATTCCTCACAGCAACTACCAACCCAAAAATGTTTTGGGAGATAACAAGTCTCTATGACCCCAAAGGAAATAGCCAAAAATCTCAGGGCTACTGACACTCATTCTGAGAAGCACAGACATAAATCAATGAATCAATTCATAGCCATCCATAGCCTCCCACATAATTTTTGTTATTTTGGTTTTGTGAACAATTATAGATTTCCCCAAGGTAAAAGCTGAGTCAATCAGTCAAAAAGCATTTATTAAGCACTTACTTACTATGTGGAGGCACAGTATTAAGTGCTAAGGACACACAGAAAAGAAGAAAATAGTTCCCACCCTTAAGGAGCTGACATTCTAATGGGAGAAAACAAGCAAACAACTATGGACATAAGGATATTTACAAGTAAAATGGATATAATCTCAAGGAAAGGAACTAATATGAGGGGTAGTGAGTAGGAATAGACCAGGAAAGGCCTCTTACAGAAGGTGGGATTTGAACTGAGTCATAAAAGAAGCCAGCATAAAAGAAAACAAAACAAAACAAAACAAAACAAAAAAATAGTCAAGCATTTAAAAGGATTAGTGAATTATGGGAGGCTCAGAAAACAGGTTAAAGGTTCTCTGCCACCATATAATTTACCTGTTACATCCAAAAGCACTCCACCAGCTTCAGTAATGATAATACCAGCTCCTGCCATATCCCAGCAGTGAATGCCCATTTCATAGTATGCATCTGCTCCTCCACTTGCAACAAGGCACATATTTATTGCTGCTGTACCAACACCCCTTATCCTAAAACACAGTATTTTAAACAAATTTACTAAGAAAAAAAATATCCTTTAAAACTGTTCTTGCTTTTCTCAATTCACTTTATGGAGTGCCACCTGAAATATCTGTTATCCATCAATCCATGGGATAATTAAGGCTAATATATCAAGAAAAATTAATAGTGTGTCATTTCCTTATCCTGTGTATATACTCTACAAAAATAATGAAATAAGTGTTGACCCTAACAAAACTAAATTATTTAATATGTTTTAACATTAACTAATGAGAGTATTTTGTTAACAGTATTAGTAATATTAGTAATACTAACCAATGAGAACATATTGCTAAGAAAAAATAAAAATGATTTTTAAATCCCACCAATAGTAATATAACAGTAAGACTGTCAATTGCCACATACTTTTAGATCTGTCAAACGTGAAATCAGCTCATTTTACTGATACATGAGAAACATACCAGTAAACATATAATATGTAAGCATATAATAAAATATAAATATAATCTTGGATTATAAGAAATGCCAGTACTTTAGACAATGAAAATATTTTATTTGTAATTAGAAAAAAAGTCATAAACTTTATATCACAGGATCAGTCATTCTTGACTGAACTGAAGCATTATTCTAAAAATGTAAGATAAAGACAAAACAGCAAAGGGAATAACAAATAAAATAAGGCTGTTTCATTTTGAGAAAATCTTAAAAATAATGATAGCTCGTGGTCAGAGTAACGTAGGACGGAAGGAGGGCAAATGTCATCATCATTTTGAGAAACGGGGAGGACGGAAGGCAAGTGGAATCTGCAAACTATAAGCTTGTCTTGAATTCCTTGGCAAAATTCTAGCTGCAAAGTTGGAAACAATCAACAATCACATAAATCTGCAATTATTCAATAACTTTCTTTTTACATCAACTCTAAAGAAGCTGTCAGAAGCCATAATGAAGTAGTTGGCTTTCCTAAAGGCACTTATTCTATTAAATTTCAAGAGACTCGAATCCTAAATAAAACCAAAATTTACTTAAAACAATATTTTTAAAGCTTTTACCTTTGAAATATTCAAGGAAAAATTCTGTAACTGTTCAAATATTAGTTTTAAGCTTTTTCTCCACATGAACATTCTAAGATGACTGAATAAGAATCAAGCCACATTTTAACCATTACTATGTTAAGACCTACAGTTTATGAAAAAAAAAATCATTTCTTATTCTAAAATATCAGAATTCTTTGAAGTTTTCAATAGAAGATGAGAATAGCTTACCCATGAATAGGAATACAAAGAAGTCTCTCCATGTTTGAAAGAATAATTTTTACAATCTCTGGTTCTCGGCTAGATCCCAATTCTGTCACCAAAACTGATTTAGTAATATCTAAAAGAAAAAAAAAAAGACTAACATTAGGAACTTGAAATTTCATTATCTTGAACTTAAGACAAAACACAATTATCCATTTGCAATTCAGATTAAATCATGACCTAAGTCCCTCTATGCTTTTTTCCATCAAACATGTCTGCATTTCAGCCTACAAACTTCTTTTGTTTTTAACAACAGTATAGGCCATCCATCTCTTTATGGAATATCATGTGATACAAAGGCTAGAATGATGACTCATTTTACATGTACGATTGGATTTGTTCAATATTTCTAGGTTTATATATTTACATAACACAATGCCAATGTATCTAACATTATGTTTTAAATAACAAGAATTTGGAAATTAACTCTGCAGAAAGTAGTAGACTTTCCTAAAGTTAGCTAAAGAAACTGTCATGCAAGGTCATGCTTGCTCAAGTAACAATCAGAATATCCATCCATCCCACAGACAGGACTCAGGGTGATGTAGGATTTTCTTGGACCCCATGGGCACCGAGCAAGCATCAAGCACATAACAACTACAAGCATCCTAAACCCTTTGGTTTGCCTCATGACTCCAGTTATTTATGTAGTTGGCAAAGGCAGAAGCTTTCTGTTCTTAGGATAACTCACTGAAATCAATACAAAGTCATGGATGCTTGACTATTTCCTCTTCATCAGGTACTAGTTATTCCAATGCTTGGAAACTGTGCACATTAAAACTTTAAAATCTACTAAGACTTTTGGAACATATTGTTTATGTATATAAGACTAGATAGAAATGTCATAATTAATGATAAACCTTCAAAAACTGAAATTCACTCATAATTTGTCCTAGTCCCTTCTTTCCATATGACCTCACTGTATATTTCTAGCACTACCCGCAAACAATTTTGGTTGGAGTCAATATTTAACAATACCCAAATGATGGTTCCTATAATTCTCAAAAGGAGTCTAGTATTCCAACCACTCCCCAAAATGCACAGGATACAACCCATCTGTCTACATAGATAGATCCTCAGGTGGGAAATAAGCAAATACTTTGAACCAGAACATACTGAACTTTGATGCTTTAAAGTGCTAACTATTTGTATATACATTTCCCATAAAACAGCAGTATGAGACTTTTAAAAAATTAAATTAGTATCATAGATTTAAAGCAGTTAGGAACCGTTGGGATCCATTTGATCCATTTAATCCAATATCATCATTTTAAAGATGAGAAAACTGAAGCCCCGAGAAATAAAGTAGTTTGTCCAAGGTCACACAAGTAGTAAACTACAGAGCTAGGATTTAGACTTCAAATCCAGTGTTTTTCCATTGCACTGCTGTTGAGTGGCACAGGCTGAGGCAATTCCAAATCATATTTGCTTTCTCTCTTTCCATGATTAGTATTAAAAGCTGATCCATAGCTAGAAATAAGAAAAGGAAAAAACACCAAAACACTGGAAGGAAATCAATAATCTTAGGCGACAAAATCCCCTTCCACACATTCACACAATTCATCACTGATGAATGGAGTGCTCCTCCCTCTAACTTTGCCAGCTTTTGGCTAGAATCCTTCTCATCCTTCAAAGCCCAGTTCAGATACCATCATATCTGTTTCATTCTTATCTTTGTTTCCCCCAGCACTAAGCCCAGTACCTGGCACATAACAGGTACCTGATAAATGCCTGTTGATTGAGTCTTCCCTGATTTTACTAACTGAAAATAATCTCTCCCTTTTTGAATTTTCTTACAGTACTCTGTCTAGATCTTTGCTTTGCCCTTATTATATTTTACTCTGAATTATATTGACTTAACTTTACATATGTGTGTATATGCATATACACACACATATACATGTACATATAGGTATTATCTTTTCCCCTCATTAGACTCTAGAAGCTTTTTGTAGGCAGGGATCATGTCACTTTCATTTTTTTTTTAAATTTCTAGCTTCTAGCAAAACCTTGTACATAATTGCACTGATATTTATTGGGCTTTATCATTTGGAGAATTCAAAATATTATCATAAAAATAATTCAAAGCCTTCTGAATTAATCATCTATTTTCTCTCTCCCACCAAAAATTATTTAATAAACTTACCTTCTTGTCCTGACACCTGAAGTTTCTGATCATTGCAAAAAGCCCCTTTTCCTTTCCTGCCAGTATACATTTTATCTTCTATACAACTGTATACAACTCCAAATTCCATCTACAGAAGAGAAAGAATTACAAAAGTATAACACTGAACTCAGTGTGTATTATTCTTAAGGAAATTTTCAGTAACAAGAGAATATATTTACATATAATTGTTTTGGTGATCTGACCAGTGATTTCACTGATATAGAAAATTCCTGAAAATCTTTTTACTTTCTTTATTTTTGGTTTTTTTTTGGACTGTGTTTTCTTTTGCAATATGGCTACTATAATCAATATCAAACTGCTTGCCTTCTCAAGAAGTGGGGAGAGACAGAAGGGATAAAGAAAATTTGGAACTCAAAATTTTTAAGAAATGAATGTTAAAAAATTTTTTACATATTAATTGGGAAATATTTAACAAAATAAATAAATAAATATATATATATACACATATACATATACATGTATATATATTTAAAAAAAATAAGAAAACTCCTTCTACCAACTCAGAACAAGAGGCACTTCCTGGGGCACTAAAAGGTTAAGTGACTTGCCCAGAGTCCTCCAGCCTATTCCAAAGCTCCTTGCCACTTTTCTAGAAAAGTGCCCTCTCCTGGATCCTATGTTCTTCCCTCACTTTCGTTCTGTCTCTTGGCTTCCTATAAATTGAGAAGTTTAGGAGGGAAGGTCTTTTCTTATCCATGATTCCAAACTGGAAGTTTAGGCCCTATACACATTACTTCTCTAAGTCAAGCTCCCTGGCTTAAACTAGTTATAGAAATTTCCTGAAGCTTCCCTCAGGCTTCCTATGTAAACCAATCAATAACATATAAGACCTGCCCAGCTCCAAAGGCCTCATTATTATTAATCAGTCAGTGTATATTCATTGAGAGTACATTTGTATGTGATCGCCCTTATTAAAATGGAAGCTCCTTGAAAACAAGAACTTTCTTTGCATCACCCACAGAGATTAGCGCAGTGCCTAGTACATAGTAGAATCTTAATAAATGCTCACTGACTGATGTAAGTACTACACATGCTAGGTTATAAAGGAGAATAAAAAGCAATTCTAAGACTGAATCCACTGTTAGGAGTTTACAATCTATCTGAGAAACTAAGATAAATAAAAGGGGACCCAAGAGGAATAACCCATAATAATCTATGCATGATCCTGATAAGGGATCACCTCTCCAATCTATGCTACTCACTGCTACCAGAATGATCTTCTTAAAATATTAATTTGCTAATGTCACTTCCTTCTTCAAAAATCTCCAACAGTTTCCCATCTCCAGAATATAAACCCCAGGGGCAGCATGGTGGCGCAGTGGATAGAGCACCAGTCCTGGAGTCAGGAAGACCTGAGTTCAAATTCGGCCTCAGACACTTAACACTTACTAGCTGTGTGACCTTGGGCAAGTCACTTAACCCCAGTGCCTAGTAAAAAAGACCCCAAAACAAACAAACAAAAAACAAAAAAAAAAACCACCAGAATATAAACCCCAAGATTCTTTCTAATATGGCTCCAAGCTAAAAGAGGCAGTGTGGTAGATAAACTGTAAAACACAATAAGGAGTCAAAGGACCTAGTAATCTCAGGTCTGTCAAGGAGTAAACCACTTAACATCTCTGAAGCTTATTTCTTTATCTATAAACTGAAGTGGTTGAACTAGATGACCTCTAACACACCTTCTAACTCTCAGTCTATTCTCCCTACCTTCTCTTCCTTTTCTCTTGCATTAGTCCTCTACACAAAACCTCCATTTCAGCCAAACTGTTCTAGGAGTCCTCATACTGTGAACATACCTTTTATTTTTCCACCTTTGTGCCCTTATTTCTAATCTCTTTTCTGTTCCCCAAATACTGTCCCCACTTCTACCGATTCAAATCCTATCCAGTTCAAATAGCATCTCCTCAATGACCTCTTCCTTAATTATCCAGAGTCTAGACTACTTCTCCTTCTGAATTCTTGAATCTACCATCATCCATTCCTTTTTGTTACAAAGTGCTTTGTATTTTAACATATGTATTACCTCCTCACTTAATGTAAATTCCTGGTAAGTAGGGGCGAAGTATTATATTTCTTTCTTATACCCATTTTACTTTGTATGCAACAGGTGCACAATGAATATCAGCAAATTAATCTGGTGACAAAGGCCTAACATAAAAGTTAATTCTAATGTTTCATAATACTCCCTTGTCAGGAAATCCTTTATATCCACTCAAAATCTATCAAGTCACCTCTGAAGTCAATCCTTCCTTATCTTTGTTTAAAAAGTTCTCATTTACAAAATTAAATAAACAGATTTAAACTAAGCAAAGATTCCATATATTTTCCTCAGAACTTATTAAAATATTTGAAGGCTAATTCTAATTTTCTTCACTGCAAAGATATGTAATAATTAACAATTATTGTCATTTATAATACTAAGTAGGTACCATTATATCGTTCATACATATACATTAGCCCAAATTTTATTGCAGTAAAACTTAGAAATCTTTTCCCAAGAAAGTAATAATACATAATTCAAGACAGATTTCAATGCCTATAAATTTTAAATGCCTACATACCTTTTTTCCCACAACAAAGCCAATGGAAACAGCTACAAATGGAAATCTTTAAAAAAATAAAAACAAGAAAGATAACAAATATTCAAAATAAATAAGATTTCTTGGTCAGACCTTATTGTAAAACTATACACAACTCTATGCTGATAGTTTCATATAATACAGAAAAAAGACAAAATACTATGTGCTTTTTTTCTACCGAAGAAAAATCACAGTATGATACATTTATTAATAACCTTTTAACTGTATTCTAAAATGACCTAATAAAATTGGAGAACATATTTCTTCCACATATAGTCTTGATCTACTCTGACTTTATTTCAAATTAAAAGTTAATTTTTTTTATCTGCTTCTCAGGACTACTGAATTTTTAAAAACGAATTTTTTCCAAGTATCTCCAAGATTATGTATACTAAGTATAAACAGAAAAGTGATGAACTAGAGGTAAAGAATGAAATATACATTTTTTGGCATGTCTAATGTGCTGATTCCTTTTACCTGACTCTACTTATCTGTCACAAAGAAGAACTTTTAGATTTTGAGGAGAAAAAAAGAGGGCAGTGATAGTGATTTCAAAAAAAAGAAAGAAAAAATACCAATAAAACATATTTCAAATTTACAGAAGAGAACAAAAGACATTTCAGAAAGAGACAAAGATAAGCAGGGTAGTTTTGGAACTACGTTTTGAATTTGTTAATGGTTGACAACAACAGAGATTCACAATTTAATACATAATCATCTTTTTCTGCTTCTTTGCTTATGACAGTGATCATGTTTGCTAAGTTCATAATAACAAATGAATTTTTTTAAAAGAGTGACCAATGGAACTTATTGCATATCATAGTTATGGATAGGAGAATTTGGGAATAAACAAAGACATAGAGAGCACTGTAAGATGTAAAATAGTTAATTTGATTACATTAAATTAAAAAGATTTTGTACAAATAAAACCAATGTAGCCAAGATCAAAAGGTAAGCAGAAAATTGGAGGGGGGGAATTTTATAGACAGTTTCTCAGGTAAAGGTCTCGTATCTCAAATATATAGAGAACTTTGCCAAATTTATAAGAATATGAGTCACTGTCATTCCCCAATTGATAAATGGTCAAAGGATATGAACAGGCAATTTTTGGAATAAGAAATCAAAACTATATATATTCATATATAAATACTCTAAATCATTATTGATTAAAGAAATGCAAATTAAAACAACCGAGATATAATCTGATACCTATCAAATTGGTTGAAATGATAGAAGGGGAAATGACAAATGTTGGAAGAGATATGAAAAACTGATACACTAATACACTGTTAGTGGAACTGTGAACTTATCCAATCATTCTGAAGAGCAATTTGGAATTATGTCCCAAGAGTTTTAAAACTGTGTATATCCTTTGACCCAGCAATAGCACTATTAGGTCTATTTCCCATGGTGATCAGGGAAAAAAGAAAAGAACCTATATGTTCTAAAGTATTTATAGCAGCTCTCTTTGTGGTGGCAAAGAACTGGAAATTGAAAGATGCCCAACAAGTGGGAAATGGCTAAACAACCTGTGGTATATGACTATGATGGAATACTACTGTGCTGTAAGAAATGATGAGCAGGTTGATTTTAGAAAAACATGGAAAGATTTGAATGAAATAATGAAGAGTGAAATGAGTATACAAGAAACAAGAGAACATTGTATACAAGAACAGCAACTTTGTTTGAAGAATTAACTGTGAAAAACTAAGCTATTATAAATATTCAAATCAACTACAAAAGACCTATGAAGGAAAATAGTATGCATGGTATGAGTTTACATACACACACACACACACACACACACACACACACACACACACACGTATCTGTGTCAAGTGGTGACCTCTAGTGTAGGGTGGGGTCAAAGGCAGTAAGAAGGGAGGGAGACAGTTTGGAACTTAAAATGTAACAAAAAAATTATTTTGAATTTTTAAAAAGTGACTGAAAACATCACTAAACGAAAATCATTCTCTCAGTTGAAAATTTCAACTCACATTTTACAGAAAAAACTGAGGCCATTCTCCATGAAATCCCTCTTCCTCATCTCTTATCACTCAGAAGCCTTCTGTCATTATCTCTTCCTTCACCCTTGTCTCACACGATGAAGTGGCCATACTCCTTACCAAGGCTTACCACTCTGCTCAAGTGATTTATTCTATCTTTTCTCCTCCAAAAGATTGCCCCTTCTCTCATTCCCACTCTTTCACTTATTTTCAGTCTCTCCCTCTCTTACTGGCTCATGTTCTGTTGCCTATGACTCCTCTATCCTGAAAAAATTCTCATTTGATCCTTCTATCCCTTTTAACTATCATCCTATATCTCTTCTGCCCTTTGTAGCTAAACTTTTCTACTTTCTTCTCACTCTCTTCTTAACCCCTTATGATCTGGCTTCCAAACTTATCATTCCACTTAAACTGCTCTCTCCAAAGTTATTCTCTTAGTTGTCAAATCCAATGGCCTTTCTCAATGCTCATTCTCTCCTTCTCTGTAGTCTTTGACTCTGTTGATCACGCTCTCTTCCCTGATACTCTCTTTTCTCTAGGTTTCCAGGATACCACTCTCTTCTGTTTTTTCTCCCCCCTATCAGACTGCTCTTTCTCAGTTTCCTTTGCTGGATCCTCATCCAGATCATGTCCTCTAACTGTAGGTGTCCCACAGTGTTCTGTCCTGGGCCCTCTTCTGTTCTCCCTCTACACTACTTCACTTGGTGATTTCATCAGGTCTCATGGATTTAATCACCATCTTCATGCAGATGATTCTCCATTCTATCTTTCCTGCCCCAAACTCTCTGCTGACCTCCAATCTTGCAACTCTAACTGCTTTTCAGACATCTCAAACTTGGATGTCCAGTAGATATCTTAAACTCAATATGTCCAAAACAGAATTCATTATCTTGCACCCTAAATCTTCCCTCCTTATTAATTTCCCTTTAACTTTAGAAGGCAACACCATTCTCCCAGTCCCTCAGACTCACAACCTAGGAGTCATCCAGGGTTCCTCATTATCTCTTACCCTTCCATGTCCAAGCTATTGCCAAGCACTATTAGTTTTACTTTTGCAGTATTTCCCGAGGAAGTCCCCCTCTCTCCTCATACATTGTTACCACTCTAGTGTAGGCCCTCATCACCTCACACGTGGATTACTGTAATAGCCTGCTGTGCGTGCCTGCCTCAAGTCTCTCCCTACTCAAATTTATCCTCCATTCAGCCACTAAAGTGATTTTTCTAAAGTACTGGTCTGATCATGTTAACCCCACTCCCACTCAATAAACTCCCTCTAGCCTTTAAGAGCAAATACAAAATGCTCTGTTTGGCATTCAAACCCTTTTATAATTTAACTCCCTTCTATCTTTCCAATCTTCTTACACATTCCTCCTCAACAAGTACTCTTCAATCCAGTGATCCTGACCTCCTGGGTATTCCACAAAGACAGGGGTGGGGAACGTTTGGCCTTGAGGCCACATGTGGCCCTCTAGGTCCTCAAATGCAGCCCTCTGAGTGAATCCAAACTTCACAGAACAAATCCCCTTAATAAAAGGAAGTGTTCTGTAAAACTTGGACTCAGTGAAAAGGCTGCACCCAAGGACCTAGAAGGCCACATGTGGCCTCGAGGCTACAGGTTTCCCACCCCTGCACAAAGACATTTTATCTCTTGACTCCAAGCATTTTCTCTGGCTGCCCCCCTCCCCCATGCCTGGAATGCTCTCCCTCCTCCTCTCTAACTACTGATCTCCTTTCCTTCCTTACCAGCTAAAATTCCTCCTTCTACAGGAAGTCCCTAATACCTCTCAATTCCAGTGCCTTCCTCTTTTAACTATTTCCTATTTAGCTTGCTTTATATATATATATTTGTATCCTTGTTGTCTCTCCCATTAACTTATAAGCTTCTTGAAGGAAAGAACTATCTTTTGCCTCTTTTTGCATCCAGTGCTTAGCTGAGTGCCTGACATTTAGTAAGTGCTTAATAAATGTTTATTGAATAATAACGAAAAAACAACAACAATGGTTTAGGAGAACAGGTAATGAAAAATACCTCTTTCCTCACAGCAGAGAGGCAGAGAATCACCAGGGGACAATATTATATACAGGGTCAGGTGGGACTTCTTCTACCAAGCCTCAACACTTCATCCTGAGGCCTCACTACAATCCTAGAATCCACACATTAGAAATACCTCCACCCTAGTGCCTCTACCTCTGACTGGGAGTACTTTTCTCTCCCTGCCCCTCCTCTCTTCCTCTTGGAGTCCTTTTATGCTTATTCCCTCATTAGAATGTAAGCTCCTTGAAGGTAGGGACTGTATTTCTTTCTATAAGTACTTGTATCTTTATCATTTAGCGCCATGCTAGCCACATGGTAAAAGCTTAATAAATGCTAGTTGACTGACTGTTGACTACTGATATTTTTACTTAACTGTTTTCCTTTGTTATGAGAATTCAGGTTGTAGATGGGGGGAAAAGGGAATTCCCCCAGAATGACAGAGATGAAAGGGTAAACTGTTATCAATAAAATATATTTTTAAAAATAATAAATGATTTTTTGGCTCTATAACCAGACTCTGCTTTCTTTCCTTATGGAACTATAATTTTAATACTAGTAGCATTCCACTTTTATTATCAGGACAATTCTCAATTTGGTGGGTGATAACATTTACATCATTAAAGAAACAACAGATTAAAAGCTTTCCGTAGTGAAATGTACGTATGGTATGGAAGTATGCCCTTTATAAAGGCAAGATGCAAGAGCTGGCCTATGGTTGCATCTGATAAGGCTTGGTATCCCCCAGGGTACATGGTAAATAAAGGAGACATAAAGCCTGTCCCTCTTCTCTGTATGTACTGTTTCACTCAGTGAGCTCATCAACACCAATGGACTCAATTATTGTCTCTGTGAAGATGATTCTCAGATCTATGTGTCCAGCCTTAACCTTTCTACTAACCTCCAGGTTCACATCTCCAATTGCCTAGTAGACATTTTGAACTGGATGTCTATTCATAGACATCCTGAACTCTACATGTCCAAAACTGAACTGATCTTTCCCTCCAAACCCTCCCCTCTTCCCAACTTTCCTATTATTGTCAAGGGTACCATCATCCTCTCAGTCACCCAAGCTGACAACCTAGAGGTCACCCTCAACTTCTCACTCTCTCATCCTATATCCCATCAGTTGCCAAATCTTGTCCTATTAAGTCCTAAAGGCTTAATAAATGCCTTTAACATTTGTAATATCTTTGGTGTGTACTCCCTTCTCTCTTCTGACACTGCCATCACGTTGGTACAGGCTCTCATCGCCTCACATCTGAACTATTTGCAATAGCCTGCTAATTGGTCTCCCTACCTCATCTCTCCCCAAACCAGTTCCTCTTCCAGTCAGCTGTCAAACTGATCATCCCAAAGTGCAGGTCTGACTATGATATTCCTCTATTCAATAAATTCCTGTGGCTCTCCATTATCTCTAGGATCAAATATAAAATCCTCTGTTTGGTTTTTAAAGACATATAGTCCTCTTTGACAACGAAGAACAAACAGCAGCAGCAAAGACCTTTAGAATATGGCACCCACATTTCCAGTCTTCTTAGACCTTACTCCCTACCCTGTCCCCCAACACTATGCTCTGCAATCCAGTGACACCAGTCTCCATTTCCTGATTCTGGGAATTTTTACTGGCTGTCTCCCATACCTAGAATGCTTTCCCTCTTCATCCATGCCTCCTGGCATCCCTGGCTTCCTTCAGGACTCAACTAAAGTTCTGCCTTCTGCAAGAAGCCTTTTCCAGTCCTCCTTAATCTTAATGCCTTCTCCCAATTTATTCTGTATATATCATTTGTACATAACTGTTTGCATGTTGTTTCCCTCATTAGTCTGTGAGCTCCTTGAAAACAGGAACTATTTTTGCCTTTCTTTGTATCTTCAGTTCTTAGCACAGTACCTGGCACATAGCAGACACTTAATAAACGCCGCTGACTTGACTTGAACAAGTTGACACATACATTGCCACTACAACTGTTTCAGAATCACTTTAAACTATTAGGAGGGTAAAATGACTAGTTTTTTGTAATTTTACAACTCAAAACAAAAGACTTCTTTACATTCCAGCAAAGCCTCAATGCTACTACTCAATACCAGGTATTTAACACAACTCAGATATAGGATTAACACTGAACTTTGTTGAACAAACTGCTGCTGACTTTGCTGAACCAAAATGCCACTTCTGGGAGGAGTTGTAACAAAAATCAGAACTGGCTATTCAGCATTCCACATTCATCTTATCTACAAGAGTCAGGAAGAACTGGATTCCAATCCTATTTCTGGCACATATCTATGTAACCAAGGGCAACTCATTTAACCTCTCAGGACCCCCAGGAAATTCTCTGAGACTAAATATCAGACAAATCATTGACTTGTATCACTGAAGAGAGTTGCCATACCAGAAAGCCCTGCACTGATGAAATCAGAGGACCAGGCCAAAAAAAAGTCTTAACTATAGAAGCACAACAATAATAACATGTAGATATCAACTGCTATCTCAGAAGAGAGAAAAGATCAGGAAAATATTCAAGAGCACTTTAAAGATTAGAACTGGATTAAATGTGAAAAGTACTGAGTTCATGCCTGAAAGGAGGTCAACAAAGAAGGAAGGAGGATACTGGCAGAGCTGTGCTGGTAAATCTTTAATAACGAGCCCTTGTAGGGGATCGGGGGAAGTTCATGACATACTTTTAAGTATAATCTGAATATTGACATTTTCTCCATTGCTTCCTTAAGTCTATCAATGAAACTTAAGCCTAGATCTGCAGCATTTGCCAATTTCTGAGGTGTAAATGCTCACACTGAAAACATAGTAATTGGCTCTCAAAAATCAAGAGAAGCTGGCTCCAGCACATGCCGGGCCATGGGTATCACCGAGCATTGGAAACAGGTCTAAGAAACACATTCTCCTTTGAGGCTATTTATTGTTCATATATTTAGGGCCGGAAGGAACAACAGAAGTCTCCTTGTCTAAGGCTTGCTTTTTATAGATGAGGAAACTGAGACCCAAGGAGATGGAAGTGACGTGCCAAAGGTCACATACATAGGTAGTAAATGAAAGGGCCAGGACGTGAACCCAGGTTCTTCAATTCCATACATATCCTAAACCATAAGAAGCGTTAATATTTTACAGTTTTATATAGACTCCAGACAGCCACTGTTTGCCAAGTATATGCATGTGCATGTAGAGACAGAGATGAGAGACAGTGACAAAGTTCATAGATCTACAACTACAATGGACCTCATGGACCTCAAAAGGCCATCAAGTCCAACTTCTCATTTTACAGATGAGAAAACTAAGGCCCATAGAAGCTAAGTTACTTGCCCAAGTCACAAAGGTAATAACTGTCAGAAGAAAGATTTAACCCAGGTCTCTTGATTCCCCGAGCTCTTTCCCACCCCACGCCCCCCCTACCCCCGCACTGATTAAAAAAAAAAAATCTACTCATTTAAGGAAAATAAGGTTGATTCTCATTAATAATAATTCTTACAATTATCTTAATATTATCTAAAAATAATTATCTAATAATTAGTAATATTTCCCTGAAATCCCTTCTTCTATTTACTCTTCCTTTTGAACTGTACTAGCTCCCTATTCTTTCCAGATTCTGTCTATTCTGACTACCCTCTTCCCCATATGCATTTTAACCCCCTAATCTGTCAGCACACACTGAAACTTTGGGAGGCCATGCTGTTCCATATTTAAATTTTCATTTGGTTCCAAGACACAATCTGGGACAGCCAGGGGACAATTTGGTGACATATACAACAGCTTTATAATGCTAATAACTACATTCCTGATTGAGAATTGATTGAGAAAATTAAATAGTATTTATTAAAAACAACAATGTTAAACATTCTTTTGTAAAAGTTGGCTATTTTTTGAAGAAGCTTAAACAGGACAATCATTTTTCTAAATGGTGGAATGTTAAAAATTTTAGAATTCCAAAACAAAAACCCCAACAGCATACAACACAAAAAATTGTTAATAACAATGACAAATAAATAGCTGATATTATATAAAACCTATGCTTACAAAGCCATTTATACTGATTAATTAATTTGACTATCACAAAACATGGCAAAAATTTGCATTTTATTGATAACAGTATTATTGGAGTGGTACATACCTATGAACAAAGTTAGTAGTTCCATCAATAGGATCAATTATCCATGTGGGATTATCAGTCAAGACACTGTATTCCCCAGCAGCCACTGATTCCTCACCAATGAAACTAAAGGATAAGAATATCAAATGTTATCAAGTTCATTTTACTTTCATTTTCCTAAACATATTTCACAAACTCAGCAGTCTACTCACAAAATCTCACAAACTTACATCACAGACTTAGAATTGGCACCTAGTTCAATGTCTAATTTTACAAATGAATAAATGAAGGCCTGAGAGAGGACTTGCCTAGTGTCAAACAGGTTATAGTAGCCAGGCAGGGATTTTGAACCCAATTCCTCTAACCCCATATCCAGCACTCTTTCTGCCTGCACACTCTTCTGCTATTACTCCTCTTTATTTCTGGAAGATCTGCAAGAATATAGATCTGACTCTGTGCTGGTCCAAGTTCTTACACAGACAGCAGGGCTCAATATAAATGCAAAGTTAAGGTGAGTCAGAGTTCAAGGAGCTAAAAAGCGCATCAGATACAAAGAAGAAAACATGAAGAACATCAAAAATACAGGGACAAGAATCAGCCTGAAATCAAACCATTCACTCAAGGCACTGTGCGCATGACACCCGGCCTGGATCAGTCTAAAATAAGGAGGCATCTTAAGTAAACAACTGTGTGCCCTCATCAGTGGTGTCTCTGTCCTTTTATAAAACTTCTTCTTCTACTTCAGTTCAATTCAGCAACATTTACTGCCTGGCGCAGGGTTACCTCGCAGTGACACAAGGAAAGGATGTAACACTTGAGACCAACATCTAATAAAAGGGGGGAGACTTAGATAAATGCAAAGGAAAGATTCAGTCAAGATGCTCCGAGAAATCTAGGGACAGATTTCTGTAGCTACTTAATATAATTATCCTTGGCAAGTCACTTTATCTTTGCCTGCAAGTTTCCTCATCTTTAAAATGAGGGAGTTGGGGGCAGCTAGGTGGCGCAGTGGATAGAGCATGGGCCCTGAAGTCAGGAGGACCTGAGTTCAAATGCAGCCTCAGACCAAACACTTCACACTTACTAGCTGTGCGACCCTGGGCAAGTCACTTAACCCCAACTGCCTAATTTAAAAAAAAAAAAAAAAAAAAAAAGAGGGAGTTAAACCAGAGGCCTCTCAGGTCTCTTCCAGCTCTAACTCCATGATCCTTTTTCTAAGCTCTTCTTTCCAGCTTCTACTAGAATTGTTTCCCTCTTTGTACTGGTATCCCCAGAGCACAGCACTGCCTGGAACACAACAGATACTTAATAAATGTCTGCTAATTGATAGCTAAGGGTATAGTTTTTGTTCATGCAAAAAGGTTGTGATCTCAGCTACGAGTGGATACTGGTAAAGGAAACCAAGGCTTTCTCTCCCACATAAAGGCAATTCCTTCTACCTGCAACATGAAAGTCTTCCTGCCTTGATTTGAAACTCATCTCCCTCCTCCCTAGTAGCTTCAACTTCTCCCTCTCTCCTGGGTGCTTTTCAGCCTGTATAATGTATTTGAGTTGTCATGTTCTTTCCCCCTGCCCTCCACAAAAGCTTTCATTTGTCCACATTACCCTTCCAGTTTCTTTCATGGGTCAAGGATAGACAGACTGGTCTCATACTAAATTATGTTACACCACAAATAATATAATAGCAAAATTTCGAAGGAGAGGCCACATACCCTAAAAGATAGAAAGCTGGCCTATAAATCAAGATGACCTGGGTTCAAATCCCACCTCTCCCACACACTAGCTGTGTGGCCCTGGGTAGGTCATTTAACCACTCAATAATGAAAGCAACACTCTAAGAGCTTAAGTGGCAAAATAGCTTCCAACCTGCACTGGCATAAAGAACTTCCTCACCAGAGGTCTACACAAAACAACTCAAAAAAGTTCCAAGGAATTTAATTATGCCTCCACCTGTTTCTATTTCTGCATTATTTATACTCTGTATTCTATACTTGAAATTGAAGAAATACCTGTGAGAAGGAAACCTCTCCTTTATGGCAGAAAGCATCATTTTTTCAACTTTCTGGTCAGTGGCTGTAACCAGATCTGCTGGAGAACTCTTCATCATGACAGCCACCTCATTTTTTAAAGCTTCCCGAATCACCTAAAGAGATTGTTTTTAGTGAACACATGGAAAAGAGATGAACAACTTAAAACCAGAAAAAAACACAAATGGTATAAAACATGAAAGTAGTACTCAACAATACCCACAGCCATCAACCTTTAATTTACATAAAATTAGCCTTCAGAGATCAAGGAAAGAAAGTTACAGCTGGAAGAACCTTATAGATGAGCTGATCATTTTATAGATGATGAAACTGAGGTCCAGAGAAAAGAGTAATTTACCAAGGCACATGGCTAATTAGTAGAATTGAACTAGAAAATCATATCATCCAGACTCTTTCTAAGATACAATAATCATAAATTCATGAATTTCTAAAACTGAGTCCTTTGTCAGACTCAGCTCTGTCATCTTTTCATATTGTAGTAGTAGTTTTTTAATCCAGGAGGTGGAACATTTATTTCTTTGAATTCAAGTGATATTTAGCCAAAAGAAAAGTGAGCTTCACTAACTTTTTAAAAAGTCTCATTTAAAATAGCAACATAAATTGTGTACCCATCCATGTATATGTGACCCAATTTACCTCTCCGGCTTTTCTTGCTAGGGTTATTGCATAATCCATGCATTCTTGCCAAGGATCGGCCATCTTCTCCTGTATATATTTAAAGACATTATGTAAAATAGCTACAAATTCCCAAAAGTCCTAATCTTAGTTGAAGAATATGCTGTTCAAAAGTTAGTCCCATAAAAAAAAGTTAGCCCCCAAAATATGCTTTGATTTCAGATTCACCACCTTCCCCATCTAAGAACTCATAAATTTTTAAGATACCTTCTATAGTCATGTTACTTTAAAGATTACATAATCCAACCCCCTAATTTTACAGCTTAGGTAACAGAGGCCTAGAAAGGTAGAGTGTCTTGCTACGATGGGGCAAAGTCAGGATGCTTTTACTACTACCCCAAGATGCTTGACCAAATTCAAGGGCTTATTGAGATTTTTTCCAAATTTTTTATTTACTTACTTTTAGCTTTTTTTTTTTAAATTCTGAGTTCCAAATTATCTCCTTCCATCCAGCCCCCCTCAACCATTGAAAAAGCAAGTGATATATCAATTACACATGTGAAATCATGAAAAATATTTCTATATTAGCAACTGCAAATTGCATGTTGCAAAAAAAAAAGCAAGAAATATTAAAAAAGTGAAAACTACTTCAATTTGCAGAGTTCACAAGTTTTCTCTTTAGATGTGGATAGCATTTTTCATCATGAATCCTTTGTAATTATCTTGGATCACAGTATTGATCAGAGTAGCTAAGTCTTTCACAGTTGATCATTATAATATTGCTATTACTGTGTACAATGATCTCCTGGTTGTGCTCACTTCACTCTGCATCAGTTCATAAAAGTCTTCCCAGGTTTTTCTGAAGCCATCCTGCTCATCATTTCTTATAGCACAATAGTATTCCATCACAATCACATAGCATAACTTGTCCAGCCATTCCTTAATTGATAGGCATCCCTTCAATTTCCAATTCTTTGACACCACAAAAAGAGCTGGTGTAAGTATTTTTGTACATGAATCCTTTTCCTTTTTATCTGATCTCTTTGGAATAACAGATTTAGTAGTGGTATTGCTGGGTCAAAGGATATGCACAGTTTTGCATAGTTGGTGGAGTTGGATTTTTTTTCCTTGGTGAGCTCATTTATGGCTTGTTCAACTTCCATTCCTAAATGCATAGTTCCAAATTGTTCCCTAGAATTGTTGGACCAGTTCACAACTCCACCAACAGTATATTAGTGTCCCTGTTTTTCTACATCCCCTCCAGCATTTGTCATTTTCCTTTTGTGTCATGTTAACCAATGTGAAAGGCATCAGGTGGGAACTCAAAGGTGTTTTAATTGCATTTCTCTAATCAATTGTGATTTAGAGGACTTTTGTATATAACCATAGATAACTTTTATTTCTTCTTCTGAAAACTGCCTATTCATATTCTTTGGCCATTTATCAATTGAGGAATAATTATTTTTATAAATTTGACTCAGTTCCCTATATATTTGAAATATGAGGCCTTTATTAGAGAAACTTGCTGTTAAAGTTATTTACCAATTTCCTGCTTTTCTCTTAATTTTGGCTGCACTGATTGTGTTTGTGCAAAACCTTTTTATTTTCACATAATCAAAATTATCCATTATACTTCCCATGACCATACTTTTGTTTGGTCATTAACTCTTCCTTTATCCATAGATCTGAAAGGTAAAATTTTCTATGTTCCCCTAATTTGCTTGTATCACTTTTTATGTCTAAATTATGTACCCAATTTGCCCTTATTTTGGTATATGAGGTAAGATGTTAGTCTATGCCTATTTCTGCTAAACTGTTTTCCAGTCTTCCCAGTAATTTTTTTCAAATAGTGAATTCTTCCCCCAAAAGCTTGGATCTTTGGATTTATCAAAACTAGATTACTATATTACTATATAGGAAATGTACCTAAAGTATTCCACTGATCTATCACTCTATTTCTTAGCCAATACCAGATTGTTTTGATGATTACTGCTTTGAAATATAGTCTAAAATCTGGTACCACTAGGCCACCTTCCTTCAGGGCTGTGCCCCCCCCCCCCCATTGGTTCTCTTGATATTCTTGATCTTTTGCTCATCGAGGATGAATTTTTTTTTTGTTATCTATGAAATAATTCTTTGATAGTTTGATTGGTATGGCTCTGAATAAGTAAACAAATTTAGATAAAATTGTCATTTTTATTTTATTAGTTCAGCCCACCTATGATCAATTAATGCTTCCTCGGTTGTTTAGATATATCTTTGTGTGAAATGTTTTATAATTGTGTTCATAGAGTTCCTGGGTTTGTCTTGGTAGGTAGACTCCCAAGTACTTTATGTAGTCTGTAGTTATTTTAAATGGAATTTCTCTATCTCTTCCTGCTGGGTTTTATTGATAATAGAGAAATATTGATGATTTATATGAAGGTATTTTATATCCTGAAACTTCACTAAAATTGTTAATTGCTTCAGCTATATTTTGGTTGATTCTCTAGGATTCTCTGAATATATACCATCACATCATCTGCAAAGAGTGTTAGTTTTGTTTCCTCATTGCCTATTCTTACTTCTTCAATTTCTTTCTTGTCTTATTGCTGCAGCTAGCATTTTTAATGTAATACTGAATAACGGTGATGATAATGAACAGCCTTGCTTTACCCCTGATCTTACTGGGAAGGCTCCCTGTTTATACTCACTTACAGATTGCTTGCTCTTGATTTTAGAGAGATACTACTTATCATTTTAAGAAAAGCTCCATTGATTCCTATGCTTTCTAGTATTTTTAATAGGAATGGGTGTTGTATTTTTGTACAAAGATTCTTCTGCATTTATTGAGATAATACGATTTTTATTGTTTTTGTTATCAATCTAGTCAATTACATTAATACTGAACTAGCTCTGCATTCCAGGTATAAATCCCACTTGGTCAGAATGTAAGATCTTTTTAATATATTGCTGTCATTTCCTTGCTAGTATTTTATTTAAAATTTTTACATTGATATTTATTAAGGAAATTGGCCTACAGTTTTTTTTTTCATGTTTTTGCTCTACCTGGCTTAGGTATCAAAACAATATTTCTATCACACAAGGAATTTGGTAGAACTCCTTCTTTACTTATTTTTTTCAAATAGTTTATATATTATTGGAATTAATCGTTCTTTAAATGTTTGGTAAAATTCATATGTAAATTCATCTGGTCCTAAGGATTTTTTTTCCTTGGTGAGCTCATTTATGGCTTGTTCAACTTCCATTCCTAAAACAGGGTTATTTAAGTATTCTATTTCTTCTTCTGTTAATCTGGAAAATTTATAGTTTTGTAAATATTCATCCATTTCACTTAATCAGTTTTATTGGCATATAATTGGGCAAAATAACCTTAATGATTGTTCTAATTTAAGCTTCATTAGTGGTACATTCAATTTTCAATTTTTTATACTGGTAAACCTAGTTTTCTTCTTTTTTTTAATTCAAAATAGCCAATAGTTTG
The DNA here is from genome assembly GCF_900497805.2 of Vombatus ursinus. NCBI lineage: Eukaryota > Metazoa > Chordata > Mammalia > Diprotodontia > Vombatidae > Vombatus > Vombatus ursinus. The sequence continues at coordinate 105,876,230 of NW_020954590.1, forward strand.
TTTATTTTATTGTTTTTAATCTTTAGGATTAGATTTACTATCCAATTAATTTTTCTGAGTAATATTTTATTTTTCCCATATGGTGATCATGATCACCATACCTCATACATCAGAATGTATGATCACCATACATCATACATCAGAATGTATGATCTTTTAAAAATATTGCTGTCATTTCCTTGCTAGTGTTTTATCTAAAATTTTTACATTGATATTTGTTAAGGAAATAGGCCTACAATTATTTTTTTTCATGTTTTTACTCTCCCAAGCTTAGGTATCACAACCTAATTCATCAAAACAAAATTCATTTTAAAAATTCATTTTAAAAAATTTTAAGTTCCAAATTTTCTCCCTTCCTCTGTCCCCTCCCTGAGGTGGTAAGCAATTTGATACAGGTTATACATGTGCAATCATGCAAAACAAATTTCCATATTAGTCATGTTGTGAAAGAAAACCAAAAAAGTGTGAAAAAACTAAAGAAAGTGAAAAATAGTATGCTTTGATCTGTATTCAGACTCCATCAGTTCTTTCTCTGGAGGTTGATAGCATTTTTCACCATGAGTCCTTTGGAATTGTTGTGGATCATTGCACTGCTGAAAAAAACTAAGTCATTCACAGTTGATCATCACACAATATTCCGCTCACTTCACTTTGCATCAGTTCATGTAAGTCTTTCCAGGTTTTTCTGAGATCAGTGTGCTCATCATTTCTTATAGTACTATAGTATTCCATTACAATTACATACAACAACTTGTTCAGCCATTCTCCAATTGATGGACATTTTCTCAATTTCCAACTCTTTGCCATCATAAAGAGTTGATATAAATATTTTTGTACAAATAGATCATTTCCCGCTCTCCCTCCCTTTCTTTAATCTTTGGTATACAGATTTAGTAGTATAACTGGGTCAAAGGGTATGCACAGTTATATAGCCCTGTGGGCATAGTTCCAAACTGTTCTTCAGAATGATTGGATCAACTCTACCAACAGTTCATTAGTGTCTCAATTTTTCTGTATCCCCTCCAATATTTATCATTTTCCTTTTCTATCACGTTAGCCAATCTGAGGTAGTAACTCAGAGTTGTTTTTTCACTTAATTTTTAACCTATGCTTCCAAGGCCCTTTACTAAATGTAATTTTTATTACATTATGGTCTAAAGAGAATGCATTTAATATTTCTGCTTTTCTGCATTTGTGAGATTTTTATGCCCTAATACATACTCAGTTTTTGTGAAGGTGCCATGTACAGCTGAGAAAAAACATATTCCTTTCTATTCATACTCAATTTTCTCCAGAGATCTATCATATCCAGCTTTTCTAAAATTCTATTTATCTCCTTAACTTCTTTCTCATTTATTTGTTAGATTTATCTAGTTCTGAGAAAGGAACATTGAGGTTCCTAAATAGTACAGTTTTACTATTTCCTCCTGTAACTTTTTTTAACTTTTCTCTTAATTTAGATGCTCTGTCATTTTGGTACACACACACAGACACACAGACACACACACACACACACACACATTTGCTATTGATATTACTTCATTGTCTATGTACTTTTATCAATGTGTAGTTTCCCTGATTATTCTTTTAAGTAGGTCTATTTTTGCTTTTGCTTTGTCTGAGATCATGATTGCTACCCTGCTTTTTTCTTTATTTCAGCAGAAGCCTAACAAATTCTACTCCAGGCTCTTTTTTTAACTTCGTGAGTGTGTCCTTGTTTCAACTATGTTTCGATTATAGTTTCTAAGCCATTCTATTATTCACTTCCATTTTATACATGAGTTCATCCCATTCACACAATTATGATTACTAATTGTGTATTTCTTCCCAACCTATTCTATTTATACTTCTCTGTTTTTACTTTATCCCTTCTCAAAAGTGTGTTCTGTTTCTGACTACTGCCTTCTTCAATCCATCCTCCCTTTTATTACCATTCCCCTTCCTCTCATCCCCTTCCCTACTTCCCTGTTGGGCAACATAGATTTCTATTCCCAATTGAGTGTGTATATAAATTCTTCCCTCTTTCAACCAATTCCTATCCAAGTGAAGTTCAAGTGTTGCCCCCCATTCCCAATTATGCCCTCACCTATAAAAGCTCTTCCTTGTGTACTTTTTATGTGAGATCATTTTCTCCATTCTTCCTCTCCCTTTCCCCTTCTCCCAGTGAATCCCTCATTTTCATCCCTTCACTTTTTTTGAGAACATCCCAATTGGATTGACTAACACCCATGCCCTCTATGTGGACTCCTTCAAACTACCCTAATAAGGATAAAGTTCTCATATAGGAATGTAAATTGCTTTACCTTATTAAATTCCTTATGATCTCTTTCCTATTTACCTTTTTATGCTTCTCTTGAGTCTTGTATTTGAATGTCTCATACAATCATTAACTTCCACTTGCCCAATTCTTGTTTTTAAGCTCTTTTCTTCAGTGAATTTTTGTTCTTGTTCTATTTGAAATGGCCAATCCTGTTTTTGAGATTCTATTTTCTTCAGTATTGTTTGTGCCTCTTTTACCAAGCTGTTAACTCTCATTTCATAATTTTCTTACATCACTGGCTTTGTTTGCAGCTGTTTCACCTTGTTGTCTTCTGAATTTGTGTCTTGATCTTCCCTGTCACCACAGTAGTTTTTCATAGTCAGGTTCTTTTTTTGTTGCTTGCTTTTTTTCCTGGCCTATTTCTTGACTTTGAACTTTATGTTAAAGTTGTGCCCCTGTACTCCTGCAGCCACAAGCACTAGCACTCCTCAGGGCCCTGGAACTGGGACCAGGGTCTCTGCTCCCCTGAAGCCACAAGCACTAATACTCTTCTCTGCCCTGGAATTGTGATCCAGAATTGCATATGGGCCATGAAGTTGCCAAAGAGCACCAAGTCTTGTGCACAATGCTAGCAAAAAGTTCCTGTAATCTCTTTCTGACCTGTTGTCTGATCCCCTTACTGTCTCTAGGCTGAGAACTCTGGACCGCAGTCACTGCCTCCAAGGTCCACCACTGGTGCTACCACCATGTGAACTCTGGGCCTACCCCCCTGCCCCACCCTGGTGTCACAGACCTCTTCTGCTGACATCCTAAATTGTCTTAGACCGGAAAAATGTCTAATTCTGACTCTCTGTTGGCTATGCCACTCCAGGATTTGATTTAATGTCTTATATTAAAACCGTTTGGAGGGGAATATCAAGAGAGTTCCCAGTTGGCAGGGTTGTTGCCTCTACTCTGCCATCTTGGCTCCACCCTTCAGACTGCTCATTTAGATTTAAACCAGGTACCTCTAGACCCTTTAATAATTCCTCCAACTTATTAAAAATATCATTCTAGTGCAGATATGGGATATTTTCATAGTTGAAAATATTCACACTATTTCAAAAGGTGCCAGAGAATAGGGAATAAAAGGAAATAGTAGAGATTCAATATTCTAAGGGTGTGTATATATCAGTGGGGTCAAACTCAAATACAAATGGATTCCTGGCTGCATACTGATTTAGAAAACCATAAATTAACATTACCTATGCTGTACTGTATTTTCATCAATTTTGTTAAATGTTTCTCATTCTACATTTTAATCTGGTTCCCATCCTCACTTGAGAGTTTTGCAGGACTTCAAGTTTGACACCTCTGGCATAAGAAATGAGAGAAAAGGAGAAAAAAAAAGCATAAGAAGAGCAAGCTGAGGATATAAGAGAATAAAGAAAATGGCTATCAAGTACAAAAGAAATAGTATCAACTAGAGTATGAAAAAAAGCTAAAAAGGAGTTATAAAAGTAACATCTATGTTATAGGGAGAAAAAGCATTTATGAGACCTCTTCCATGAACTCTGTTTTTACTGACTTCTCCAAAGTGAAATCCTGAGGAAACTAAAAATAACTAACCAAAAACATAACTAAAAATTTTAAAATATCACTTATTACAATGAGTTTTTCTAAGGTACCTGATGCCTGGTAGAACTGTCGATTGTTTATAAAGATGTAGGAATTTTCTCTTATGTGTAATTTTCTATGAAAGGATAATAAGCATAGTATTTCTGCCTAAAGAGTTAATAGAAATCACATATGGCTAAAACTGTTACAACGGTACTCAAATCATAGAAAGAAAAGAGGAGTAAAAAAAACAGAGTTAAAGCAGAGAAAAAGCTAACAAGATTGATTTCCTTCATGTTGTAACACAAACATCCTGTAGCGTTTCTTGGCTCTTCATAATCTATTCTAGCCCAAACCTACCTTTTGGGCTTCCCTTGTTTCTTACTACACCCTATAGTCTATATTTTAACCAAACTGGACAACTCTTCACTGTCTGAAAAAAACCTTGGCTCTGCTCCTTCGCTCAAGCTTTTCTTTAACCTGGGACCTAAGGGAAATGGGATGACTCTACAATCAATTAGTCAATGAGGTTGGCTTTGATTCTCAGCAAAACTAAAGAACGTTTTGTTAAAAGAATGGTTATTAAGTATTTAGAAAGAGAAATATTAACCACAGAATCATAGAATTTTTAAAAAGGAAGGAATTTCAGCAGCCATCTTTTCTAACCCATAAAGAAATGCTTACTACAATACACATAGCAGATGGTCAGGTATACAGGACAGGTATAGGATACAGAAATATCCTATATCTATATCAAGCTTCTACTTGAAGAGGGGGAAGGGGAGGAACTTTATGTCTCACAGATCTATGTATCCAGCCCTACATACACCTCCCCTGAGCTTCATTCCTGCATCAAAAATACCTCTTAGGCATATCAGATTCAACATGTCCAAATCAGAACATGTTATCTTTCCCTCAAAACCTACTCCCTCTTCCAGATTTCTCTTATTTCTAAAAAATGCACCACCATTCTGCAAGTTTCCCAGATTTGTATCCTGGGTATGTTATCCTTAACTCCTCAATCTACTCCACCTTATCCAATGAGTTACCAAAGTTGTTTCAACTTCCACAATGTCTCTCAAATCTGACTCCTCTCTATTAACAACACCACTTAACAGAGCTCTTTAATATTTAAGTGTTTTACATACATTACTTCACTTAATCCTTATAACAAACCTGTGAGATAACTGCTAGTATCATCCCCATTTTAAAAGATGATGAAATGGAGACCAAGAGAGGTTAAACCCAGGATCACACAACTGTTAAGTATCTGAAGCAGGATAAATTTGTAGCAGATCCTCAACATGGCTAATAAGACTTTCTCCAGCAGCATTTAGCAGTATTCAAACAGAAGCAAAAAAGGCAACTCGGGGTTGGGGTTTAGAAAGTGACAAACAGTGATAAAAACAGATGACAAAGATTTAGACAGTATAAGATGGCATAAAGTTGAACTGCAGAATCAATATTTCAAAGAAGGGAAGAAAAGCCTGAGAATGAGTGATGGCCAAGGAAAGCAGGGAAGGGTGAAATGACTGAAGGTTACTGTGAGACAGGAGCAAGAGTCTGGTATATAGGGAGAAGTGGCAGGATGGTTTATGGTCAAAAAAAGGAAATTCACAGTTATGGATTGTGGAAGTAGTACACGTGTAGAAATGATGAGATCAAGGGTGTGTACGGTTATTGTTGTGGGTGTCTGAAGTGCAGGGAATGTGCAGATAATAGGAGTTGAACATGTTGATGAACTAGGATGCAAAGGTGTTTCTGAGGAGATAACAACATGTATGGGTAAGAATAAAATGGTTCCAAAGTACAGGAAGGCAATGAGTTAGGTATCAAACTCACTGAGAAATGAGAATGACCTAGGGCTGATATGTAACAGCAATCAGGATCTGGATATGGTGACCTACATGAAGGAGAGATTGCTGAGTGATGGTGGTAGTTAAGAGCAATTCGAAGGAGTAATAAGGAGCAAGAAGCATATCTACTCCTCCTCCTGGTCCAGTACGTCAAGTGACACAAGAGAAAGTATATCCAATAACTCAAGACAGTGGTCAGGGGCTGTCTTCTGGATAGGGCTAGGCTTCTGTGATACTAGGAAGACAAGACAGAGGAAGAGGTTTAACATAAAAAGTAGTTGGTTAATAATACAATAAGCTTTCCAACAAGGTACAATGAGTGAGGGAAGGCAGACTGAGAAAGAAAATTAGGAGAGGTAGTATTGACGTGGATGGGTAAGGTTTTGGGAGTAGTACCAGGGGAAGTTTTCACCTAGGCAGCCTAGATTTAAATCACAGGGATTCTACAAGGAAAAGATAACCACATTCTTCATAGTAGTAATGGCAACGTGCCCTAGTACTCAGCTCAGAGTAGATGCAATTACCATTCCTAAGCAAAAGGTTGAAAAGTGGGGTGAGAATGAGATAAATCGAGCTCACTTCTTTATAGTTTGCAGACTATTTTCTTCCTTGTTTTGAAAATTATGTCTTTTTGTCTTTTTCTCCATCTTTCAAACATCACTGATCAGTTCAGCAATCATATTCTTCATTTCTTTCAGTACCAAAAAACAAAGTTCATCTGGACAAAGGGATCTGAATTCTATGGGTATCTAAGGGCTCTCTAATATCTACTTACTTATCTTGTGTACCAATTCCCCATTAATCTTTTTTGTTGTCTTTTCCAATCCAAAGTTCACTGTACTTGGCATAGAAAACAGAAGCAAAATAAGAACTCCACTTTCTCTCTGTTCAAATTTTTTTAAAAATTAAAAATGTTTTCAAAAACCTTTTTTTGTTGTTCTCCTTGATAGCCTCAACTCATTCTGAGCTCTAGCATTTCTGAGACTATTCTTATAGTAATATTCTATAATTCTGTAACAGTCCTCTATTACCTGCCCTTGCTTCCATCTTCTATACATTTTTTTTAATAAATAAGTTGGTTGGTGAATTCCCTGTGTGCATCCACATCAGTCTCCATACAACCCCTGTTTTTTCTTCCTCATAAGAATTGTTAGAGTTTATATCTTTAAAATTTCACTGTTGAATTGACTTCTGGGAGTCAAGATGGTGGAGTAAGCAATAAGTTGCTATCATTCTCCTTTATTGACTTCTGAAAAAAACAGAAAATAGCACCCCGGGAAAAATCCTGGAACAGCAGAGCCAGCCAGAAGAGGAGGTGAAGCAGTCTTTTAACCCAGGAAACTTGGAGGATTGGTAAGAAAGGTCCGTTTCACTTGGGTAAAAGGGGAGCACATTCCAGGACAGGAAGCGTCCCAGCAAGCCAGCAACAAGCCCCACCTCAGCAAAGCAGCAAGAGATCCTGAGGGTGGTGGAGAAGACAAACACCAACACTAAGACCCCACCTCCCACCTTGCATGCCCTAGCAGAGTCAGGGGAACCAGCAGTCTCCATCCAGCCCAGAGAACCACCATGTGTACCGGGGCAGCCCTGAGTAGGCAATCATCCCCCTGCTGCTGGACCTGTATACACGCAGCCCAGAGCGGGCAGGTGTCCTCCAGTGGCCAGATCTCCATATGCTTCAGTGTAGCCCTGGGAAAATGCAGAAAAACCCAACCTGGCCTCAGCACATGCCAGACACCACCATTAGGACCCATAAGCTGCCAGACCCCTACAGCCTCCAGCTGCCAGCACTTGAGGCCTCAGCACACAAAGCCAGTGCCCAGGTCCCTGGCCCCCAGAACAAGAAGCTTGGGACAGTGCCCCTGAAGCAGAGCTCAACTTTAAAAGCCAGGAAAAAGGCAAACACCATGAGCAAAAAAAGCAAAAAAGCACACTGAAGACTCTTTTTATGGGGACAGGGAAGTTCAAAACACAAACTCAGAAGAGGACAACACTGTCAATATACCTATGTCCGAAACCTCAAAGAGGAATTTGAATTGGTCTCAAGCCCAAAAAGCCTTCTTAGAAGAGCTCAGGAAAGATTTTAAAAGTCAAATAAGAGAGATAGAAGAAAAACTGGGAAAAGAAATGAGATATGCAAGAGAGTCAACAGTTTGGAAAAGGAAGGACAAAAATTGACCGAAGAAAACAATTCCTTTTAGAAGAATTGGTCAAATGCAAAAGGGAGTACAAAAATTCACTGAGGAGAAAAACTCCTTTAAAAGTAGAATTGTTCAAATGGAAAAAGAAGCACAAAAACTCACTGAAGAGAAGAGCTCCTTAAAAAGCAGAACTGGCCAAATGGAAAAGGAGATACAAAAGCTAACTGAAGAAAACAATTCCTTAAAAATTAGAATTGGGCAAGTGGAAGCTAATGACTCTGAGACATTAAGAATCAGTAAAACAAAATCAAAGGAATGAAAGATAGAAGAAAATGTAAAATACCAATTCTCTTTCCCTTCTCTCAAGATGGCAGACAAAAAAAACCCCAAAGGAAGAGAAGATCAGAAAGGAAAAAAAGGAGAACAAAAAGGAAGAGGTGGCTGAAAAGGTAGTGAAAAAACCTCGAAAGCATTGCAGTTGGAACCCAGTCCTGGCCCAAGGGATCGGTAGAAACTTTTTGAGGTCTGCAATATAATCCTGGAGAGTCACGTACAAGTGAAAATACGCTGCACCAAAAACCCAGATTGAAAGGAAAAAGAGAATGTGCCTGCTACTATCTCAAAGCCAATTGGTGGTGGTAAGAGTGGAGGAACCCATATTGCAAAGATACACAAAATGCCTAGGTATTACCCTACTGAGTATATGCCTAGAAAGCTGCTAAGTCATGCTAAAAAGCCCTTCAGCCAGCACGTGAGGAAACCTCAAGCTAGCATCACCCCAGGCATGGTTCTGATCATGCTCACTGGCTGCCATGGGGCAAGGGCGTGGTTTCCCTGAAGCAGCTGGCTAGTGGCTTGCTACTGGTGACTGGACTTGTGGCCATCAGTCGTGTTCCTCTGAGAAGGATCCATCAAAAATCTGTCATTGCCACCTCTACCAGGGTTAACCTTTCTGGTGAGAAAATTCCAAATCAAAAATTCCAAATCATCTTACTGATGCTTACTTAAAGAAGAAGAGACTCCATAAACCTAGACAACAAGGAGACTTTTGACACAGAAAAAGAGAAATACAAGATTATAGAGCAGCACAAGGCTAATCAGAAAACAGTGGACTCTCAGAAACTGCCCCAAATCAAGCCGTGTCTCCCTAAATTCTGTAGGTTTATCAGAGTTTATCTTCACAAACTGGTGTTTTAAATGCCTTGCAGAGAACTCTTATTAAAATATTTAGAATAACCAAAGAGAAAAAAAAAAGAAAAGAAAATATAAAGTACCTCATTGGAAAAGCAATTGACCTGGAAAATAAATCCAGAAGAGACAATGTAAGAATCATTGGTCTACCTGAAAGATGTGATCAAAAAAAGCATGGCAGCATCTCTCAAGAAATTATGAAGGAAAACTGCCCTGAACCAGAGGATAAAATACCATTGAAAAAAGAATCCACCAGGGGGCAACTAGGTGGCTCAGTGGATACAGCGCTGACTCTGGAGCCTGGAAGACCTGAGTTCAAATCCAGCATCAGACACATAACACTCACTAGCTGTGTGACCCTAGGCAAGTCACTTAACCACAATTGTCGCACCAAAAATAAATAAAATAAAATACAAAATAAAAGATTACCTCCTGAAAGAGATCCAAAAATGAAGACCCCAAGGAATACTGTAGCCAAATTCCAAAATTATGAGGTCAAGGAAAAAATACTGCAAGCAGCCAGAAAGAAACAATTTAAACATCATGGAACCACAGTCAAGATTACTCAGGACCTAGTAGCTTCTACATTTTAAAGGATCAGAGGGCTTGGAATATGATATTTCAGAAGGCAAAGGACTTTGTATTACAACCAAGAATCAACTACCCAGCAAAATTTCACATAATCTTTAAGGGGAGGAGATGGACATTCAATGAAATAAGGAACTTCCAAACTTTCTTGAAGAAAAAACCAGAGCTGAACAGAAAATTCAATCTTCAAATACAAGACTCAAGAGAAGCACAAAAAGGTAAACAAGAAATAAAAAAAAGCCATGATGTTTAATAAGATTAAACTATTTACACCCCTACATCTTTACTGCAACATTTGCAAGGGTATACATAGATGGAGGGCATGGGTATAAGTTGAGGTGAAAAAAAGGGATTGTACACGGAGAAGAGGAAAGGAGGAGGCAGAAAAGGGTAAATTACATCACATGAAGAGGCGCAAATAACTATTACAGTAGAGGGAAAGAAGGGAGGGAGATGAGCATTGTTTGAATCTGAGTCTCACTGGATTTGGCTCAAAGAAATTGGAATAACATATACACTTAGATACAGAAATCTAACTTACCCTATAGGAAGTAGGAGGGAATAGGGGAAAGAAAAGGAGGGAAGTATGCATGGAAAGATGATATTTGTAACTCATGAGACCTTTGTCAGTATTAGGGTAGTTTGAGGGAAAAAAAATTATATGTAGATATATAGACAGATACACAGACAGACCGATAAATAGATATAGATAGAGGGCACAGAGTGAGCTGAAGATGAAGGGGTGATATTTGGAGAATAAAATTAAGTGGTGAAAGAAGACTATACTGGGAGAAGGAGAAAGGGAGAGGTAGAATGGGGTAAATTATCTCACATAAAACAGACAAGAGAAGGTTTTTACAGTGGAGGGGAAAGGGGGGAAGGTGAGAGGGAATGAGTGAATCTTATTCTCATCGAATTTGGCTTAAGGAGGGAATAACATACACATTCAATTTGGTATGGAAATCTATCTTACTCTACAGGAAAATGGGGGGAAGGGGATAAGAGAGCAGGAGGATGACAGAGGGGAGGGCAGATTGGGGGAGGGGATAATCAGAAGCAAACATTTCTAAGAAGGGACAGAGTCAAAAGAGAGAATGGAATAAATGGGTGGCGGGATAGGAGGAAGGGAAATATAGTTAGTTTTTCACAACATGACTACCATGGAAGTGTTTTGCATGACTACATGCGTATAACCTGTATCGAGTTGCTTGCCTTCTCAATGAGAGTGGGTGGGGAGGGAGGAAAGGAGAAAATTTGGAACCCAAAGTTTTAAAAACAAATGTTAAAAATTGTTTTCACATGCAACTGGGAAATAAGATACACAGGCAATGGGGTATAGAAATCTATCCTGCCCTACAGGAAAATAGAAGGGGAAGGGGATAAGAGAAGGTGGCGGGGGGGAGGGGAGGGCAGACAGGGGAAGTGGTATTCAGAATGCATGCCATCTTGGGGTAGAGGGAGGGAGGAGATGGGGAGCAAATCTGGAACTCTAAATCTTGTGGAAGTGAATGTTGAAAACTGAAAACAAATAAATTAATAAGAAAATAAGAAAAGGAAGGAAATGGATAGAAGGGAGGGAAGAAGGAAGGGAAGAAGTAGGAGGGGAAAAGGGGAAGAAAAGGGAAAGGGCAGATAGAAAGGAGGGCAGGTTGAGGGAGGCAGTGGTCAGAAGCAAAACACTAGCGAGGAAGGAGAGAGAGAAAGGAGAAAAACATAAACCGGGAAAAATAGGATAGAGAGTAAGGCAAAGATAGTAATCATAACTGTGAATGTGAACAGGATAAACTCTCCCATAAAACGGAAGTGGATAGCAGAGTGGATTAAAAACTATAATCCCACAATATATTGTTTACAAGAAACACATTTGAAGCAGAAAGATACACACAGAATAAAGGTAAAAGGCTGGAACAGAATATATTATGCTTCAGCTGAAGTAAAAAAAGCAAGGGTAGCAATCCTGACCTCAGACAAAGCAAAAGCAAAAATAGTTCTTATCAAAAGAGATAAGGAAGGAAACTACATCCTGCTAAAAGGCACCATAGACAATGAAGTAATATCATTACTAAACATATATACACCAAATGGTATAGCATCCAAATTCTTAGAGAAGTTCAGGGAGTTACAGGATGAAATAGACAGCAAAACTACTAGTAGGGGACCTCAGCCTCCCCTCTCAGAACTAGATAAACCACAAAATAAACAAGAAGTTAAGGAGGTGAACAGACTTTTAGAAAAGTTAGATATGGTAGACCTCTGAAGAAAAGTGAATGGGGATAGAAAGGAATATACCTTTTTCTCTGCAGTACATGGGATCTATACAAAAACTGACCATATATTAGGGTATAAAAACCTCACAATCCAATGCAGAAAGGCAGAAATATTAAGTGCATCCTTCTCAGGCTATGATGCAATAAAAATTACATGTAATAAAGGGCCATGGAAAGATAGATTAAAAATTAATTGGAAACTAAATAATCTAATCCTAAAGAATGAGTGGGCCAAACAACAAATCACAGAAACAATACCTTCATCCAAGAGAATGACAATAATGAGACAACATACCAAAACTTATGGGATGCAACCAAGGCAGTTCTTAGGGGAAATTTTATATCTCTAAATGCTTACATGTATAAAATAGAGATACAGGAGATCAATGAATTATGCCACTAAAAAGGCTAGAAAAAGAATAAATTAAAAACCTCCAATTAAATACCAAACTAGAAATTCTGAAAATCAAAGGAGAGATTAATAAAATTGAAATTAAGAAAACTATCAAACTAATAAATAAAACTAAGAGCTGGTTTAAAAAAAACAATAAAATAGATAGACCTTTGGTTAATTTTATTTAAAAAAAGAAAACCAAATTACCAGTAAAAAAAAAATGAAAAGGGTAAATTTACCACCAATGAAGAGGAAATTAAAACAATAATTCGGAGCTATTTTTCCCAACTGTATACCAATAAAACTGACAATCTAAGTAAAATGTACAAAAATACAAATTGCCCAGATTAACAAAAGAGGAAATAAAATATTTAAATAACCCTATTTCAGAAAAACAAGCTGAACAAGCCATCAATGAACTCCCTAAGAAAAAATCTCCTGGGCCAGATGGATTTGCAAGTGAATTCTACCAAATATTTAAGGAACAGTTAATCCCAATACTATATAAACTATTTGGGAAAACAGATGAAGGAGTCCTGCCAAATTCATTTTATGATACAAATATGGCACTGATGCCTAAACCAGGAAGAGCAAAAACAGAGAAATAAAATTATACACCAATTTCCCTGATGAATACAGATGCAAAAATGTTAAATAAGAGATTACAGAAACTTATCATGAGACTAATACACTATGACCCAGTGGGATTTATACCAGGAATGCAGATCTTGTTCAACATTAGGAAAACTATTAGCATAACTGGCCACATCAATAACAAAATTAACAGAAATCATATGATTATCTCAATAGATGCAGAAAAAGCTTTTGACAAAATACAACACAAATCCTATTAAAAACAGTAGAGAGCATAGTAATCAACAGAGTTTTCCTTAAAAATGATAAGTAGCATCTATCTAAAACCATCAGCAAGCATCAGCAAGCAATGGGGATAAGCTAGAAGCCTTTCCCATAAGACTGGGGGTGAAACAAGGATGTCCATTATCACCACTGTTATTCAATATTGTACTAGAAAAGTTAGCGTTAGCAATAAAAGAAACAAATTGAAAGAATTAGAATAGGCAAAGAAGAAACTGAGCTATTACTCTTTGCAGATGATATGATGGTATATTTAAAGAATCCTAGAGAATCAACTAAAAAACTACTTGAAATTAACAACTTTAGCAAAGTTGCAAGATATAAAATAAATCCACATAAATCATCAGCATTTCTATATATTACTGACAAAGTCCAACAGCAAGAGATAGAAAGAGAAATTCCATTTAAAGCAACAGTAGACAATATGAAATATTTGGGAGTGTACCTGCCAAGACAAACCTAGGAACTATATGAACACAATTACAAAACACTTTTCATACAAATAAAGTCAGCTCTAAATAACTGGAAAAATATCAGTTGCTTAGGCGTAGGCCGAGCTAATATAATAAAAATGACAATTCTACCTAAATTAATTTACTTATTCAATGCCATACCAATCTAACTACCAAAAAATTATTTTAAAGAACTAGGAAAAATAATAACAAAATTCATCTGGAAGAACAAAAGGTCCAGAATATCAAGGGAATTAATGAAAAGAAATGCAAGGGAAGGTGGCCTAGCTGTACCAGATCTAAAACTGTATTATAAAGCAGCAATCACCAAAACTACTTAGTACTGCTAAGAAATAGAATGGTGGATCAGTAGAATAGGTCAGGTACACAAGACACAGTAGTCAATGACCACAGTAATCTACTGTTTGATAAACCCAAAGACTCCAACTTCTGGGATAAGAATTCACTCTTTGACAAAAACTGCTGGGAAAACTAGAAAATTGTATGGCAGAAACTAGGCATAGATCAACTTTTATATCCAACTTTCATATTTATATATATGATAAAGTCAAAATGGGCACATGATTTAGACATAAAGGCTGATACTATAAGCAAACTAAGAGAGCAAGGAATAGTTTACCTGTCAGATCTATGGAGAACAGAAGAATTTATGACCAAATAAGAGATAGAAAACACTATGAAATGCAAAATGGATAATTTTGATTACATTACATTAAAAAGGTTTTGCAGAAACAAAACCAATGCGATCAAGATTAGAAGAGAAGCAGAAAGCTGGGAAACAATTTTTACAGCCAGCATCTCTGATAAAGACCTCCTTTCTAAAATATGTAGAGAACTGAGTAAAACTTATAAGAATACAAGTCATTCCCCAACTGATAAATGGTCAAAGGATATGAACAGGGAGTTTTCAGATGAAGAAATTAAAGCTATCTGTAGTCATAGGAAAAAATGCTCTAAATCATTACTAATCAGAGAAATGTACATTAAAACAACTCTGAGATACCACATCACATCCAGCAGATTGGCTAACACGACAAAACAGGAAAATAATAAATGTTGCAGAAGATACAGGAAAATTGGAACACTAATGCATTGGTGGAGTTGTGAACTAATCTAACCATTCAGGAGAACAATTTGGAATGATGCCCAAAGGGCTATAAAACTGTACCTACCCTTTGATCCACCAAAATCAATTCTAGGTCTGTATCCCAAAGAGATGGGAAATGGAGAAAGGACCTGCATGTACAAAAATATTTATAGCAGTTCTTTTTGTGGTAGCAAAGAATTGGAAATTGAGGGGATGCCCAGCAATTGGGGAATGGCTGACCAAGTTGTAGCATATGAATGTAATGGAATACTATCGTTCCATAAGAAATTGTGCACAAGCAGATTTCAGAAAAACCTGGAAAGACATGAACTCATACAAAGTGAAGGGAGCAGAAGCAGGAAATATTGTACACAGTAACCACAACACTGTTCAATGACCAACTTTGATAGACTTAGCTCTTCTGAGCAATGCAATGATCTAAGACAATTCCAAGACTAAAGATGGAAAATGCTATCCACATCCAGAGAAATTTTTAACTACAGAGTTTGAATGCAGATCTCAGCATACTATTTTCACTTTTTTCTGTTTGTTTTTTTTTCTTTCTTGTGGTTTTTCCCTTTGGTTCTAATTATTCTTTACAAAATGACTAATGTGGAAATATGTTTAATATGATTGTACATGTATAGCCTTTATCAGATTACATGCTGTCATGGGGAAGGGAGAGCGGAACGGGGGGATATAGAACTCAAAATTTTATAAAAGTGAATGGTGAAAACTAAAAATAAATTAAAAAAAAAAAGAATTTCACCATTGGGAGATACACATCCCTCCTGGGCTGACTTCCCCGGTAGAAGTAGCATGGGTTCATCAAGAACAGTTTATGCCAAACTAATCTCAATTCCCTTTTTAACAGGATAATTATATTGGTAGTTCAGAGGAATGACAAAGACATTGACATCTTGCCGAAATTTCTGTATGCAAAGTCTGCCTGTGTTACTATCCTATGGACGAGGAGAAATATGGACTAAACTACAATATTTTTTAGGTAGATTCAGAAATGGTTCTATGATCAGGCCCAAAGAGTAAATACTAATAGGTAGATCACAACTTATAACACTGGATGCTCCCAGGGTTCTTTTCTTAGTTCTCCTCTATTCAACATTTTTATCTGTAACAGGTATGAAGGCATAGATGGCATAATTCAAAAACTGGCAAATGACACAAAACTGGAAGGGCAAGAGATGGGAGCCAGGATTTAAACAAATCCCAAGCTAGAACAGGAAATGTTTACTAGATTAAGATTCTAGCAAAATGAAATTTAATAGGGATTAAACCAATTAAACTAATACTTGGTTTTTAAAAAGCATCTGTACAAATAAAAGACTGGGGTGGTGTGACTGGATAACAATTTGTGTGAAAAAGAAAATCTAAGGATTTTATAGAATATAAATTCAAAATAAGTCAATGACCCAGCTGCTAAAAAGCTAATGTTATCATAGGTTAAATTAACGGAGGTACAATGTGCAGGAGGTTAATATCCCCTTGTAATCTGCTCTGATCAAACCACAATCTGGATTACTGTCATCTATTCTGCTTCACTTTAGGAAGGTCTTTAGCAAACTGGAAAATGTGATGAGCACTAGAAGGGTAATGATGGGTCTTGGGATTATGCCAGATGAGATTTGGTTGAAGGACACAGAAAGTTTAGCTTGAAGATGAGACATAAGGGGGACGGGTTAGATATTTTTGTGTATTCATAGGCCTGTCAATAAGAAAGATTAACTTTTTCCTGATCTATAATGGGAAAAAGTTGTCAAGAAGTCAATTCAGGCTCAATGTAAGAAAAATTGTCCCAACAATTAGAGCTAAACAAAAATTGCAAAGGCAATTTTTATTTGAGGCCTGATTATTAAGTGACAGGCAAATATTTACATAAATTACACAATAGGAGGTGGTGATAAAATGAATAAAGGATGGTTTGATTGGGGACAGTAATGAGAAATCACTAACTAGTTGGCTTATTCTTACATGCCATGTGAAATACCAGTTATATGCTAGTTGGCAAGAAGGCTGAGATGTTCAGACATGCAGTAAAACTCAATATTTAGCAGATTTCTGTTAGTTGTAATGCCAGGTATCATTTGGTAAACATCTTTAGTATTTGTTTTCTCAAGCGTTTTGTACTTTGTTGATGTCAACCATTTAAATAATTTTTGTTATGATCCAGCTTATAAATATCAGAGACAAAATTTTACTGATCTAGTTAAGAAAACATATGAACTCTATTTTGATTTTAAAATAGGTAATCACTATAAGCCTTGGGCCCCTTATTTGTACTATTAGACTACTAACTGGCTGGATACATGGATATCCTCATATGTTCTTTAAAGTTCCTATAATCTGGAGAGAATAGAAAAGAAAAATTCAACATATTGCTATTTCTGCTTAACAAGTATATTAGGCATTACCTACAAATCTAGATATGCTGTTCAATATCCAAATCTACCATCACTTCAGACAGATTTTAACAACCAGAAACTCTGAATTTGGATGAACCTTATGATTCAGATTGTAATAATGATGCATAAGAGATCAGTAAGGTGATCCTCAAATATACATTCAATAACTCAAACAGACCAAAGTGACCTTGTTCAAGACTTTAATTGGGGGGGGAGGGGGGCGGAGCCAAGATGGCAGAGAGAAAGCAGTGACTTGCTTGAGCTCTCCCCTAAACCCGTCCAAATACCTGTTTAAAAATGGCTCTAAACAAATTCTAAAGCGGCAGAACCCACAAAAAGACAGAGTGAAACAAATTTCCAGCCCAAGACAAGCTGGATGGTTGATCAGAAAGGTATATCGCGCCAGGTTGGGAGAGAAGCCCAGTGTGGCGTGGGGGCGCAGACCACAGCAAACCTGGAGCAGGCCTCAGAGGACTGAATCGCAGACAGCTGTGGTGGTTTCCATACCTCTCAACCCACAAATGCCAAAAACAACTTAGAAGGTCAGTGGGAAAAGTCTGCTTCTTTGGTAAGTGAGAGAAGCTAGGTCCCACCCTCAGTTCCCGAGCTCAGCCTGGGGCTGAGGCTGCCTTCTGAGCTTCTGGCCCACAGACTGAGGGGGAATCGAGGGGCTGATTAGAGGGGGATTACAGGGATCTCTTTGCTGGTGCAGGATTCTCTTGCTTTGCCCGTGCTTGGATCTGGGTCACAGTTCTGGGTGGCAGTCCCGGGGCCAGGAGGAGTGCTGGTGTGGTGGAGCGTGTAGTGGCTGTGGACAGGAAATCCTTCTCACAGTTTCAAGACAGAAAAGAGTACTTGCTTATGGTCACTCATAGACCAGAGCACAGGCTAGGAAAGGAGTAAACACCTCAACCCTTATCATACCACCTTGGAAGAACTGAAAATTTACAGTCCCTAGAAATACCTCTGAAAACAGCTGTACAACACCCCTGAAGCTTGGGACAGTACATTCTCCACATTGGAAGCTGACCCCTACCTTAACAAAGAGTTTATAACTCAAGTAATTGGCCGGGATCATGAGTAAGCAGCGCAAAAGGAGTCAGACTATATTATCTTACTTTGGTGACAAAGGAGATCAAAACATACAACCAGAAGAAGACAACAAAGTCAAAGCTCCTACATCCAAAGCCTCCAAGAAAAATATGAATCAGTCCCAGGCCTTGGAAGAGCTCAAAAAGGATTTTGAGAAGCAAGTAAGAGAAACAGAGGAAAAACTGGGAAGAGAAATGAGAGTGATGCAAGAAAATCATGAAAAACAAGTCAACAGCTTGCTAAAGGAGACCCCAAAAAATATTGAAGAAAATAACACCTTAAAAAATAGCCTAACCCAAATGGCAAAAGAGATCCAAAAAGCCAGTGAGGAGAAGAATGCCTTAAAAAGCAAAATTGGCCAAATGGAAAAGGAAGTCCCAAAGCTCATAGAATAAAATAATCCTTAAAAATTAGAATAGAGCAACTGGAAGCTAGTGACTTTATGAGAAATCAAGACACTGTAAAACAAATCCAAAAGAATGAAAAATTAGAAAACAATGTGAAATATCTCATTGGAAAAACAACTGACTTGGAAAATAGATCCAGGAGAGAGAACTTAAAAATTATTGGACTATCTGAAAGCCATGATCAAAAAAAGACCCTAGACATCATCTTTCAAGAAATTGTCAAGGAAAACTGTCCTGATATTTTAAAACCAGAGGGCAAAATAGAAATTGAAAGAATCCACTGATCTCCTCCTGAAAGAGATCCCAAAGGAAAACTCCTAGGAATATTGTAGCCAGATTCCAGAGTTCCCAAGTCAAGGAGAAAATATTGTAAGCAGCCAGAAAGAAACAATTCAAGTATCGTGGAAATACAATCAGGATAACACAAGATTTAGCTGCTTCTACATTAAGGGACCACAGGATATGGAATATAATATTCCAGAAGGCCAAGGAGATAGGATTACAACCAAGAATCACCTACCCAGCAAAACTGAGTATAATCCTTCAGGGGAAAAAATGGTCATTCAGTGAAATAGAGGACTTTCAAGCATTCTTGATGAAAAGACCAGAGCTGAATATAAAATCTGACTTTCAAATACAAGACTCAGGTGGAACATGAAGAGGTAAACAGGAAAGAAAAACCACAAAAGACTTAAGGTTGAACTGTTTACATTCCTGCACAGAAAAATGATATTTGTAGCTCATGAGACCTTTGTCAGTATTAGGGTAGTTGGAGGAAAAAAATTATATGTATGTATATATATACATATACATATATATTGATAGATAGAGGAAGGTGAGTTGAAGATGAAGGGGTGATATCTGGAGAATAAAATAAAGTGGTGAGAGAGGATTATACTGGGAGAAGGAGAAAGGGAGAGGTAGAATGGGGTAAATTATCCCACAAAAAACAAAAAAGAAAAGGCTCTTACAGTGGAGGGGAAATGGGGGAAGGTGAGAGGGAATGAGTGAATCTTATTCTCATCAGATTTGGCTTAAGGAGGGAATAACATACACACTCAATTGGGTATGGAAATCTATCTTACCCTACAGGAAAATGGGGAGGTGGGCGGGAACAAGAGAGCAGGGAGATGATAGAGAGGAGGGCAGATTAGGAGAGGGGGTAATCAGAAGCAAACACTTCTGAGGAGGGACAGGGTCAAAAGAAAGAATACAATAAATGGGGGGCAGAATAGGATTAAGGGAAATAGTTTTTCACAACATGACTACTATGGAAGTGTTTTGCATAACTGCACATGTATAACCGGTATTGAGTTGCTTACCTTTTCAATGAGGGTGGGTGGGGAGAGAGGAAGGGAGAAAATTTGGAGCCCAAAGTTTTAAAAACACATGTTTAAAAAAATGTTTTCACATGCAACTGGGAAATAAGAAATACAGGAAATGGGGTACAGAAATCTATCCTGCCCTACCAGAAAAAGGGGGGGAAAGACAGAAGGAAAGGCAGACTAGGGGTAGGGGTATTCAGAATGCATGCCATCTTGGGGTGGGGGGAGGGGTGAGATGGGGTGAAAATTTGGAACTCAAAATCTTGTGGAATTGAATGTTGAAAACTAAAAATAAATAAATTTTAAAAATTTAAAAAAAAGAATTAGATGTTCTCAAAAAAAAAAAGACTTTAATTCATCTAAAAATCAAGGTCATTTTTTAGCTACCAGACCACATGGCTGGAATCTTCCATAAGGGGAAGCTGTTTGAATAGTCCAAGTGATATAGGAAGAGGGAAAATAAAGGAAGTTGGAAGTGGGGGATAATAGTTGGGGGACTAAAAAGAGTGAAGCCAAAAAAAAGGGAAAGAAAATTTAAAAATACCACTGAAATGCTTAAATAATACAGGGGAAAGAGCAGAAGCTAGTTCAGAAGAGAACAAAGATAAGCAGGGTTATTTTGTTAATATCATGTTAAACCGAATAAATTTTAAAAGACACAAACTATGTAACATAAGTTCACAGTTTTATATATACAACCCTCTTTTTTGTATACTGAAATGTTCAATGCTTTTATTATTAAGTTTATAATAAAAGATATTTTTAAAATGTTTTTATATCCAGATAGGCCTTAACAAGGTATTGTCTTGTTAGTGAAAAGGGGAAATATATGAGAGATGCAAAATGTCACATTACTTAAGGCAGGAAGTCTTTAGTCCAAACCTTTTTACTTGAGAGTCAGAGACATGGTGGCTTTCCCAAGAGTATACAGGTAATAAGTGGAGGAATCAGGATTCTGCTGCTGTCCCCAGGTCTCCCTCCCATTATCTCTGTTGCCACAGGCCACTGCCCTCAGCCCTGTGACTTGTACAATGGGGATGCCCAATAAATATCGTTGAATGAATGAAACAGCTGCTTCTCAATTAAGACACAAGATTCAATAACTCAACAAGCATTTATTAAGTGCTTACTGTATGCAAGGAACAGGCCATACAAAGACAAAACCTTAAGGTCAATTTAAGCACTTCAGGAAAGTGCGGCCCAGAGAGATTAAGGGGGTTGTGTAAGGTCACACAGGTTTAAAAAAAAAAAAAGTTGGACACCAGGAAGTTAACCTGTGGTACTAAGTGAGGAGCCCTCTCCACAATGTGTCCAGGGGGTGGGGAGGGGGGCATGAAGTCCCTGCCAGTCCAGCCCCCCCCCCACCGCCAGGGCAGGGTGCCAGGGCTTAGGAGAATGGGGCCAGGGTGTGTAGGGCTGGAGGAAGAAGGCTCAGGTGGGGCGGGGTGGGGTCGAGGCGCTGAACGAATTTATTGCGGGTGTACCCACGCCCTCCCACCCCCGGCTGCGCTCCCGCCTGCCTCCAACTCAGCCCCCGCCCCCCGCCGTGGCACCGCCCCCTCTGTCACCTCGGGGTCTTGTCTGGGTCCGGCCGTCACGCCCTCCTCCGCGCGGCTCGCACAGTCCAGAGGGTCGACCCCGGCCCCAGTGCGCAGGCGCCAGATTTAGGCCGCCACCGCCGGCTTCCCCCCCTACCTTGGTGGGCTAGAAGTGGGGGAGGGGAAAGAGAAAGCAAAGGAGTCCTCAAGCCACGAGAGGTGGAGTGGGGGGGGGAGGAAAAGCCTGGGGGCTGGGGGGGGAGGGGGGGAAGACATCCCCAATCTCACCTACCAGTCTCAAACTCCCGGCCGGCTCTCTCTGTTGCCGTTAGAGTCCGTTCTTCCGGATCGGAAGCCGTTCATCTTTGGGACAGGAAGTCCCGCCTTCCTCCTGGACCGTACCTGAGGCCCTCAGGGGCCCGAGATGCGCGAGCCCCTCTCGCCGGGCCTCCAGCGTTGTGAACCTTCCACGGCCATCTCTTCCCTTTCTTTGCCTTCTGCATTCCTCCATTGGCCAACCTTAATCTGTCCCCTCCTTCCGTTACTTTCTCCCAAACATCCTTCTTGCCCTTCCTTCACTGAAGACCCGGTTCAAAACCACCTTACATTTACTTACTAACTGTGTGACCCTGGGCAAGTCCCTTCACCGCCAGTTGCCTCAGTTTCCTCATCTGTGTAATGGGGATAACAATAGCACCTACTTCCCAGGGTTATTGTGAGGCCAAAATGAGATCATATTTTAAAAGACTTTTACAAACCTTAAACCACAATATTTTATTACTATTATCCCCAATACTCTCCA
The DNA here is from genome assembly GCF_900497805.2 of Vombatus ursinus. Lineage (NCBI taxonomy): Eukaryota > Metazoa > Chordata > Mammalia > Diprotodontia > Vombatidae > Vombatus > Vombatus ursinus. The sequence goes on from NW_020954590.1 coordinate 105,898,543, forward strand.
TTAACACCCAAATTTAGATGAATCATTCATTCAGCAGCCATTTATAGTAGTATGATAGTCAATGCAAATAAAACACAAAAATAAGTCAGTTGGGAGAAGATATTTGCTCAATTTAGGCTTGTGAACGACCAATCAACAAAATTACCAGAGCTGTGTTTGAGGGACCTTTTGTATCATATGGCAAAAAAATGGAACTGGTATTACATGAAAGGTTACTTTCATCGGCTTAATTCACATACTATTGCTCTTCTTTGATAATCCCATTTAGTCTTGTGGCCAAAAAGATGAGCCAGGCAGTTAAAAGTGCTGTACAAATACACGGTATCCCAAAGGTCTTAGTGAGTTTTAAACTTTAATAGCTTAAGGTACAAGGTATTCAGTAGCAGTAATAACTGGCACGGGAAATTTTTATTTTGATGAACAATGCTTTTACTCCCATCCAATGATTGCCTTCCAGAATTTGCTTTTTTTAAAAAAGCAACTAAATTCAGCATTGTCATTAGTTATACTTGCATGCTGGAAATGAAATCTGTTCCTGGAGTCAATGAGATAGAGTACCTTGTCTTTACTTTTCTAAAGCCTGATGCCCTAAGCTTCTTATTTAAACAGGACCCTATGAGAGAGTAGCAAATGAGCCTTTGCTTTGTGTTGTTTTTCTTTAAAGTCTCTCAGTGTGTTGTCCATTGGTTCATCCTTATAAACTCTGTTCTAATTCTGTGGATATTCCTTTTACTAATATAGATTACCATTCATGTGAGCCTTCTCATTCTATCTGCTTTCCCCTACCTATTTTTCTGTAAGTCGCCCACAGAAAATCCTCCCAACACACAAAGGTCCTTTAGATCTTTTTAAATTTTGTAGATATTAGTGTTGCTTTTTGATCTGCTTGTTGAATGATCTATCTACCTCCTTTTTTCATGGGGCCATAAATTTACAGCTGCAAAGGGATGTTAGAGGTGATCTAGCCCAAGACTAACATTTTTCAGAAGAAGAAAATGAAGCTAATTTACCTGCCCAGTGTCACACAGGTACTAAATAGAAAAGCCAGGGATTCAAATTCAAGTCCCCTGATTCCAAATCCATTGATGTGTATCACATAACCTACTTTAAGTCATATACATACTTGATGTATTTTATACAACTTTTGGAGACCAAATCATCATTGATCATATTCAGTCTACTCAAAAACCCCTTATGTTTTTCTATTTATTTCCTTTAAGGTCACCTACAATTTTGATTTTTATGGAATTGTGGTGTTGAATGATTCATAGTCATACAGCATTACTGGGAATATAAGTATTAAACAAATGCGCTTTTGTGGCAAGGAGCATGATAGCATTATTGAAAATGCTTCGTAGTTTCTAAAACTCATTTCAGCCCTTTCTCCTTCTATTCAATTCTGGATATAATTCATTCATCATCTGTAGTGAATACACATTAGAGGTTATGGTCACACAGGCATTGAGTGGCAGGCAAAATTTGAACTCTACCACACTCTGTTATAACCTCAAGGTCAGCACTATTTCAACTACACCACATTTCATCTTTATATAATACTGTACATAAAAGAAAATCTAATTTAAACCAAAATGTGCATGTGTTTCCCCAGGATAGTCCCTGCGGTTTCTAAAGTGGTTTAATTATTTTTACAGATGAGAGGTTGAAGAGAGTTCTGAAAAGATTAAGATTGACACTATCATTTTCTTATTGATCCTATTTACAAGTATAGTTATCCCTTCTATATCTCAATGGTTATAGGCATGGTGTCCCCTCAGGCTGAAAAATCCGCCTAAAATTTTTTGACCCTCTCTTCATACCTGAGAAGAAGTCTGAATTATGATCTTAAAAGATAAAATATGTTCATATTATACAATACTATACATATATTTTATGCACTTCTGAGTCTCTAAACTTTTTCTGTGTCATCTGCTGGTCTTCAAGTGTCATCTGTGACTTCCACAAAAATCCCCCCAAATTCTCATTTAATTTCTTATGCTAACCCGTGATATATAGAAACCACGATGGGGAAAGTCAAGTTGTGGAAGGGATAACTGTAATTGATTTTGCACTGTAACTGTCAAGTCACAGTTCTTGTCTCTGAATTTAGTTCAGAGTTTAACTGGCATGTAATGGGTTAAATTTAAAACTCCACCTTTCCTGCCTCAAGGAATTTAACTGACCTTGGAGAATATGTGAGAAAGCAAGGGAGTTTGGGCCTGATATCTTTAATTCACCAAGCTATCTTTCAAAGAGGTCTGGTTTGTCCAAAAGTATGGGCCACTCTCAACTGGACTCAAACAAAGAGCACTTCTTAGTCTCATGAGAAAAAAAGGGAAGCGGGGCAGGAAGTGGCATTGCTAGCCCCCATTACCAAACTTCCAATCAATCACATTGTTCCCTGCACCTCAGTTCTGTAACCAGTCATGTTGCCCTTAATTCCATACCCTGTTCTGTTCTTTGTTCTGTACTCCCCAAAAACCTATGTAAGGAGAACTGTCCTCTTGTTCTGGGTCTTTGGCATAAATGGAGGCAAACCATGCGACCCACTTGTTGACAGGTAGCATGCCTCTGCTAATAAATGGAGGTCTGCCTCAGTTTATTCTTTTGTTAAAATTTTATTGAAACAGTTCTAACTTGATGAATCTATGTGGATATCCCTTCTACAGGTGCAGATTTTGGACCTTTATCTGTCTAACCAGTTAGAGATTTGTAATAGGTTCTTTATCCTGGTATAAGAGTAAATGTGATAGTATCATGCCCTTATGCTAGAAAGAACCTCATGAAATCACATGATTGCCTTCCTTTGTACCATAAATCTTGGCTATGTAAAATAGACTGCATAAAAATTGACTCATTAAGTCTGTTTTATGCCATTAATCACAAAGAATATCTCAGATAAAATTCTATGGGTCTGTGAGCATACAATCAATAGTGCACTCCCATTTAATTCATATAGCTGTTATAAATAACTTGCTATGACACATCAATAAAAGAATATAAAATTAATTGAAATATTTTGAAGTCTTAAGTTCAATCCCTAGATACTCAACTGCTTCTTAAAGTGGAAAATTGCTTTTAGTGTGCATAATCATAAATAACCATCTGATTTGTTGATCTACTCAGGATGATAGCAGTGCTTTACCACCCTCCATTCAATACCCTTTTAGAATGTTATTAATGATCATTTAGTCCATCCTCATTTTATTAGTGAGGAAACAGGACCAGAGACATTATAACTTGAGTATGGTAGAGTCTGAATTGGAATCCAGATCTCTGGCTCCAAATCTAGTAGTGGCCTTTCTACTATACCAACGTTGGTATAGTCAATTAATCATAATAATATTTATTAAGCATTTATTAAGCACTTAATTAATTAATTTTATTATTATTATTAAGCACTTATGTGCCAGGGACTATGTTAAGGGGCTGGGGACACACAAAAAGGCAAAAACAGTTCCTGCCATCAAAAGAGCTCATATTCTAGTGGGGGGAGACAATATGCAAACAGTCATGTATACACAAGATAGACACAAAGTAAATGAAAGGTAATTTCAGAAGGAATTCAGTGAACAGTTAGGATTCAGGGTGAGCAAGAAAAACTAAGAAGACAGGATTTGAGCTGAGTCTTGAGGGAAGCCAAGAGGCAGTGTGAGAAAGGAGGAACATTCCAGGTATGGGGGTCAGCCAAAGAAGTTAACATGTTAGCAAATTAACATGGAGTTAAGAATGTGGTGTGGGGTATAAGTTCTTTACACAAAAAATAATATAATATAGAGTTGAAAGGAACACTAAAGATTACCTAATCCTAATAGTAATTAGATTTTTCCAAGTTCCAGTCCAATGAGATGTTTTTCTGAAAAGCTGTATGTAATTTGAATTACATACACAAAAAGAATTTGTTATTTAAAGAAATTTTATGGTGAATACCATAAAGCAAACTAGTAATCCTTTTTGAAAGTTGAATAATCACCTTCTAATTTACTTATCTTTTAATAAACCTAAATTTGTGTTCATTCATTCAATGGAAACTCCTCTCTCTAAAGTCTTTAAGAATCTATTAGTTGCCAAATCTAACTGATGGAATCCTAATAAAGGTGCCCCCAACCTCAACATTCTAACTTCCTTATGGACTCCACTGAACAGCAGGCATGTCCTCATTTAACCACACAAACCTGCCTCAGGCCCCCAAACTCAATATAGCCACTGCCCCTAGCTAGCTACTGCCCCCAGATCTAATTAACATATTTGAACAGGTGTGTTCTTATACTCAACCACAATCACATCATCCATTTAGCCCAAGACAGAACCACAATACCTAATAATCCATCTTGACCAGAAAGGACCACAATAGCTAGCCAATCAGAAAGCAGTACAAACAGGATGTTTGACCACCGAACCCTAGAAGGGACCCCTCTCCATTACCTAACCCCTTAACAAACCCCTCCTGCCTTTTTAATATTCATAATTTCTGTTGTGTAATCCGCATCATTACACTATAAATTTTTTGTCTTACTAAGTTTCTGGTTCTTCTTGGAACATAGCCTGCTTCTGTGAGGCGTCAATCCTCAATAAATGCCTATACTTGGAGTAGAAGGGTCTGACTGAATTCTTTGAGATGGTGCCACCACAACACACCATGAAACTGCAGCATAATGACCTTTTTTCAGTCTTCATCCTTCTTGGCACTGATACTCTAGGTTTTCATGATACTACTCTCTCCTGATTCTCCTAACCTATCTGACTAGTTCTTCTCAGTCTCCTTTGCTGGATCTTTCTCCAGGTCATGTCCACTAAATATGGATGAGCCCTAGGTCTTTGTCCTATGTCCTCTTCTCTTCTCCCTCTATACTACTCTTGGTGATCTCACTAGCTCCTATGGATTCAATTATGATCTCTATGCAGATGACTCTCAGATTTACTTGTCTAGCTCTAACATCTCTTCTGACCTCCAGTCTAGTATCTTATATCTCTGACTGCCTATTAGACATCTTGAATTGGATATCCTAAAATCTTAAAATTAACATGTCCAAAACTGAATTCACTATTTTTTCCCCAAAACCCTTCCCTCTTCCTACCTTCTCTCTTACTGTTGAAGACACCACCGTCCTCTCAGTCACCCAGGCACAAAAACTAGGTATGTCATCCTCAACTTCTCATTCACCCTCACCTCCAATATCCAATTTGTTGCCAAAACCTGTTGATTTCACCTTTGAAGCATCTCTGGAATATGGCCCAGTCACTACTTTGACACTGGTATAAATCACCCTGATATATGTCCTTATCATTTCACAACTGGACTATAGCCTGCTAGTTTGTCTGCCTACTAAAAGTCTCTTCCCACTTCAGTCCATCTACCATTCAGCTGTCAAAGTGATCTTCCTAAAGTACAGGTCCCCCAATGGATTGTAAGCTCTTTGAGGCTGGGGACTCTTTTTTTTTTTTTTTTTTTTTGGATCCCCAGTGCACAGTGCCTGGCACATAGAAGGTGCTTAAAAATTGTTTATTGACTGACTGATTGATTGTGTCATCCTCCTTACTCAATAAAGTCTAGTGGCTTTCCATCCTCTCCAAGATCAAATATAAAATCTTCTGTTTGGTATTCAAATTCCTTCATAACCTGCCCTACCTCTCTTTCCAGTCATTTTATACCTTAAGCACTTCCCCCACCCACATACTCTGAGATCTAGTGACTTCCTTGTTGTTTCTCAAACAAGACCCTACATCTGCTGATTCTAGGTGTTTTCATTGACTGTCTCCTGTGTCTGGAATGATCTCTCTCCTCATCTCTACCTCTTTGCTTCTCCTTCATGTTCCAGATAAAATTCCACTTTCCACAGGAAGCCTTACCTAATCCCCTTTATTCCTAGTGCCTCCCTTCTGTTGATTATTTCAACTGTATATAACTTTTTTGTATATAATTGTTTAAATGTTGTTCCCTTGATTAGATTGTGAGCTTCTTGAGAGCAGGGACTGTCTTTTACATTTCTTTGTATCCCCTGCACTTAGCACAAGGCCTGGCTCACAGTAGGCACTTAATAAATGTTTATTGACTGACTGAGTTAAAGTAGGGCACATAAGTAATCTCTGGTCCATGGTTACATGAGATGGGAACCATGGTTGTGTTTGATTCTTTTGTCATATGATGAGAAAGCTGGGAATAAAATCACATGATTCTATGGGTAAGATGGCAAAAGATGTTAGCAGCAACTATTTGTAAGTTCTTGACACCATCCCTAATTGTCAAATTGAAATTTTAATAATCAGCAGAGACTTAATGGTAACATTTTTGACTATGACTAAATATATGAATTGTTTTAAACATGAGCATACACTGAGAACCACATGCTTTGAAAGAAACTAGACAGCTGAAAATAGATAGGAACTACTCCCACTAAAATTTCAGAGTCTGTCCTACAGAAAATTAAATTCTTTAATATGGACCCTATCCTATTTTTTACTCATATATGACAACAATGCTGTTCACTCATTCATTCAACAACTATAGATTTGAACCCAGGTGCTTCTGACTCCAACACTATCCACTACATTAAATGCCATAGGAAAAATAGAAACAGAGTGTCGCTGGAGTACCGAGGAAGATGAATGGCTTAATGGAGGAGGTGGGATTTGATTTGGGCTTTAAAGGATGGATAGAATTTTAACAGAAATATTGAAGTCATCATACCTTCTAAGCAAAAAGGACAGCAGCAAAAAGATGTGGAGACCCAAAAGCCCAGAGTAACGCAATAATTTGGATTAAAATAAGGAGACACAGCTAGATAGAAGGTTCTTACAGTCTTGAATGCTAGACTAAGGATTTAGGGTTCTATTTGATAAGCAGTGAGGAGCCAATGAAGGTTTTCAGGCAAGAGTCCATGACTGTAGGAGGCTGTTGACTTGTAGCCAGATGAGGGTTAATGAAAGCACAAAGTGGAGTGGTGATGACCATGGAAATCAAAAGTAAATGATGACCATGAGAAATGTCACATGACTAAAATCTATAGGATTTGTAGATAGATTGAATATGGCAATAGTGAGGGAGAGGGAAGAGGCAAGAATAATGTCAAGACTGCAAGCCTAGATGATAAAGACAATAGTCAGCATCATTTACAGATATATAAGAAAGGTAGAAAAAGGGACAGTTTTGAGGCAGAAGATCCAAGGTGGATGTTATTTCATTTGGTAAGCATGTGGCTCAGTGTATGTAGTGCTGGACCTGGAGTCAGGAAGACCTAAGTTCAGATCTGGCTTCAGACACTTGGCTGGATGATCTTGGGCAAGTCCTTCAACCTCTGTCTGCCTCAGTTTTCTCTAAAATGAAAATAATAATAGCACCTACCACCCAGGGCTGTTACGAGGATAAAGTGAAATAATACTTGTAAAGTAACTTACAAATTTTAAAGGGCTATATAAATGTTTACATAGTAGGGACTTATGGTAATATGAGAGGATAAAAGATTAATTTAGACAAAATTTCAAAAAATATTCTTTCTTTTGATAGAGATGAGAATCAAAAGGGTCCAGCTCAGACCCCATCTTTCTATCTATCCTTTCAAGATCACTCCAACTGGAAGAAAAGCTACTACCTAGACTGGTATTCAACTGGATTATCTAGTGTTTTATCATAAAGTCAGTCATTTATTACTAAGTTACTTACCTTACTTTATGGCTTTTTTTGTTTGTTTATTCTGGTTTCTTTTCTTTTGATTTGATTTTTGGTAAACTTAGCTGAAAGTGATTGCTCTGTCTCTGAATTCCTATAGAATCTCATCCTCTGATTTCTCTTAGCCTTTACCCACTGTTCTAGGTATTTGACATTTCTCATTTAGGTCTTGTAGTGTTACTTATCTTTTTCTCTTATCTCTTATCTAGACTGATAGATTCTCAAAGGCTGGAACTGTTTCTGATATTAATTTTTATTTTCTTCAGAGACCAATACATGGCAGGTGCTCAGTAAATATTTGTCAAATGATTATAAGAATTTATTAGACAAAAGAGTTTAGTTTTTCATCTTCATTGAGAGCAGTAATTTTCTTAACTTTGTATAATAGAATCATAAACAACATTTCACAACCAGAACACATGGCTACTGTAAAAGGAGCAACTGATGCCAACTCTGCCTTGTGTTGTGGAAAAGAGAGCTGAATAATGGCCAGTGCTAAGAAACTATTTAATGCCCCACCTTCAATAGCAACTGTTTTGCAAACTGGAAGGGGCAACATAAACATTTTAGAAAAAGAATATCCAAACAACAAACCCAAAGCAGGAATTAATAGTCCCAGGGAAAATACCTCCAAGTTGATTGTTCTTGCAAACATTAATCCCATCCTGAAGCTCAAATATATCCCTATAGACATTAACACAAAACTAAAAGGTTTAATTATTTTTTCTAGGTAGCTTGCCCATTTAGGTACTTTCCGCTTAATGATTATGCCTACTGATATCGGTATAACTATGAAAAAGAGGGTTGTCACGATTTTAGAAACAGGAATATGAAGTGAACCATGCAGCCCCAACATTCTACTATAAATAAATGAATTTAGAGGCATCATTATCAGTGCTAATAATGTTGAAGCACAAGTCATCACAATGGCCAAAGTGATATCACCTTCCAGAAGCAGGGCAAAGAGATAGCCTCCACCTCCTCCAGGACAGGTACAAGTCATGACAAATCCGAAAGAGAGAGCCTGGGATAATGCCAAAATCCTAGTAAAAACAAATCCACAGAATGGCATGACAAAAAATTGTATAGCTCCACCAAGAAGTATTGGCAAGGGTTTCTTCCATGCAATCTGGAGTGTCTCCACTTCAATCTTGCAGCCAAATGCACATTTATTAAGCAGTATCATTGGTAAAATCAGCATTAGGGCAGAGCTGTCAAAATGCAAAGGTGCCTGTAGGAGAGTCTCAGTTTTAGGTTTGAAGATCACCTTGATTTGAATATCTTTTATCTCTTCAACTAGTCTATCTTGCCCACCTACGGAATCCCATAGTTGAATGATTAAACTTGTCTCACCTTCTCTCTTTGTCAGCAGGCTTATTTTAAAGTTCATCACCTCCGAGGACATCTTGGTCACGTTTACCACTTGTGCCACTTCCAGGTCTTCTAAATATACAGAAAGATAGCTGCTGTTTGGCCCATTGCTCTTGTAGCTTGACCTCACAATTAATGCTTCTTCTGTCTTCGTGTAAAGCAGGACTTTGGTCTTGTCTAGACTCAGAAAACGAGCAAATGGTTTCCGTACTTCACCTGAGGATATACCCAAGATTTGCAAAACTAAAAATTCTATAATCATTTTAGAAAACATAATATTCTCTGTAGCTTTCAGACCAGGAAAAATGGCTCAGATTTAAGAAAGAATTTAATCTTTTCCAGTATTCCAGTTCCTGATTGCTTTAAGTTAAGGTAAATAATGAATTGATTTTGCTGGACCAAAGTTCAGCAAAAGAGAGGATAATAACCTCCTGGGCTCTTCAAGTAAACGTAAGGGTATCTGGTGATATAACCTGTTTAACCTGAAGTAATTTGTTAAATAAAAAAAGGGGTGTTTTAGCAATTCTAGTTTCTTACAATGTAACATAATCTTAGTAAATATACCTACCTTAAAAACCTTACAAACAAAAGTGGAAATATTGAACATATTTTTATTGACCACAACAAAATAAAAACTATATTCAGTAAGTGACTTTTGAAGAAAGGATTAAAATTTAATTAGAAACTAAATAACTTAATCCTAAAGATTTTGTGAGTCAAAGAACAAACCACAGAAACATTAGGAAATTTAATCAATGAAAATGACAATAAAAAATAATACACCAAAACTTTTTGAGGTACATAGCAATGGATATCCTTAGAGAAAAATGTAGACCTCTAAATACATTGATCAACAAAAGAAAGAAGAAATAGATCAAAAAATTAGGCGTGCAGCTAAAAAACTAAAAAACCAGCATAACTGGATAGTTTTAGCAATTTTTCATTAAGACATATGCTTCACCCCTGGTGAGAATCCTGATCAGGTCCATAGCAACAGAAAGCATTTCAAGTACAGGCAGGCAGCCCTGACTAGGCGCGCGCGCGCGCACACACACACACACACACACACACACACACACACACACCCCATATGAATTTATCCAGTTATAAATATAAATGGCTATCCTGCTGAGGATTTATCTTCAAAGATGACACATGAAATAGTCATAGGATGTCCTCTTCCCTTCTCACTATTACTGCCAGTGAGAATTTCCCTTCTCTGTTCACTCACCATTGCAAACACATATTATTCACAACTTTACCATCATCATTCACCCAATGACTCTGTCCTGCTACTTTTTCCTATGCCATCTCAGTACTAAAGAATCCCAATTCCCTCCTCCACCTTTCATGCCCTTTCCCAAGCTATCCCTCATCCTACAGCAAATGCAGTCCATGCTGTGCTAGAATCCTTGCCCTTTTCATGAGAGACATCATCAGTAACTTCAACGCTCCTATGCTCAAGATTTAGAGTTAGAAGACACCTCAGACGTCACTTAGTTCAACCTTCTGATTTGTGAAAAATTGTAAAAACTGAGGAAACTGAGGGCTAGAAATATTAAGTGGTCAGGTCAAGTTGGGGTCAGACAGAGAATAGTAAGTGGCAAAGTCAGAATTGGAACCCATGTCCTATGATTCTAGATCCCGGAAGAACTCTACCTTTTCTAGAAGGGACCCTTTTCTCTTCTAGGAAAAAAAAAGGGAACCTTTTTTTAAATTATTTTTTAGCAATGGCTTAAAGGCATATATTAAATTCACAATTGACACTGTAATTCTCCAGACTATATCACTATGTCTTGTCACTTTGGATAGGTGGTTGGAGGTGGGAGTGGTGGGCCTTACACCTGAGCCATAGCTAAGCTTTGTTTTCAGCATTTCTCCAGAGTCCTCCAGATAAAAGGCAACAAGTCAGAAAGTGAAAAAAGTCTACCCCCTCCCCTGGACCTGGAGTCTCATTTACCAACTTGGGATGAATCTGGATTCATGAAGGCTCAAAGCCCCTTCCTCTGCAGGCAGGGTCCTCTAGGCCTCACTCAGACTGTATTTTTAACTGTTCAACGTCTATAAGAAATAATTTGATCTCATCACAAATTTTAATGGATATCTAGAATATATTTCAAAGACATGATTTCAACAGTGAGGATACTTCTCTCCACAAACACAGAGATTGTTATTCAGTCACTTCAATTGTGTTCAACTCTTTGTGACCTCATTTGCAGTTTTCTTGGCAAAGATAGTGGAGTGGTTTGCCATTTCCTTCTTGAGCTCGTTTTACATATGAGAAAACTGAGGCAAACAAGGTTAAGTGACTTGCCCAGGGTCAGACAGCTAAGAAGTGTTTGGATTTGAATTCTGATCTTCTTGACTCCAAGCCCAGTGCTCTATCCACTGTGCCACCTAGCTGCCCATGAACATAGATAGAAACTTCTTTAAACCTTAGTAGCTGGTTTTCATCAATTGCTGTGGCCAAAATAATCCCCATCATCACTACATATTCAACTCTCTGGAAATGAACCTCTCCAAACTTAGCTGGGCTAGTCCTGAGTCATTAGACATCATCTGTCCAATAATGAAATCCTTTCCTGCTTTGTAGTACCTGTTGAAGCATATACTAGCCCTTTTCAGCAGCAGCCTAAATGAAGGCATACATGGCATGGTTATTAAATTCACAATCGACACACTGTAGTATTCCAGACTACACCAGTGTGCTTCCACTGCCTCTTGACTTTGCTCCTACATGTCACTTCTCCCATTTTTTATTTCTTCCCTGAACTTCCATTTTGGGGAAGGGCCCAGACCAGCTATCCCATATTTCTATACTTGGCTACCATATCCCTGCCCCAGATACAGTCTTCCCACCGCCACCCGCCTTTCCTTCTTACCTCCCCTTTTATGTGTTGTCTTCCCCCATTAGAATGTAAGGCCCCTGAGGAAAGGGATTGTCTTTCTTAACATATTTTATACTCCTAGCATTTAACACGGTGCCTGGCACACACAGGAAGCACTTAATAAATACTTGCTGACTTAACACAAGTAGGCATGAATCTAGGAAATACATTTAACACATATAATTACAGTTAAGACTGAAAAAGATCTAGGTGGGAATGATGGTCCAAATTTAATATGGCAAAATGTAATAAGGACAAATGTAAAGACTTATGCTCAGGTTAGAAAAAATAAATTTCATTAGTGCAAGATGTAACACAAATAACTATTTTAGTGGATTGAAAACTTAATATGAGGCAATAGTGTGACATGACTGCCAGAAAAGCTAATGTGATCTGAAAAGCAATGTGGTGTGAAGGAAAGGTCACTGGAGTCAAGAAAGACCTGGGTTAGAGTTCCACCACCAACCCTTACTGGCTATGTGAATATGAGCAAGCCATATACTCTCTCTAAGTCTTATCTTCAAACAGGGGATAATAATACCATTAGAACCTACCTCCTAGGTTTGTTGTGAGGATCACAAATTTCCTTTAACCCCAGGAAAGTGCCACAAGTTTGGAAGATTGTATGGTTAACCTAGGTATACTAGGAGAAGTTGTGCACATCTAGGAGACTGGGAGGCTGACTTGTTCTGAGTGCTTTCTCTTTTTAGAGACCATCTCAACCATAGGGTACTATACTGTGGGAAGAAATACCTGGATAATTGGAGTAAGAGGGGGTTACTCCATTCTCTATGAACCCTAACTACTTTCACATTGTTTGGGATGTTCTCAACCCTAGGGTAGTAGCATCTATCTAAAGGATTGTTTAAGTCCCTGGAGAAAGTAGAGACCCAGTTGAGAGAGGATAGTTGTTTTGACCATTCATTGATTCAATATGTTGTTAGGCTGAATGGTCACTTGGGATCATAGGATCATAGATTTAGAGCTAAAAGGGATGTAGGGTAAGTCAATCAGTCAGTCATCTAGCATTTATTCAGCATCTACAATGTGCCAGACACTGTTCTGAGCATTGGAGATACAAGTAGAAAAGTCAGATAGTCCTGCTCTCAGAGAGCTCACAGTCTAACAAAAAGGTGACATGCAAACAATTATGTATAAACAAGATACATGCAGGATAGATCAAAGAAAGATATTAAAAAGATCTGGGAAAGGCTTCTTGCAGAAGGTGGGACTTTAACTGGGTCTTGAAGGAAGCCAGGAGGTAGAGTGAGGAGGGAGAAGAAGAGCATGAGAGACATCAAGTCCAACCCATTTTATTGGTGAAGAAACTGAGGCCCGGGGTCACATAGATAGTAGGTGTCTGTAGCAGGATTTGAATTCAGGTCTTCCTGATTCCAAGTCTGATGCACTATCCACTACATCAGTTAGGAAGCTGGAAACTGCCAGCCTTTTCTCTTTTGTTGCAGAAGTCTAGACATGCCAGGGGAAACCCTGGGTGGAAGCAAAATGGTTTTGAGATTCTGCATTAAGAAGTGATTCTCGGGGCAGCTAGATGGCGCAGTAGATAGAGCACTGGCCCTGGATTCAGGAGTACCTGAGCTCAGATCCGGCATCAGACACATAATACTTACTAGCTGTGTGACCCTGGGCAAGTCACTTAACCCCATTGCCTAACCAGAAAAAAAAAAAAAAAGAAATTCTTAAAAAAAAAAAGTGATTCTCGAGGAATCAGCTGATTTCAGTTATTGATCTAAAGGTTGCTTCTTTCTAAAGTCTTATGCTGCATATTCTGAAACCTCCAGTGGGTCCTACACCTTCTTCCAATAGGCCCTTTCTGAGCACCTTCAGAGTAAATTTTTCTTTTAAAAATCATATGCAGCAGACCCTAATTACAAATTTCTGGAATGAGGCTCCCCCAAATTTATGCGCATTTCCTGCACAATAGCATCAGAATCATGGAATTTTTGAGCTGTAAGGTTTTAAAGGTCAGTTAACCCAACCTCATTTTCTAGATGAGAAAACAGAAACCTAAAAGAGTTAAGTGATTTGCCCCAAATCAATCTGCTAGTTTATGACAGAGAGAAGCCACAAACTACATTGTGTCCTAGAACATGTGGGAAGGAGGAATAAGCATTTATATAGTGCCTACTATGTGCCAGTCACTATGCTAAGTGCTTTACAAACATTATCTCATATGGTCCTCACAATAATCCTGGGAGGTAGGTACTATCCCATTTTACAATTTAGGAAACTGAGGCAACAGAGTTTAAATAACTTACTCAGCTAGTAAGTATCTAAGGTTGGATTTGAACTCAAGTCTCCCTGCCGCCAGCTCTCTGGATCCCTTTCTCTGGCTCATAAGGAAGCTGCCCAGTAACTCCTGCCAAAGAGACAATAGCTTAGCTCTCAGATGGGGCAAAAATATTGAAGGCTTTGAAGTTTTATACTCAATGGAGACAAAGGGAAATGGTGCTTCCTACAAATGTGCCAGACTGGAGTAAGTAGACAGAACTCAACGGAGATGAGAGGCCTCCTTTGGAGTGAGGTGCTGCACACATGAATACTGAGTTACCTCATGAATTTATCAATTCTCTATGAATTCTCCCTCATCCTCTGAGTGAAGGGATCATTTAACTTTTGAACTGTCTCTCCCTCCCCTACTTTGTCCCTCTAGTCTGATCCCCTCACTTACGCACAAATACCTTACACTCAATCCTGGCTCTATGCCTTTCTTCATATTGTTCCTCTAATCTTGACTCCTTTCAGAGACCAGCTGAAGTCCTCTATCCTACAAGAAGCCTACCCAATAACTCCAGGTTCCATTGGTTTTCCTCTCTGAATTCCTACAGCATTTATAGCCTTTAAGTCACATGATTTTATATGACAGTCTTTATAAATTTGTATGATAGTCTTTATAAGCTAGTGTCTTTTTTCCAAATAAGCTGAGTTCCTTGGAAGGAAGAGCATTCGTTTTACTGCATAATCATCGCTCTTTTGGGTGGGGTGGGGGATGTTTCTGTCCAAAATTTTGTTTACAACCTTTCATTGCTGTAATTGTTACATAGTATAATTCTGTTTGTCATGCCGTTTAAAAGGTAAACAGAGCAGCAATGTATTCACCAGTGGCATATGGATATGCATTTATTTCTCACACATTGCAAGCTGCGAACCTAGAATTCTCAGCCCACCCACAATGTCAGTATATTTCCAAAAGCCAGCTTGTGTGGTTTGTTTAGAGAGCTGTAGTACTAAGGGCATTGTCACTCAACCCAATGAAGTACAACAGGGGCAGGCAGGCAGGTGAAGCTGCCATGAGTAAGTCACATGATATAGTAAGACTTGAATCTTCCCACACTAGCTAAACTGTACAGTTCATATGACAGTGATATATTTATGGGAGAAGCATTTCTTTCTGATTATGGGTAAATATAAAAAGTATTCATGGGCTTCAAGCTAAAAGTGATTGTGTTTGTTGAACAGCATGAAAACATTTTTCAGTGAGTAAAAAGTTGGTGTAAGACTGGTGGAAACTAAAAGACAAGTAACACTAGCATTTTTTTTAAAGCTTCACATAATGGTTGTATCCTTTTTCTGCAAAAAAAAAATCTGGCACAAAATCTGGGACGATTGTACGGTGAAATACGGTACAATAGTTTGTCCACTAGTATCTGCTGATGCACCCAGTATGTACAGTAGTGTTGGACACACAGCAGATCCTCACAAATGTGGGTTAATAAGAAACTGCTTCACAGTTGTCTCCACTTTAAACACTAGTGGCCAGGACCTTTAACTGTAACCCTTTCTCTCTTGCAAAGAAATTAAGTCTACTTTTTCAAGGCATCAGGCAAAAAAAAAATCTGTCCTTAGACCAAAGTTACAATGTTTTCACAGCTCTCTTTGGAACTCTGTTTGAACATAGTCATTTGCAGACATTACAATCTACACAATTAAAAAGGGACCTAAAATTTGAGTAGGAAGAGTAAATTTAGATTTCTAACTGCAACCGGGAACAATGAGGCTTGTAGGACAGAAGCATGAACAAAGAAAGAAAAACAGGTGTAAACAGAAAGGGAATTAGCAACACAGGAGGAGGAAAAAGGTAAACAAGGCAGCTGGGGCAGACAAATGGGCACTGAGAACCTACCTGCCAGTGAGAAGGTATAGTTGATGTTATTCCATAGGAGACTGCAAGGATGTTGTAAGAATCAAGAGGTACTGTTTTAAGGTTTGCAAAGTGCAAACTTTAAAAAGCACTATATAAATTTTACCTATCATCACCATTATTGTTATTACAGTAGTCACTACCTGTTCTGTGATCTCCAGACTCAGAAACACAGACAACTGGTCCCTGGGTTCATTGGCTGAAACCTTGGAGAGAACTCCCAACGATCTGTTGGCCTCTGGACATGACTTCCACCTCCAGAACTTCATTTTCTAGGATACTTTGTTGTCTGATGTAGTCTGAGCTCTGTTACAAACCAGCTCTGTGATCTTGGGCAAAGTGGTCTGGTTCAATCACTACTGAAAGCATTAATTCCATCTGCACCACTTCTGACAAATGGTTATTCAACCTACATTTGAATACCACTAGTGACAGGGAACTCAATAATCAATAGTTAATATACATATATATATAAAGGAGCTAAAAGGAGGAGAGAGGAAGGGGACCATGAACAGGTACCTAGTGCCAGGATATGATGTTCATAGAGTTGAAACCAAGTAAAGCAGCTGACAGAAAATGATGCTAAGATGTGAGCCCTTTATAATGGGAGGTCTTGAGAGTAGTTCATTGCTCTGCCCTCCAGTCAGAGGGGAGAGGCAACTGAAGGTGCTGAGCGCGAGGCGAGCATCAAGGCTGAGTCAGTAACCACTAGAAATACCCTCAGTTGCTATATTTGATTTAAAAAAAAAAAAACCTGCCTTCCAAGATCCTTAAAAGGACTGGAATGGTTTTGTTTTTGTATTTGTTGCCCCAGCACTAAGCACTATTCTTGGCACAAAGTAACGACTTAAATATTGTTGAACTGAACTGATACTGTAGAAAGGACTTCTATTCAATTATGGATTGGATGAGATAAACTGAGGTCCCTTTGAGATTCTGTGTTTGACTGTTGTCCCTGAACATACATCTCATTAAATCCTCTAGGATGACTTGGTTGCAAACAGTTCGGGAAATACAATGATAAATCTTCCTCTTCCCCAACAAGATGACCTCATCTCCACCTGAGGCATTGTACTAAAGCTGCAATACATAGTGCTAATGTTGCCTTTAAAGTGCTAGAGCTGGACGCAGGGCTAAGGGATTACTTGGTTCAACTTCCTCATTGTAAAAATTAGTAAAGTAAGACCTAGAACAAGTAAATAATCTTCTAAGACCACATGGCTTGGTAGTGCGCATCTGAGCTTCCTGATTCACCTTCCCCTATACCATGAAGCCTCAGTTTACACAATATTCTGTGGTAAGTATAAAACAAAAAACCCTTTCCACTGTTTCACTGGATACTTAAAATGGCATGGGGCAGAGGGCAACCCCATTTTATAGATGAGAAAAATGAATGTCAGGATGATTGTGGGGGGCAGCTAGGTGGCGCAGTAGATAGAGCACCAGCTCTGAAGTCAGGAGGACCTGAGTTCAGATCTGGCCTCAGACCAAACACTTGACACTTACTAGCTGTGTGACCCTGGGCAAGTCACTTAACCCCAATTGCCTAAAAACTAAAAAAAAGAAAGAAAAAAAAAGATGATTGTGAATTAATTTGCCCAAGGCTGCAGAGAGAGCAAGTACTTGAGGGTAGAAGTGGACACATTTTATGCTAGTGTTCTTTTGACTAAATGTCTAGCTTTTGAAACAGGCATATAAAAGCAGATTTTTATTAAATCAACCTTTTTACACTGAATTTAATAAAAACTATTAAGCTCTTGCCACAAATCTTGTGAAACCCAACCTCTGTCTTAACACAGATTTATATACTGGAAGTTTCTCTTCCTCTATACCTTTCCCTTCTGCTCCTCTCTCCTCTTGGTATATTAAATTGGAATTCTCATCTCCTCTCTTCCCATCCTTTAATCTTATTCCACAATCCCCTTCCTTCCCTCAAGACTATCATCATGCACTGTTTCTGGCGCATTGAACTTTAATAGTTAGTGATGATTTTGTACAGCAACATCTTCCCCACCCCCAATATTTGGCATTCCTACCACCCCCAGCCTGAGCCAGCAGGGTTATTATAAGGCTCAAATGAGGTAATATATTATGAAGCACTTTGCAAACTTTAAAACAGTTATTACTATTATTATTATTCCTATGTTTCCTCTTTTATTACCACTTCTTCTGATGAAGTTTTAGATAAAGAACTACTATCCATCATAGGAAGTGACCTATGTGCTATCTGTGTGTACATGTATACAGTAATGCTTTACTTGAATTTATTGATATTTGGTTTTCAGCCCAAAATTACTTTTATCATAATTTTTAGCATAATTACAAAAATACTTTATATAAAAACTCATTAAATAATGTATCACTGTCATAGTTGAACTAAGCTTAAAAGTACCTTTCTTTGAAGAGTACATGGTGTTAATATTTAATAAATTAATTTTTAAATGTATTGTTTTCCTAATAATTGTGGGTTGTCCTTGAATGGCTACTTTAAGTAAGAATCAGCATTTTCCAAAAATTGTTCTTCGTTGTTAAGATATTCTAAGATAATATTTCCACCATTATATAAAGGGCAATCTTCCTTAGTAATCCATGTGTCCAAAGATTGATCTGAAGGTAAGGCTTCTCCTGTTGCAATGTTACACAATCTTAATTTCTGTAAAAGAAACAATAGGACTACAATTAGCAATTGCACTTTGAAGAAAGTAATCTACCAATTTTCACATGACAATTACTACAAATCAGTTAGCACTACCTTGGCCGTTGCTTTGTTGTTCTCATTTTTAAGGCTGGCTAATGAAGCTGCAAAATCCACCGCCTTGCCAATACTCCATTTATAACAAAAGAACATGGGCTTGCTTTTCTCCTTGCTCCCCTTAGGTAAAAATACCTGAAAGTAAATTCTTTCTGTCTGCAAAAATAAAGTAAAAAAAAAAATACACATTATGCATTTCTCTTGGCCAAGAGGATGCTACTTTTAAAATAAGGGGCAATAGTGATTTGGAGCCAAGAAGAGGGGGAAAAAAGAGACAACTTGGTAAATACCAACACCAAGATAAAGGGAAGGTGACAATGCATCAAGGGTTTTTGTTAGTGATTATCAAGCGTTCAGCAGAGAAATAATGGGAGTCAAGGTGCCCTTCCCTCTAGACTTTTATTTTTCTTCTAGACTTTTAATGACTTATTAAAGTTACTCTGAAAAAAGGTGACATCTCTCTTTTCAAAGCAAAAACGAAAAAGAAAATGTAAGCCAACAACTTTCATTTCATTCAATGAGCTCATCTTTGATTCTATAAAGCATATCAGAGATTAAGTAGGGTTCACTTCATAGAAACTCATTTTGTAACCAGCTCTGTGGGAATGTACCTGTTGTACCCTAAGGGAAAGAACAGAGAGTCATAAAATCTTAGTGCTGAACAGAACCTCAGAAGTCAAAATACAACCCCTACTTTTTTTAGTGGGGTAACTGAAGTCCAGAGAAGTTTCACTATTTGTCCAAATACAGATAGAATTAAGAGCAAAACTCAGATTCAAACTCTTGATTCCCAGGCTATACACCCCTGCTGCCTCCCTCATTTGCTGTAGGTATTACAAATAGAACCCAGATCTCAAGACTTCTAAACATACTGCTACACAATTCAACTTAGATTAAAAAAAAAACACACACCTTACATTCAAGAAATGTCTATATGTAAAGTTAATTATTGCTATAACAAAAATCCATTTAACAAAAAAGTTCAAGTCCTGGAAATAGGGCCATTTAGTTTAAAGTAGATAAAATAATAAAATAATAAAAATAGATAAAATAAAATTCAATTGGGTTAAATATGGACACCTTCTCCCTTTGCTGAACACGCAGACACGGACATGGACGGACGGACGAACACACACACACACACACACCCCTTTGAAGTTTAATAAGATTGTAAGATTTGCTATAATGGAGTAACACATTTTTAAAACACCGAAGCCCAACCTGTGGCAAAGATTTATCTCCATCAGCGTGCATTTTTAATTTCATCAGTGCAACTTTTGCTGCAGTTTCACTGTTCTTTGCACCTCTGCGACCTCTGCTTATTGCTGTTCCTTTCTTAGAATCTGAAAAATAAGAAAATTAGCACCTGATGAAATTATCATAGGCTATATTTTCTAGTTTTATTACAAGTGCCTAATGATAAATTAAAACACCAAGAATCATCCACAAATACAGTCCGTAATACCTTTTTAAAAACTAAAGATACTGCACTTACTAGGCAAGGTGGTGAGGGCATAACCTACCACTGGGGAAAATTTCTACTGAAGGCTTCTTCATCTTGCCCAGGAATACCTGGAGAGTTTGCACAAAGCAGAAACTTTGCATTTCTGCATATTCTCCTGTAGTGGAAAGTCCAGTGGATCTGAAGTCCAAGGAACTGGGTTCAAATTCTGCCTTGGCTAATTTACTGCCCATGTGCTTTTGAGAAAATCACCTAATCTCTTTGATTCTCAGTTTCCTTACCCATAAAATGAGGTGGCTGGATGAACTCTAATGTGCCTTTTTTCTTTTTTTTTTTTGCTAGGCAATGGAGTTAAGTGACTGGCTCAGGGTCACACAGCTAGTTAAGTGTCAAGTGTCTGAGGCCGGCTTTGAACTCAGGTCCTCCTGACTCCAGGGGTGGTGCTCTATCTACTGCACCGCTGAGCTTTGCCCGTAATGTGTCTTTTTTCATTTCTAAAGAATATGATCCGTATTTAGTAACATGGGAAAGATAAAGAAAATATATACTTTATTTAATAAACAAAGAAAATATATACTATGTTTTTGCAGTGTATAGAATTCTAGACCTGGAGTCAGGAAGACCCGAGTTCAAATATGGCCTCAGACACTTATTAGTTGTGTGACCCTGGGTAAGTCACTTAACCTCACTGTGTCTCAGTTTCCTCATCTGTAAAATGAATATAATAATAGCACTTACGTCCCAGGATTACTTTGAGGATAAAATGAGGTAATATTTGTAAAGTGCTTTGCAAATCTTAAAGCACAATGTAAATGTTAGCTATTACCATGATGATTATCATCATCATCATCATCATCCTCCTCCTCAAGGATAGCTTATACGGACTCATCCATACTTCTCACCTACTTCCATTTCTGAACAATGGATCCTGGAAGGCATCTGGTTAGCCAGGGTTGTATGGTCTTCAGAATGGCATCCCAAACTACGGATGACAGGATTACATATTTAGGATGGGGAAGAACCTCAGAGGTCATCTAATCCAACCCTCTCATTTTAGAGATGAAGAATGAGGCTCCCGGAGGCTAAATGACTTATCCAAGGTCACACAGGACCTAAGGGGCAGAGCTGGGATTTGAAGCCTGGTTTTCTGATTCTAATTCCAATCTCTTTCCACAGTACCATCTCTAGCCCCATGTAACACTGAGATCCCTCCAACTCTCAAATTCTGTGCCTGTGAAATTTCAACCAAACTAAGCAGCTCATGAAGGATAAAATGAAAAGGATAATTCCATGCAATTTTGAATTAATCAGAAGTCCCACTTCTAGGAAACATCTAGTGGTGATTTAATTAAGCGTCCACTAAGTGCCAGGTATTTTACTAGCTGATGGGGATACAAAGAAGAAAGCTTAACAGGAAGCTCCAATTATAGGGGGAGTCATGCACATATATTGGTATATATAAAACAGACACAAGGTAACCTCAGTGGAAAGGCATTAGCATTAGGAATGACCAGGAAAAGGGTTCAGGCAGAAGGTGGCATTTGAGTCAAATTTCTTACATATACCCCCTTCTCTCCTACGACACAGCCGCTACCCTGGTGTAAGCCCTTAACATTTCACATTTGGACTACTGCAATAGCTGGCTGGTTGGTCTCCCTGCCTCCAGTCTCTCCCAACTCTAGTCTACTCTCCATTCAGATGCCAAAGTTGTCTTCATAAAGCACAGGTTTGCATCACCTAGTCAGTAAACTCCAGTGGCTCCCTAATACTTCCAGGATCAGACATAAACTCCTCTGGCTTGTAAAGCCTTTCACATCCCTACTTTCTAGTCTTCCTATACCCTCCTTACTACTTCTCCCCTCCTCCCCTCCCCCAGCCTCCTTGCTGTTCCTCAAACAAGACATTTTATTTCCCAACTCAGTGCATTTTCACTGGCTTCCCCTATGCCCAGAATTCTCTTCCTCCTCACCTCTGCCTCCTGGCTTCCTTTGTTCAAGACTTGGCTCAAATTTCACCTTCAGTAGCAGGCCGTTCCCAGTCCTTTTCCTCCTGAAATCATCTTCCACTTACAATGTATATCCTGTTTACACCTAAGTTATTTGCATGCTGTCTTCCACACTATAATGTCAGCTCCATGACAGTATGGACTGTGTTTTTTGCTTTTCTGCCAGTGCTTAACAAAGGTTTTTTGACTGACTGTGAGAAGGTTCATGAAGCAGGCAAGAGCTTTGGAAATAGCAAGTGTGCAAGGTAAAAGAAATCAGCATAACCAAATTCTTTAGACCTTACCTATGATTTCTTTAACAAGCTGCTGTGTGGCAGCCATCCGAGCCTGAGGAACTTCCAGCTTTTCACATTCATGGTCTGACTGGTGCCGGTGTCTACACAGTACAGAAGAGTAGATACTGGTTGGTTTACAAACTTGCACAGAATTTAAAAATACCTACAATCTTTGAAGGGTCCAATCATCACCTCAGGCAAAAATTCTTCTCACAGAAGGGACATAACACTGGCACAAGCTCTCTTCCACTGCAGTCCTTGTATGAACATGGGTAAGATGAATGGTCATCAGTCTTCAATCTCTCACTTTTTATGTTCACCTAGAAATATAGAGAGGGAAAAATGTCCTTGTAATTTAACAATGACAGGCAATTAGATTTTATTCAAATCTATTTTGAAGAAATAATTTTAATATTGCATTAATTATAGCAATGACTTTATTATTTTCATAAATGTCATCTTTTTGTCAGGATCACATTTGTATGCTTATTTCATATTTTAGATTTTAGTTCTTGGAAGGGAGATGCCATATCTTTTTAGATCTAATAAGTTAAATTACTACGCACCAAGGAGATGCTTAATAAACTTCTACTGATTTCAAGCAACCAGGAGAATGTTTTTGAAGAGACACACATGTTTGTGTAATGAATGACTAACTAGCTTGGTACACTAACCTTTTTCAAGTTCTCTCAAAGACTAAAATAAGAATACAATAACCAGCTATTGTATATGTATATATACGATAACTAAGCTAAAGGAAATATTAATCAAATCTGGCCTCAGACACTTGACACTTAACTAGCTGTGTGACTCTGGGCAAGCCACTTAACCCTGACTGCCTCACCAAAAAAAAAGCAAAAAAAAAAAAAAAAAATTAAGCTCAATTTTGTATTACCTTCTTCTTTTGTTTAGCTATATTGGTTTTGTTCTCCTCCATCCAGATTAAACCCAGTGTCTAATTTTTTTAATTATGTAATTTAAAAAAAACATAATTATATGTATACATATAATATGTAATTATACGTATACCACTATAAAACTCTATTTCATTGTATAATGAACTTAATACAATATCCCATATATTAAGCTATCCCTTCATAAAAACAGAAGAGGTGATAGGACAAAGAAGCTACTCCTCACTGTGGCTCAAAAGTAAGCACTGGCCAAATCTCTAAGATGGATTTAGGAAAACACTGGCTGAAAAAAACAGGCAGCCAAAGAGCCTTTTTCCATCTCAATGCTTCCACCTTGGGCTCTGGATTTCTTAACAACCTCCTATGATGGTTCTACCAACATATGTTCTGCTTTCATTACTTAATACTTGGATTCACAGTCAGGATATAGTTATAGATATTAAATTGTATGAGAGAAAATAGATCAACACAGACTGATTTATAAGCTGCTTAGGAAAAACATATGAATTTTATTCTTCCCAAAGTGAATACTCTAAATGTAATTAATGAAAGTGATGTTTTATTTTTATTCTTTAAATGTTTTAAAATCTTAAATGAATATCATAACTATGAAAAACTTCATGACTGCAGTAAGTGAGCTAATATTTATATTCCATATAAAGAGCTACCCCATAACTTTTGAGGGTCAAATTTTGATCTATCTATCCTTCACTTGTATAAATGAAGAAAGTCTGTATGCAACACATATTGCTGCACCTTAATTGTCTACATAATGCTACACATTCAAAGAAAAGCACTTATTCATATATGCTTTTACTGACTGTACCATTCACTTAGCATTTATGAAAGTGTTTCGTTTTCTTAAGTTTTTTTATTTGCTATGTATATAGTATGTACTAACTCAGTCACCTTGTTCTGGACATCCAGAAAGAATCCTGTCTCAGGTCCTACAGTCTATAGAAGCAGCACTCATCTGCCTGCACTGTTGCTATTTCCTCTTATGAAAGAGAACTTAATTGTCTTTTTTTCTGCACTCGACCATAAATTTCTTGGGGTAAGAACTAAAACCTTAGACTTTTTGGTATTGAACATATAACATGCTGTTTTGTACATAGAAGCCTTCAATAAATATCTGTTGAGAAACAGATCATACAGTGAAAAACTTCATCAAATATCTAGGTGTTTCTAAAATCTGTACTCATGTGGCATATATACACATAGAATACCCAGATCAAAAACTTTATTTCTCATTGTTTATCTGTTTTCATACTGTGCTACATAGAGACCAAATCAGTTTCTAAAAATTTACTTCCTTGCATCTTTTCACAGTATCCTGCTATTAGGTGGAAAAAAAAAAAAAACAAATCTGAATAGATCTGGGTCAATAAAAAGCCATTTGCTTTATTGTGGATCTCATCAAAGGTAAACATAGGGTCCAAATCTTTAAGTAGACATGCAGCATGGCATAGTGTAAGAAGTCATGAAGAAAGTCTGATGACCTGGGTTCTGATTAACTCTGCCACTATGTGTCCTTGGCTAAGTCAAGTCACCTCTCTAAGCCTCAGTTTCCTCATCTGAAAATGATGGGTTTCACTAGATGATATTTAAGGTTTTTTCCAACTTTGAAATCCTATAATTTCAAGGTTGGACTCTTTAATTTGTACATGCACAAAAAGCATGATCACAAAAAGCTGTACATGCCAACGTATAAAAAATTAACTTATCGTAAAATGAACCTCAGTGAAAAAAAAAATAAAACCAGTTTTTCATATATTTCTTTATCTGGTTAAATTTTATCTGATATTACGGAAACAAAGAAATTAAAATTCTTAATTCCTATTATTCAGCCTCTTTATAAAAGAGAAAGATAGTGATAATCATACCTCAAATAGAAATACAGAAGAATGTTTTTAAGTACATTATGGGAAAATAGTTAACATGCTTATTCATACCTCAGAACAGCCATGAGACTCCCTGCTTCTGTGCTCAAGACTGAAACCAAAAACAAAACAAAATCAGAAAATAAAACAAAATTTTAACCATTTAATACAACTTTTAGATATTTCGCATTTATTTTGCTCTTTTATCATGTATAGTGGTGCCAAACTCAAAACAGAAATAGGTCCCTATAGCTGCATAATGACTTAGGAAACCATATATTAATATTATTTATGTTGCACTGTATTTTTATTTATTTTGTTAAACATTTCTCAATTATATTTTAATTTGGTTTGGGTCCCAAGTTTGATACCTCTGCATAGTATTCTCGGGGCTAAGATGATTATATAATTAATGTATAATTTATGATAAGTTTCTACATGAAATATATTCTCTATTATAAAATTAAATGTCAGTTAACTCGAGGTCCAATCCTCCTGTACTAGTTATATATTTTTTAATTAAGAACAATGCTATCTTAATAATAGGCTTAGGGACTGACTATGATTTCACTAATAAATGGAATACTCTCTGACCAATGCAGGCCTGTACTTTCTCTGCAACTCTTGTTTTTTTAGAATTGTTGACAGCACTAAGAGGTTAAGTGGCTTGCCCAGGGTCACAAAGCCAGTATGTCAGAGGCAGGATTTGAATCCAGGTACTCCTGGCTTCAAAGTCAGCATCATGCTTTTCTTCTTAATGTTAACAGCAAAAATTGAATATCACTTTTAATTTGTATGCTTTATGATATTCTACTTTGGGGGTCTGAACTTTGTAAATATCCTCCTGTATTGGTTCCACTAGCACAGGCCTGTACAACCTGTGGCCTACCAAAGGATTTTGGGTGGTCTGCAAAAAATGTAGAGGATCCTTTACCCCTGAAATCCTTTAGCAGGCCACAGATTGTGCAGGCCTGCACTAGCACATATTCTGCCTTTACATTTTAATACTTTGATCCAAAAATCTAGAATATAGTCACAGACAGAAAATTGCATGGGGGTAAATGAACATTCACACCACTCAGTTAAGAATGGTTCACAAATATTAGAAAGCTTCTAACTCCTGTCATTTCTCAAATAGCACTAATAGAAAAATATCAAACTCAGTTACTAAAGCATTCACCACAGTATGCTACTTCTACATTGATGTCAATCACAGATTAAGGAATTTCATTAGGAAACAGTCTGTCCACCAAATTGCTTTTTGTCTTCTAATAATCCTTTCTGAATTTCCTGAAAACTAAATTCTTTCAAAGTTTTACTCAATATTATTAAATACTACATAATGTGATAACTGGAAAATATTTTCCAAAATATTCAGTCAATTCTCAAGTTTTGCTTTGTACTCTATTTTTATTTTTTTATTTTATTTTTATTTTTTATTTTTACTTTTTGATGAGGCAATGGGGTTAAGTGACTTGCCCAGGGTCACACAGCTAATGAGTGTTTTATGTCTGAGGGTGGATTTGAACTCAGGTACTCCTGACTCCAAGGGCAGAGTGCTCTTCACTGCAACACCTAGCTGCCCCTTGCTTTGTACTCTAAAATATGTTCTTGATACCACTTGAGAGATTAGCCCAGGTTTCGTTCTGATCTTAATAAGCAATCATCACAAACTGCCCATCTCTGGCCATTAGTCTTGTTCAATGTAAGGACTATTAATTATCACTGACTCTGTGTGACTGCAATTCACACATTTAACTGGTGTTTAACGAACCTCACATGTGGATGGCAAAGGATTCTAATGTGTGGTACACATCCATGAGTAAGTTTTATTTCAGAGAATATTATAATAAATCTTAAATAATAGCCACAGAGTATAACTAGTACATAAAACAAGAACAGTCTCCATTTTCTCAGTAATAAATAGCCTGGTAGAGACCTTCACACTAATCCTCCATTTTATATAAGATACTGCTAATATGCCTTACCAGAATATTCCTGAACATCCATCACACACAAATGGAAGAAAATCTAAAATTAAAAGAAAAAATATTAATTCTCAGAATGTGATTTTATTTTGTTTTCTTAAGAAAACTTTTAAAAAAGTACTATTTCTTTGCAGGTACACCATGCTACATATGACACAATCATATGAAATTTGTGAGAGGAGGATAATGGAATTGGAATTATTAGGAATTATGTATCTTTTGTGCTAAGAAGGATGAATGAGAAGTCAGAAGTTCTAAGTTTTATTTCCTGATCTGCTTTTTAATTTCCTGATCTGATTTTCCTGATAATTCAACAAAATACTACAAGCCTCAGTTATAACATGGAAATAATAATTATGGGTCTCTTACCTACTTCATAGAGACATTGTTATGAAAAACCTAAGATGTACAGGGGGGAAAAAAACCTGAGAAGGTTAAAGCAAGGGCAGGTAAAAGAATGAATACAAAAGTATAGCACAGAAAGAATACTAAGACAGAAATAGAATGGCACTAGGAATGCTGAAACTCAGAGTGGAGGTTGAGAACTGCATAATGAAAAGCTTTTTTGTTTTGTTTTGAGTTACATTAGGGAAAAGAGAACTAGTGAAGGGCTAGGAGTGCTGTTTTGTAGTCTGAGATGATCAGCACACTAGAGACAAGGATGAACTACCTGACTTATTTTGTTTTTTTTTTTTTCTCTGCCAAGGGGAATGGCCTTTGGACTGAAACAAACAGTAATCTTTGCAAGACTAGAGATTAAGAGAAAAAGTGATGAAAATGGAGTCTGCCAACTATAGGTCAGGATTCTTAACTTCTATTCTTGACAAAATTACTGAAAAGTCTCATCAAACGCACTTTATTAAGTAGCACAAAACTAAGAAACAAGAGGCAAAGAGCTTGGAGCCCACCCAGAAGCCTCATGCTTGAAGTCTCTCCCTCACCTCCCTCTTCGGGCTTCCTAGAAGTCTCTGCTAAAATGCTACCTTCTGCAAGAAGCCCTTCCCAGTCTTTCATATCCTTAGGGCCTTTCCTCCGAAATGATCTCCAAATTATCCTATGTGTAGTGTTTGGACATAGTTGCTTTCATGTAGTCTCCCCCATGAGACTGTGAGCTTTTTGAGTGCAGAGACTTTTTTTCCCCCTTTCTCAGTATCCCTATCACCTAGTACAGTGCCTACAACATAGTACGTGCTTAATACATGCTTATTGACTTGTTTCATTAATACCTTTATGAACGAAATAGGCACCAAATAACATTTTGTCAGTGAAATGATTTCTAAGGTTGGTAGTAATTTCTGAATGAGCTATCAGGTAGAGAAACAGCATATATATTATATATATGTGACAAATTATAAAAATTAAAATGAAAAGCTATGGCATGCAATTTTAAAAAAGAGAAAAATTTGAAGGCCTTTAGATGACTACAGCAATGAAACTGATAGTATCAAAGAGACAGATGGAGTAAATCTCAAATGAAATGCTGCTAAGTGATAGCAGTAGGGAAAGAGTCTGGAAATGGCAATGAGGAACAGGAAGTGTACCTACTTCTGGCTCAGTGTGGGGGAAAGGAAAAAATATATGGTAAGGACAGGTCAGGAATGCAGTGTCGTCTAGAGGGAGTCAGTTTTCTTTGAGTGCATGCAGATGGAAAGAATGTGAAAGGAAGAGGTCAAGATGAAGGAAATATTGTAATTAAAAGATGTTCCAAAGGGCACAATGAAGTGAAGAACATTAAAGGTAGATCTGGAGAGGAAAGAGTGGAGAGGTAGGGAAGAGTAGGGCTTGCCTTGGCCAAAGGTAACTCTGAATCACAGGGGCTAATGCAAGAGGAAGAAGTAAAAATTTACTAGTCACAGGACAAGGGCAGTGCCAGTTGACCAGGGCTCCCATATCCATGAAATATCTATGATACTTGAAGCTGACATTCATCTGTTCTCTCCTTAAAAAGAGTGAAGAAGGAACTGCAGTGACCCTGGGACCTGGGATAAGGACAAGAGAAGCCCCTGACTTGCCTTGTGAAGGTGAGATCAGCCTGTAAACCAGGCAGTAGGTCATAGGGCAAATAAGCCTCCAAATACAGTTTATCAGGCCTACTGCACAAACCTCACCTTCTAAGCAAATACAGTGATGGAGAGTCCAGAGAAAAGCAGGTAAAGGACAAGAAACTCAGAGTCAACAAAGCCCATACCTGCCTGAGCTAGAAGTGGTGGCTGAAGTTAGTTCCTACAACTGCTGGGTGATGATGTTGATTCCAGGATAGTAGGTTCTGAGCAAGAAGGCCTTCAGATCCTGTCCCTCAGTAGGGCAGAGGCTGAGATAACTACTCCTACAAGTGAAACAATGAAAACTTTGATTCCACATCAGCTCCTAGTAAGGCGGATGGCGGCTACCAGAAGCCACCATGCTTCTCTGCCTATTGTCCGATAATGATATGGAGCTGGATGGGCAGTTAATAGAGTTGATTCTTGGACATATATCTTGGATAGATATTACACGTTTCCTTGATATTGATAACTACTTCATGAACTGAGATATGAGATGAGTTTTTGTAACTCCATACAAAGTGTCTATTCCAAGATTATGCAATAGACAATTAATGACATACTTCTCTGCCTACAACATGAAATTCCTTTAAATACCTTTCCTGTGCCTCATATTTATTTAAGAGTATGGGCAAATAACTTCAGATATATTCACAAAAGGAATGTACTGCTGAACTTCATTTGAGAGGTAGAATAAGCTAAAACTTATTTGAAAGGACCTCATCCGGGTAAGCAAGGCCAATATAATAAAAATGACAATTTTACCAAAATTAATCTATAAATTCAATGCCATCCCAATTACCAAAAAAATTATTTTAAGGAGCTAGATAAAATAACACAATTCACTTGGAAAAGCAAAAGGTCAAGAATATCAAAGGAACTAATGGAAAAAATGTAAAGGAAGGAGGTTTAGCAGTACCAGATCTTAACTATGTTATAAGGCAGTAATTATCAAAACTATTTGGTACTACTTAACAGAAAAGTTAAACTAGTGGAACACAGTAGACATATGATCTACAGCAGCAAACAGATATAGTTACCCAGTGTTTGACGAGAGTAAAGACTTATACAAAAACTTGGTATAAGAATTCATTATTTGGTAAAAATTGTTGGGAAAGCTGGAAAGTAGTATGGCAGAAATTGGGCACAGGCTAATATCTTACACTATTTACCAAGATAAGGTCAAAATGGATACGTGACCTAGATATAAAAAGAGATATTACAAGAAAATCTGAAGAACATGGAACATACAGCCTATCAGACTTGTGGATAGGTGAACAACTTATGAACAAACAAGCAATAGTGTTGTGAGGTGTAAAACGGCAATTTTCTCATAAAGAATCAAAATAATTTATAGTCACATGAAAAAATGCTCTAAATCATTATTGATTAGAGAAATGCAAATTAAAACAACCTTGAGATATCATATTATACCTATCAGATTAGCTAAGATGATAAAAGGGACAAATGTTAAAAGAGATGTGGAAAAACTGGGATCTTAATTCACTGTTGGTGGATATGTGAGCTGATCTAACCATTTCGGAGAGAAATTTGGAATTACGCCCAAAGAGTCATTAAACCACCTATACCCTCTGACCCAGTCATACCACTATCAGGTCTGTTTCCCAAGAATATTAAGGGAAATGGAAAAGAACCTACATGTTTGAAAATATTTATAGTAGCTCTCTTCATGGTGGCAGACAACTGGAAACTGTGGGGATGCCTGTCAATTGGGGAATGGCTAAACAAATTGTGATATATGTTCATGCCACAAGAAATGATGAGCTCAATGATTTTAGAAAAGCATGGAGGGACCTCTACAAAGTAACAAATAGCAAAATGGGCAGAACCAAGATTACACTATATACAGTAACAGCAGTATTGCTTTAAGAACAACTTTGAGCAACCATGTTATTATAAATACTTAAATTAAACTCAAAGATCCTATGAACAAAGATGATATTTGAATCCAGAAATGTGGCATAGGAAATGATGAACTAGTTGATTTGGAAAAACACTGAAAGACTTGAAGGAAGACTTATGAAGGAAGATGCTATCCACCTTCAGAGAAACAGATGATAGGAGGAAATAAGCATAATACAGTTTTACATATATGTGTATGAGTGTATATGTGCCTATATGTCTGTGTTTCTAGATATCTATGCATATATATTCACGTTTAATTGTAGCCTTCATTGGGGGGGGGGGAGAAGGGGAAAAAACTAAAGTAATAAGTGTACAGCAGAGAACAAAAGAAAACCAACAAGGAAGCAAAGAAAAGCTGGGCAGCTTTGAAAACAATATGTAGTATTTATTATGTAGGTCTTCTTGAAATGAAAATTTATTGTTTTATATTTAATCCTCTCTAATGGTCTGCTGCGTACATGGCAATGTTTTTTTTTCTTTTCTCATTTTGTATGTAAGTGCAAAATAAAAAAATTTACAAAAAAAACCCAAAAAACAACAAACCTCATCCTACAGTAGCTAACTGATTAGAAAGTAGAGTACTAGCTGGTTACCATACAGTCAAAAAATCAATGAACAGAAATCAATATTCACATATCCCCAGCCAAATTAGCCTATTTCAGGGAACTGCCTCATAACGAGCACAATAAAATCAAAACTCACTTAGCTGAAATAGTTCTTTTATGTAAAATGGGAATGGGAGCAGAAGTAGACTGGATTTAAATGCTACTGTTGTCTATAGTTAGTGGCTAATAGTTATTGTTATATCAAATAGGGCGAAATGGTATAAAGGTCCTATGCTACAGTGGAAAGAGCAGTAAATTCCCAAGATCTGGACTTAGGGTCCCAGCTCTCCCACTTACTAGCTGTGGTACCTTAGGTACTTAACTTCTCCAGGCTTCAGATTCCTCACCTGGCAAATGAGGGGGTTGGGCCAGATGATCTCTAAGGTCCCTTCCATTTTTAATATCCTGTGATTCTTTGAAGAATCTCCTAGGAAAGACAGGAAAATGGATACTCAAAAACAGTGATAATTTTAGATTAACCTATAGATTTGATTTTAGATTAACCTATAGAATAAGAGATATAGAAATGCCTATAAGTGGGGGAAAAAAACCTGGCTCCTAGTACTTGATAAGTGTGATTTCCTCGAAGAAGATCAAAGTAGGATTGTGGCTGGCAAAAATGTATGTTGCTCTTTGTAACTTTGATGCTTTCATCATTTGGGATCAATACAAGATCTGATTCCTGGGACAAAGATTTTCATCAAACCACTTCACTTAGACCTCTTCACGATAATGCAATGTGAAGAATTCAGCATGAGTCAGTTGTGAATCTTCCCCTAACTAGGAAATCTATCCCTCAGCAGGCAGTGTTGTGATAACAAAATTTTAATATGTAGTATATTTAGGTCATCGTCTCTTCTGGACCAAAAGCTGCTTGAGTTATGGTAATTTTAAAGGGATAAAGCTATGTAACCTTGTCTTAACCTTGTCTGCCTCAATTTTCTCATCTGTAAAATGGGGATTTAATAGCACCTACGTCCCAGGGTTGCTGTGAGGATAAACCGAAATTATATTTGTAAAGTGCTTTTTAAAACCTTAAAGTAACTACAGAAACACTAAATATCATTAAAATAGATAAATATACTATAAAAATGTGAGTATTTGTTATTCAAATTGCTCACCACATGCTATTGACCCATGGTCTCACAGGCCTAGCCCTACTACTTCCAATTACTAAAGCTCTACAAATGTTCAGCAGGTCCCATGCATAGACATAAAGAATGTGACTTAGAAGACCCTAGAGATCATCTGGCCCAGGGTTCTTTCAATATAACTGGCTTCCTTTGTAATCTTATATATTTTGTTCTATGCACTTAACTCATGATTCTGAGAAGTCCATAAGCTTTACCGGGCTGTCAAAGGGGGTCCATGACACAAAAAAGGGTTAAGGACCCTTACCAGTCCCACCTCTAACTTTACAGACGTGGAAACTGAAGCCCAGAGAGGAGGAGGAAGCGACTTATCCAACTTCAAACAGCCAATTAGTGTCACAACTGGAGCTGTAACCCAAAAACGGTGAATTGCAGGCCACTGTTCTTTTCGCTACACCACAGTGCCCTCGTCTGACTGACTGAAGGAAAGATGGGAACAACGTAATGTAACCCAGCAGTCAGCTTACACAGAGAAACGCCTACTGGGAAGGACAAGAGCAGTTCGGTCTGACCTGGCTGCAAGAAACCTGCAGGCTTCTACGAAGCACGGAACGCTATAGCATTAGCTTCGGAGCACGGGGTCCACAGACTTCTGGGAGGCTCAGGAGCCCACGCGGCGTATCCCCGCCCCTCCGGCGAGCCCCGCCCACAAGGCAGCCTAGCTCCTCCCCTCTGGCGAGCCCCGCCCCTCTGGCCAGGCCCCGCCCTCTCTATGGGCCCTCCCCCATCCACTCAGCTCGGCCTTCCGTCTCTGACCCCTTCCCTTCCCTTCCTTTCCAACTACTCTAGGTCCCCAGAAGGCGGCGTCCGCTTCCTAAAACCCTCCAGGATCACCTTTCTGCCGGCAGTGCTCCACCTGGCAGTGCTTTCCGATGTCCAACTCGGCCATCGTTACCCTCTGGGCTGCCTGCTAAGCCGAACGGACTGACAGGAACGGAAGCGAGGGGGCCGGAAGTTCTGAGGCGCGCGGTGGTTTCTGGGATTGTGGCATTTTCCGGCAGCTACAGACACAGCGGGAAGAGCTTGAGAGATTGTTGCGGGAGGCGGGGAGGGAATGGGTGAAGGAAGGGCGGGTTTCCGGGGTTGGAAGTAGAAGGAGGTGGCTAGGCGATGCGCATGTGCCTGACGTCTTGGCATGGCCGGAGGACGCCCCCTTCGGGCAGACGTTGGCGTTGTGATTGTGTGAGCCTCGCTTTGCACTGGTGTTTAATCTGACCTCATACCTTGTAGTGACGTGTCATGCATCCTTCCGGAAACCTTCGGGCCCTGCCCTCCTTTAGAGCAAACAAACGGGGTTGGGGTGAGGGGGGGGGGGGGGGACGTCACCTGCGGGACCAAGGAAGAAAGCTCTGGCTTTAGAGTCAGAGCGACCCAGGCGACCTGGGATCTAATGCCGCTTCATCCTGAAAAGGACGGAGATGGCCTAGACAGCTTTCCGAGGGCCTGTCCAGCCACAGATCTGTGATCAGCCATTTAAGCCGCTTGCCCTATTCCAGCTGTGTATACATAGACTCTGGCGACCTGAAAGTTTGGTTAAAGAGGCAACAAGCTAGGTGATAATTCAGATTTATGGTCTCCATATATGTTTAACCATAGCATGAGAAAGGAATTTTCTTAATTTAATAGGTTGTAAATGCAATAAGATAGGAGAAGTATTAAAGGGTCAATTGAAATTATAGTCCCAGGATATCTGTTTCCCCTACATGACATATGTCCATAGGATATCAAGGTAAGAAAAGCCCCATTATTCAAGGTAGTGTCTGGGTCTGAGGCCCCTAAATGGTCACAAACAGGAGAATACTGGTCAGCTTCATCTGGTCCTGCAGTTGCTGACACAGGAAGGGGCATTTTGAGTTCCCTCAGAGAACAAAGAAAAAGCCCATCTGTTATGTTGGGGTGCTTCTTCTGGTTGATTTGTTCAGGCTTTGGCCCTTATTGGGGCTCAAATGATCTTAAATAATCATCAACTCTTACCTTAAAAGGATTTCAATCCTCTCTAGGAAATAGACACAGAATTCCAGAGCTGGAAGGAATAGTGTTAGGATTGTTTTATAACCCTTGCCCTCAAGGAGTTTACAATCTAATGGGGGAAGACCACGCACAAAAAGAAGCTGAAGGGGGGAGGGAGGGGAGGAGACAGGAGGGTATTCAACCCATGGTAGAGAAGTTAGGGAAGTCCTAAAATAGTGCAGCCAGGTTCCAGCTGAGCCCCCTTCTTAAGAGTTTGGGGTACATGGCCCCAGTGACCTTCAATGGGATGTAGTGATGAGGTGGAACACCAAGGCTGGGGATCTTGCAGGATGATGAGGTACTGAGGGGCAAAGAACAGAGCAACTATGATACATGTTCTAGGAAAGAGACAGACCCTTCAAAAGCAGACTGGAACCCCAGAAAGGAGGCACCAACGCTCTTGATTATTCATATTTTCTATTGGCTGTTTCTCCTTCATCCAGAACTAGAGTTTTAACCAATTCGTCATCAAACCTCAAATAATAAGAATAAGGATAGGATGAAAGGTGAGGATCAGAAACATCCTGCACATCAGGTCGGAAAAATTAAAGGGTGTTCAAGTTTAAGGTCCTCTGTGGTATTTCTGAAAATGATCATGAAGATCTCTTCTGATTTTAATTCATATGACCCTTCTTTAAATCTTGTGTAGGCTAAACATCTTCAGTTCTTTCAAATGGTTTTTTGTACCCTCACCATAATCCTCGTCCTCTTTATATTTTGTCTCATCTCTGACACATATTGGCTATTCAACCTTAGGCCACTCATTTAAGCTCTTAGTGCAGGAGACAACTCTTAAGACTTCCCATGCAGGGAAGAGGTTGACCTGCATGGTAGACAGGATTTCCTCATTTGGAAGTTCCCTTGAAATCACAGTTTCGGTCCCTGTCCTTACCCCCCTGTACACACCCAAGCATATCAAAACTCTTCCTAAAATGTGGCACCTTAAGTTAAACACAAAACCCAAGGCAGATGTGGTCTGACTAGGGCAGAATACAGCAGGACTGTGACCTCTCAATCTGGACATTAGATATTAATGTAGAAGCCTAAGATGATCATTTTGGCCCTACCACTTCACAGAATTAATTCTTATGAGCTTTCATTTCACTAAAGCCCTGTGGTCACATGACTGCTGTCTAGCTACATCTCAATTCTATAGTTGTATACTTGATTTTTTAAGCCTGTGTGGGCCTTTGCATTTATCCCCATAACTCTTCATCCTTTTAGAGTTATCTCATAATCCAAGCCTGCTTTAGATGCTGATTTTATAATTTAAGCTATTCAAATAAATCAGTAAAAATGTTTTTTACTATATTTGACCCTTTTTTGGTGGGTAAAATGTCACGGATGAGTAGGACATACGGGATTGTTTCTTGCTTTGTGCCTTTCACTGTATTTCAATTTCCAATTCAATTAGACCAAAGGTATAAAGAAACCCTAAGAGGCACAGTGGGTAGAACACTGGGCCTAGAGTCAGAAAGACCAGAGCTCAAATATGACCTCAGAAACTTACTTGCTGTGTGACCCAGGGCAAACCACTTGGGTGTGTTTGCCAAGAAAACTTTTTGAACAGTTGATCCACAGGGTCACAAAGAGCTGGACATGATTGAATGACTGAACAACAACAACATAAAGAAATCAAGCTAGGGTATCTAACAGGATGTTTAGTAAATGGAACCATAGCCAGTGCTAAGTTTGTCAACCAAATGAAATTATAAAAAATCACCATTTTTTGGTAACGAAATACTTGTTAATTTATAGATTGATCTGATCTAACCAAAACAACAACAAGGACAAAAATCCCCACTATAGCAGACCCAACCAGTGGTCATCTAGCCTTTGAAGACCTCCAGTAAGGGGGAACCAGCTACATCATAAGTTCTATTTTTGGATATATCTAATTGTTAGGAAGTTTTTCCTTACATTAAACCTAAATTTACTTCTTTCAAATTTATTCTAATTGCTTCTAGGTCCGCTCTCTGAGGCCAAACAGAACAAATCTAGTATCTCACACGACAAGCTTTCAAATACTTTTCATTTCCCTCCTTCCCTTCAGGCCTCCCTTCTCTAAGTTATACTCTCCTAGTTCCTTTCCAACTAATTCTTGTAAGGAATGGAGTAGAGGATCTTTACCATCCTCCTTGTCCTCCTCTAGACACTCTACAGTTTATCGTTGTTCTTTCTAAAATGTGGTGACCAGAACTGAAAATAATTAGCCAGATGTGGTCTAAGTACAAGTACAGCAAGATTATCACCTGCTTCTTCCCTTGGTGCCTTAGTAGATGGTCTTTATGAGCTTCTGTTAATCAATCAGTCAATCAGTAAACATTTATTAAGTGCCATCTAAGTGGTAAGTGATGGGGATACAAAAGAGGCAAAAGAGTTCTGCCCTCAAGGAGCTTAGAATCTAATGGGGGAGAGAAAATGCAAACAAATATATACAAAGCAAGCTACATATAAGATAAATAGGAAATGATTAAAAAGGTAGGCACCAGAAATAAGAAAGTTTGGGGAAGGCTTCCAGTAACAGATAGGATTTTAGTTGAGACTTAAAGCCAGGGAAGTCAGTAGTCAGGAGGGGGAGCATTCCAAGTATGGAAGACAGCCAGAGAAAATACCAGGAGCTAAGACATAGAATGTCTTGTTCGTGGAACAACAAGGAGGCAGGCCCCTGTCACTGAATCAAAGAGTATGTGGTAGGGAATAAAGTGTAACCAGACTGAAAAGAGAGAGGTTAGGTTAGAGGGGGTTAGGTTATAAAGAGCCAAACTGAGCATTTTGTATTTGATTCTGGAAACAATAGGGAGCCATTGGAGTTTATTGAGTAGAGAAGTGACATGATCAGATCTGTGCTTTAGGTAAAAAACAAACAAACAAACAAGCAAAAAATACTTGGTGATGTACCTTTTGGAGATGAGCCTCTCTGAATTTAATTAGGCTGGTCCATACATAAAAGACCTTTGTCTATCACCAAGAGTTGGGAGTCTTTTAAAGACTGTGCTTCTTTGATAAAATCTGCAAGAACCCTGAGTCACCTCCACTTCCAAATGAAGAATGATAAAAGGATAAGACTTTAGAGGAGGGATACCAACTGATATCACATAATTGTAAAATCCAGTGACCTTCCCAGACTCGATGCAAGGTACTGTATCAGGGTCCAGTTGCTATTGGTCTCTCTGGGATTTAGTAGTTCTGAAATTTTCCCTTTCCTTTATGTAATTATTCTTAGTTTGCAAAATTTCCTGGATACTAGTGTTCAATAGATATGGCTGAATCAATGAACATCTTCCAGTTAGTCGTTTAATCTAGGAATATTCTGTCTTCTTGTAAGGGACAAAGTATCATGCTCCCACAATAAGATAACCTTTGACGTCTTACAATATCAGCAAAGAAGTTACATTGTTTTAACACATTTACAAAACCTTGAAAGGGCAAGCCAATGAGAAGGGCCCTAATCTTTTAATAGACCCCAAAGTTCTAGAGGGCCGAACCAGTTTTAACTAGTCCTAAGTAGGACAAAGGCTTTTGGATGATGAGGGATGGGGTGGGGGAGTATGTCGAGGGGATGTGGGATGGGTGGATGTGTAAGATTGTAACCTGGAAAGGAACGGACCAATCCGGGCCTGGAAAAGAGGAGTCCAGGTGTTCTAGCAGTATAAAACTTTTTCTGGCTTCTGTAATCGTCCCAATCTCTTCTGAGAGGTTTGCCCAGTTCTCTCACAAGAACCATAAATAAACGATTCTTCACTCACTCCGAGCTTAGTTTTGTTTTTAACCAGAAGGTTTTGTTTCTCTAAGGCCTTATTTTTAACATTCTGATCATAATTACTAAATCATGATTTTTTTTTTAACCAAAGTCAATCATAAAAATATCCTAACCTGTTTTGGTACCTTTGGTGGTAATGCTAAAGCACAACATCATAATTGTGATTTTTAGATTCTAAATTGGTTCAGTAACACCAATTATAGAAATTTCAGTGAAATTGAGATAATGGCAGGTATTATATGTAGCACATTTAC
This sequence comes from Vombatus ursinus, assembly GCF_900497805.2. Lineage (NCBI taxonomy): Eukaryota > Metazoa > Chordata > Mammalia > Diprotodontia > Vombatidae > Vombatus > Vombatus ursinus. Next base: position 105,937,654 of record NW_020954590.1, read on the forward strand.
AGACTTTACATATCTCTGATTTCAAAATTGGTGCTAAATGAAGTGTTGGGAAATATAGATAAAACAAGAAATACCAATTGTGTAGCTGAGTCTATTTACTATTCTATCTCATGAGATTGTTTTTTTTTTTAATGGAAGAGCAAGATAAACTAATAAACATTTATAGAACATATTTTTTAAAAGGACAGAGAATACTCTATTTCATAAGATAATTAGTGCGAATCGCTCATCTCTTAAGGTGAAAATACTTTGTTTTCCTGATTAAATTTTCCAAAACTTTAAAGTTCATACCATGACTTGAATTGCAGTGAAGGAGGCTACAGTTGTAATCATTTAATGGTTTCTGATGGCCTCCAAAGTTTTGAGGTTACTCAAAAAGATTTAAAAGAGGGCATTAGGGTGGCTAGGGTGTGGAGGAAACAGATTCAGGTTACTCTAGGTGATTTCAACTGAGTGATCCAATTAAATAACTCTCCCTTCTTGGCATTCAAGTTCACGTACAATTACTATTGGAAACTTGACAGAATAGTTTAATCCTCAAAATATGCAGCTGGCCCCACGAACTACAATAGCTGCATCCATACAATCAGGCTTTGCTAAGGGACAAGTAGTGTAAACAGTATAAAAGACCCCTGTGCCAAACTCCTAGTACTCCCCCAGCCTTGATGTAACCCCATCTTACTTGAGTAACTCTGTTGGGGTCCAAGATGCATGTGTCTTTTGTGAGGCTAAAGGCACTGGGAGGTTGCCTATCAACCAGACTCTGAAAAGCTGCTATGAAAACATCTATACAAAAAGCATCCTTGATTTAATTATGCATCTTTGTTCTAATAAATGTAGCTCTAGAAAGAAAAAGTGCCAAGTCTAATTCGTTTTGTATTCCGAAAAGAGCATAGCACACAGGTTGATGGATGAAATGATAGTGCTATATAACAAAGAGATCCATCCCAAGACTTCATGAACATATGTCAGTGATTTAGTTGCAGTCCATGGGGACACTATGTTGATATCTCTATCACTAGAGACATTGCTTTCATTTCTAAGCTCAGTGTTCTAGGCAAGAAAGAGTAGAGGATCTATCCTCTTGGTGGGAACTTAATTCCCATACTAGTCTGGGTGGAAGTCATTCATATAGAGAACGAATGGAGAGCAACTTAGCTTCTCTCTATACAGTGTCTTTACCTATATAGTTACTTGAGTAATTCAAGTAAATCAAGCCAATATGGCTGTTTCTCATAGAGTTCCATGTATGACTTGGCGCACATCCTTTAACCACTCTGGGCTTCAGTTTCTTCAGTTATAAAATGGAGCTAACCTACATGACCTCTCAGGTACCTTCTAACTTAAGCTTCCATAAATGAGGCCACTTGAGCCCTGGGCAGCCAAAAGTCTAGTCCTCTGCACAAGAGGCAAATAAAAAGAGTCATTTTTTGGACAAGCTGAGGAAAGCAATCAGAAGCTGAGCTTGTGAAAGTTGAGGGAAGCCATCAGATTAGAATATGGGTGTCTCGATTAAAAACAATCTTTTCCTTCATCCTGCTGCCATCTTCAGTTCTCATCCCACATTCCCCCCTTCCCTTTTGAAGTAAAAGATTTTGCTGGAATGGAAGTCAGACAACTTTGTTAAAATTCTAGGTCTGCCATTTTTTTTAGCTGTGTGATACTGGGCAAGTTACATAGTCTTTCTGGGCCCCAGTTTCTTCATTTATAAAAAGAGTTGTAATAGATGACCTGCACTATCCTTTCCAGCTCTATATCTGTCAAAATCCTATAGTAGTCTAAACTCCGCCTCTATTTCCTCACCATTCGCTTATTCCTCAACCTTTTGTAACTTGACTTCTATTTCTATCACTACTAAACTACTGTGTTCAAGGTCACTAATGACCTTAATTTCCAAATCCTGATGGGTTCTTCTAAATTCCTCTTCTCCTTGACCTCTCTGCAGCAGCATTTGTCACCATCCCTTAGCAACTGTGACATTGCTTTACCCCTACCTTTCCAACTTACCTGTCTTAATCTTCCTTAATATTTCCTATTCTATTAGTGTAGGTGGTCTCTTCTCTCTCTTCTCTGTGCTGTGGCACCCTTAACCACTCCCACTGCTAAAAGTATGATTTTTATGCAGAAGGCTATCTAGTCCAACCCCTTCATTTTATAGATAAATAAACTGAGGCATAAAGAGGTTCAGTGGCTTGTTCAAGGACATACAGATAGTAAGTAGGAGAGCTGGGATTTGAACTCAGGCCCCGATTTTCAAGAGGCAGCTAAGTGATACAGTGGATAGATCCCTGGACTTGGAGTCAGGAAGACCTGAATTCAGATCTGGCCTCAAACACCTACTAGCTGTGTAACCTTGGGCAAGTCACTTGACTTCTGCTTGCCTCAGTTTTTTCAGCTGTAATATGGGAATAATAATAGCACCTACTTCAAGGGATTGTTGTAAGGATCAATTAAATGAGATATTATTTGTAAAGTGCTTAGCATAGTACCTGACACATAGTAGGCACTTTATAAATGTTTATTCCCTTCCTTTCCTTCCCTTCTAATACATGGCTCTTTCTCTTGTAGTACTCCCTGACTCTTCTAGTTTCCCTTTTTCTGATAGTGACACCACTATCTTAACAGTCACTCAGGCTTAAAAGAGCAAAGTCATCACTATTCCTTCTTTTTCTTTCTTTCTAAATATGTTTCCAGAGTATCTCTCCTATCTTTCTCCTCCTTTCCATTCTGATTGCCATTATTGTAGTTCAGAATCTCATAACTTTTCATCTAGCTATTTTAATAGCCAGTCAGACCACATCAGAAATGTTGTATTCAGTAAGGTAGCATTTTTAAAAGAAGAATATTGAAAAGTTTAGCATAGAGAAGGAGGGGATCACAGACTTAGATTGAGTACAGTTTATAAAGCCAATCTAATCCAACTCCCCTCGATTCACATGTGAGTAAACTGAGGCCTAAATATGGTAAGTGACTTTTCCAAGAGTATAAGGGGCAATGCTGGGATTCAAATATGGGTCTGCTAATTCAAGATCCAGCACTTTTTCACTGTATCACTCAATTAAACAATCAACAAACATTTATTAAATATCTACTGTGTGCCAGATTGGAGGCAGCTAGGTGGTTCAGTGGATAGAGCACTGGAGTAAGGAAGATCTGAGTTCAAAGTTGGCCTCAGACACTTACTAGCTATGTGACCCTGGGCAAGTCACTTAACCTCTGTTTGCCTTAATCCACTGGAGAAGGAAATGGAAAACTATTCTAGTTTGTTTGCTAAGAAAACCCCATGGATGCTGTTGGAGTGCTATGGTTCATGGGGTCACGAAGAGTCAGATACAACTGAAGAACAACATGTGACAGATACTATGCTAAGCCCTGCTTTTATGTCATAGGAGGATCAGGGTATGAACAGGGGATGTTTAGCCTGGAACTGAGAATACTTAGAATGGACATGATAACTACCTACAAGTAATTGAAAGGCTCTCACATGGAAGAATTTGACTTTTTTTTCCTTGATCCCAGAGACCAGTGTAAAGAAATTGCAATTATGGTTTGTCTTGCTATGAGGAAAAGCTTCTTAACCATTAGGGTTATCCAAATAGAGAATGCAGGCAGCAAAGTGGTGTAGTGCATAGAGCGCCAGGCCTGGGGTCAGGAAGACTTATCTTCATGAATTCAAATCTGGACTCAAACACTTAATAGCCAAGTGACCTTGGAGAAGTCACTTAACCCTGTTTTCCTCAGTTCCACATCTGAAAAATGAGCTTGAGAAGGAAATGGCAAGCCACTCAGTATCTTTGCCAAAAAAATCTCAAATGGGGTCATGAAGAGACATGACTGAACAACAACAACAAAGTGACATAGAAAAGTTCTTAGCATTATTTACTCTGATAGTAGATTCTTTGACTTATTAAGCCAACATAAGGCATATAGTATATACAGAAAAAACATGATGGACACTCAGATGCATGTTAAGTATTTCTTTATTATGGGACAAAGCAATGGGTGCTTTTTTTTTCAACTTGAAAAATAATTTTAATCTGTCATACTTTATTGCTATAAAGTTATTTCCCCAAAATTGTTGTTTCTTCCCTCATTATAGTGATCAGTTATGTGAATTCCATGGATGTTTGGTTTAGACTGAAAGATATATGCCTGAAGAATGTGCCCATACATGTTTAGCTGCTTGATAAATCACTATTAGGTGACAATCCTATGGCGTGCTTAAAGAATGATTCTTCTTTACTTAGTTAGAGTTCATTTGACATTCTAAAAATGGATGCAATTTCAAAGGGCAGCATAAATGTATCAATTAGCCTGACTTCTGTTGTCTCTTATTAGATCTATAATTTTCCAATTTCCCTGCCATCTTAACTATGCTAAATCAAACCAAGAATGATCATTCTTCTAAACAATAGCTTCCTCATTAGTTGAGATCAATTGAGATTAGAAATTGAAAAATATACTGGCTGCTGAGCACTCTTTATGAAACCTTATTTGTGGTTTATACTATTGAATGAAGATTAATGGGACATTTTCAGTCTGTAAATCACTTGATTTAAAAAAAAAAGTTTATTTTCTACACCTCCATTACTGGAATAGTAATGAAATATATTTTATTTATTTGCTGACTTGCAAGTATGGCCTTTTGTCTGTTGGTGCTTACGTGTGAGAAGGCTGGAGTTGAATTTTTTTTTACTCATTTTAATTTCATAGATCTTTTTAATCTTCATTTACAATTGCTCTGCAAGTGGCAAACTTTTAATGCTCTAACTTTTATTTACCTTGGCCCTACTCTGTCTCCCACAATGATATATAAAGATATACTTGAATAACTAATACAGTTCTTTTTAAAATCTAACCTGTCCCTGAATCCATTTCTTTTTTAATGCCCTTAATAAAGTTGTCTCATAACCACTCCTGAAATATTTAATCCAACAAGTATTTATTAAGTACCTCGTTTGTGCCTACTTAGGCAGCAGTTTGGGACAAGAATAGAGACATATAGAAATAAATGATAGTCCCTGACCTCAAGGGGCTTATAATATAGTTGAGAAGACAAGATATAAAAAATATAATTTTTAAAAATATATTTTATTTATTTTTAGTTTTCAACATTCACTTTTACAAGATTTTGAGTTCTAAATTTCCCCCCACCTCCACCCTCCCCTCCTCAAGATGGCATGCAATCTGATATAGATTATAAATGTGTGATCATATTAAACATATTTCCACATTAGTCATGTTGTGAAAGAAGAATCAGAACAAAACAAAAAACCAAAAACAACAACCGAAAAAGAGAAAATAGTATGCTTCGATTTGCATTCAAACTCCATAGTTCTTTCTCTGGATGTGGATAGCATTTTCCATCATGAATCTTTTGGATTTGTCTTAGATCATTGAATTGCTCAGAAGAGCTAAGTATAACAAAGTTGGTCAGTGCATTATGTTGCTGATACTGTGTACAATATTATCCTAGTTCTGCTCACTTCACTCAGCATCAGTTCATGCAAGTCTTTCCAGGTTTTTCTGAAGTCCTCCTACTTAGCATTTTTTATGGAACAACAGTATTCTATTACATTTATATACCACAACTTAGTGCGCCATTTCCAAATCCCCTCAGTTTCCAATTCTTTGCCACCACAAAAAGAGCTGCTATAAATATTTTTGTACATGTGTGTCCTTTTCCCATTTTTATGATCTCTTTGGGATACAGTCTTAGAAGTAGTGTTGCTGGGTCACAGGGTATGCATAGTTTTATAGCTCTTTGGGCATCATTCCAAATTGTTCTCCAGAAAGGGTGGATCAGTTCACAACTTCACCAACAATGCATTAGTGTTCCAATTTTCCCATATCTTCTCCAACATTTATCATTTTCCTGTTTTGTCATGTTAGCCAATCTGATAGGTGTGATGTGGTACCTCAGAGTTGCTTTAATTTGTATTTCTCCAATCAATAGTGATTTAGAGCATTCTTTCATATGACTATGGATAGCTTTAATTTCTTCATCTGAAAACTGCCTGTTCATATCCTTTGACCAAAAAATATAACTTTTTAAGAAAGTAATTGAAGGCAGTATACTCAAATTCTAAATTAAATAAATTCTCTAGGTGTTAAGAAGGATTGAATTCAATTCTATATGCTTTTATTAAATATCTGTTATGTGTCAGTCACTCTACTAGGCCTTGGGGCTACAAAGATTATTTGTATTTGAGGCTATCCACACCCATATTGTGGTATAGAAGAAAAAGCACTGGATTTGGAATCAGAGGGTCTGGATTGAAAGCAATGACCTACTATTTACTACATATGTGAGCCTGGGAAAGTGACAACTTCTGTGGGTCCCAGTTTCCTCATCTACAAAATTAAGGGGTTGGATGAGATCCTTGTTATGTTTCCTTATGATTCTTACCTCACTAATCCAATGTTAAAAATGCATAAATCCAACAACATATTTAGTTATAAAAACATTTATGAAGTGTTATACAAAACACAATGCTGGACAATGGGATTCAAGATAGATACCCCCCAAAATCTCAAAGGGCTTACAATCCAAATGGGATAAAGTCACATTAATAAATGTGATGTAAAGGAGAGTAATATAAATGCAAAAAGAGTGATACAGGGTAAATGTTCTGAAAATTTTAAGAAGCACGATTAATGGAAGAAGGAAGAGCAGAAAAGGTAATGGAATAAAGACCAGTTTGACTGAGATGTAGAATATATAAAAGGGAATGTAAAATAAAACTGTAAATGTAAGTTGAAGGCAAATTGTAGAAAGCCTTAAATGCCAGGATCTAGAAATTATACTTTCTCCAATTAATCCCATTGCCTGGTAATGAGAAACCAATTAAAGTTTTTGCTTAGTGGAGTGATATGATCAGAAAAATGTGTTAGTGAGATTTCTTAAATGTCAGTGTGGAGGATGGATTGGAGATAGTAAATAGAATGGAGTGAGAAAGAGTACTTAGCAGGCTATTACAGTAGACTAGATAAGAATAGATAAAAGCCTAAAATGGTTGCAATGGGAGTGTAGAGAAGAGTACAGATGCAAGAAATATTGAAGAGGTTTAATCAATAGAACTTGGGAACTGATTAAATATGGCTCCTATAAGTTCCAAGGCAGCATAGTGCTTAGTTCTAAATATTTGTTGGTCTGACTTGTTGACTTATCCCACTCTAAATCACTTTTATGAGTCATATCCTCAGAGCTTGGCTATTATCTCCCACCTGGGGTTCTAGGCACACCCTCTGAAGGTAAATGGGGTGACTTTCTCTAATGACACTGACTTGAGCCCCTTTTGGTGTCTTCCCTCCAATGTTATCCACTGAGAATCATTTTAACTAACTAGTTTTAATTAGCTTTTAGGGAGAGGTATTTACCAAGGTTGTATAGTTATAACAGTTAATACGAAATGTCCCCCCAAAAATGAGTGACATATTCTTCCACAAATACTCTCGGAGTCCAGGGGAAAGTGAGCTTAAGCTTAGAGTGCACAGTAGGGTAACTCATAGCTCCTGGTTGCTGTAAATTCTTCTCTCTCATTTGTGGGGTGTTTAAGAAGGTTCCCTCAAACATGGTGAATCTATATCCATCTGTCCTTGGTTCCTAATGTAGACACTACCCTTAGTTGATCTGGAATTCTACTAGGCTATCAATGAAAAAATAGGAAGTCCCAAATCTTTCAGACCTTTCAAGGCTTACAAGGTACATCCTGGGCCAAAGTGGGTGGAATGGGAAGGATACCTGCACAAGGAAGCCACATGCTCCAGTTTCTAAAAATTTACCCCAATCTACTAGATTGATAATTTGTAGATGATCCCTGGGATGTGGCCAACTTTTCTTAGTCTATCTGAACATGTTTTCTTGTGCAACTTCATTTTCATTTGAAGGTCTTCTGTTTTTAGCATGTAGTTTAAGGTCTCTGTCAATGATTGACGTACGTTCTCTCCTATTTAAGGTATCAAGGCTAAAATGTGAAGAGTGGTTTTGACACCACTCTTCCACATGTAGCGAAGTATAGTGAAGAGTCAAAAATGGTTCTGAGGATATGAGCCTGGGTGACTGGGAACATGAATGTTCTCAACAGAAATGGAGATGTTGATCAGAGAAATGGTGGGGGATGAGCAGTGAGGAAGTACTGAGTTCAGTTTCGGAAATGTTGCATTTGAAGTTCTGGCAGGACATTCATTCCTGGTAGTTGTAATTGTTTCATAGTCAACACAGTATACTGGATAAAGCATCAGAGAGAGAAGACCGAGGTTTGAGGAGGCCCCAGGAAGAGGAGTCCAGTGGACAGAGCACTTATTTGAGAGTCAGAGGCTTTGATATCTGATATTTGCTATCTATGTGACCTTGGGCAAATCACTTAACCTTCCAGGGCCTCAGTTACCTTATCTTAAAAATGCAGAAGTTGTAGTAAATGGCCTTTCAGGCTCATTTCTGTGTTAAATGTATGATTCTATGAATCTCGGATCATATACTGTTTAGTTCTGTGACAATGGACAAGTCACTTAACTTTTCTAAGACCATTTTCTTGTCATATGATGTCATTTCCTTGTTAATAATGTCAATTTACCTTTCATGTTAGCAAACATTGCTTGTGGCTCTGATGATGGGAATCAGATAGTAAGAGCAAAATAACAATTCTCTTGGGGCAGCTAGGTGGCGCAGTGGATAGAGCACTGGCTCTGAAGTCAGGAGGACCTGAGTTCAACTGTGGCCTCAGACCTGACACTTACTAGCTGTGTGACCCTGGGCAAGTCACTTAACCCCAACTGCCTAAGGGGGGGGAAATTGGCACTAAAAAGATAAGTTTAAAAAAAAATAACAATCCTCTCTTACTAGGATTTTCTATCCTTTCTTAATACTTGTATGTATATGATAGATGGAAAATAGACCCAACTTCAGCTAGCAAAACAATTGCAGCCTTTTTTAGATAGGATTACATAGAAAGTTTAAGAATCCTTATGAATCCAACTAAACATTTCCCAAAGTCCTTCCACTAGGAAAAGAGATTGCCATACCATTCCAAATCCATGTTGGTAAAGATTATCTTACAGAACCTATTCACTCTATACATACAGAGTAAGCCACTTTCACACACACACACACACACACACACACACACACACACACACACACACCTGAGCTTTCATAAATACACAAAAACACCTGCATCTGTTTACATAGGTGGGATCATAGGTAAGGTGTTAGAAGCACCTCAGAAGCTATCTGGTCAAACTCCCTCATTTTGTAGTTAAGGGAACTGAGACTCAGAAAGTTTAAGTGACTTGCCCCAGGTCACACCACAGCTGTCAGAGATGTTTTTTGAAACCAGGTCCTCTGACTCCTAATTCAGTGATCTTTGCAATATGCAGTCCGGGAGGGGTGACAGTCAGGCAGTCAATCAAGAAGCATCGATTCTTTACTGTGTGCTAAGCACTGGGGATACAAAGAAAGGGGGAGGGGGAGACCAGTTCTCTGCTCTTAAGAAGCTCACAGTCTAATGAGGGTGCAACATACAAACAGCTATGTATATACAAGCCATCCATAGTGTAAATAAGAAGTCATCTCAGAAGAAAGGCACAGCTATACATACACGCCCAAGTATCGATGGTGTATACTACATGTATACCTGAGCTGCTCTTTCGGTGCCTTCTCCATAATTCGTTCCCAGTTCCTGGGATGCTCCTCTAAGGGACGGGGCTCAGGGTCCCCAGTGTGCGGCTTCCCACCCCGCCTCTTTCGGGGTTTCTTCACCACCTGTTTTCCTCCGGAGGAACAAACGGAAGAGCCAACACTGGCTTCCAAAACTCTCCTCCCTCGCCCTTCCCACTCCTCAGCCCAGCACAGGTAGCCTGCACCGCCGGACTGCTGGGGCGGGGCTCCGGACCCGATGGTCAGGAAGTGCCTCAGAGTGTATGTCACTCCTTGCCCTGACACTTTGTTGATTTCTAGGAGCTTAGACTACACTGCCTGGCAGGGAGAGGACCTATCTTAGTCACCTGTCCTCCAGGTGCGGCCCCAGGGGGCTGCTGGGTCTCCACGCCTCCTTCGGTGCTTTGGGGGTCCCCAAAGAAGCCACCATGAGCAAGTTGGGCAAGTTTTTCAAAGGGGGAAATTCCTCCAAGGGCAAGGCCGCTCCCAGCCCCCAGGAGGCCTTGGCCCGGCTCCGGGAGACTGAGGAGATGCTGGGCAAGAAACAAGAGTACTTGGAAACCAGGATCCAGAGGGAGCTCGCCCTGGCCAAGAAGCACGGAACGCACAATAAACGAGGTAGGGCTCGTGTCCTGTCCCTCCGTGGCAGCTACCCGACCTCATTTCTGACCATCTCTTTACCTCTGAACTTCAAGCCCCAAGAGACGGGCCAGAGCTTAGGACCCAGGGTCAGAGCAAGCCACAACTTCATTTAAACCCTCTCTCTAGGTACTTCTGACTACCCTAACAGTAAAAATAATTTTCTGCCAAGGAGCTGAGGCTATGTATAATATATGCAGTTGTGTACATGCTTGTATATGTGTTGTACCATAAATGGAATTGTATACAAACATGCAACCGATGGTTGCATTTATTTTAGTGAGACCTGTACGTGCCCCTTCCATCCATCTTTCATCTTTGAGCCCTTCAGTCAACTTTTCTGTAGTTAAGATCTTATCAAGAAGGGGTGGATTTCAAATGCCTATACCTGCTTGACCTTTACAATTTATAGGGAATTCTGAAGCAATAATGTCTTAGTATGCCTATCACATTCTGAGTTCTTTGTGCTTTGCAAACCTCCATTGGACTGTTTTACTTCTTACCTGGTATCCCAAGTATCCAGCAAGTGCCTGGCACTTAGTAGGAGCTTAATAAATGCTTTGTGATAAAGGTGAATATAGAACATTGGTGTACACTAGGGATAAGTAAAAAAGGCTCACAGAGAGGTGCAAGTGATTTTTCCTTTTGCCTTTTTTCTGCAAGTAGTATGTTAATGATTGCATCTACACAAAGATGTTTTCTGTTCTGATTGAATATTTTTAAAAATGCAGTATTTTATGTGATTGATTCATAATTATACTATGACTTTTACAAAAATGTATTTCCTTTTTTTAATATAATTTTGTATCCAACACTGTAGAAAACTACATAAACTAAACTGTTTATAAAGGGCAGGAACAGTGACTTTTATGATTCTTTATGTAAATACTGATTTTTAAAACTTCTTTAATTTTTTATGCTTCTTAAGATGTGGCAAACTAGCACAGAAAAAAATAAATTATTTGACCCATATACTAACATAACTTTATATATTGAGACAGCTAGAACTACTAGATTCCTGTTCTTTGGCACTGGCCGGGCTGGAAATAGAGCTGGTGATATATAATTCTGTTTTCACCATCAGACTGTTAATGTTTGCATCCCCATGCTTGCATCCCTTAGTCATATACAAGTGTTGTTGTTGTTGGAGGTGGGGGGGGGGAGAGAACAAGTTTTTTCCCACAGAACCAGAACTGGAAACACTGTACCTTCTCATTGGAATTTGCTAATCACACCAGAAGTTTCTGTGTAACTATTACCCAGTCCTGTACAGCAATTAGAACTGGAATATGCACTAAGGGCAAACTTCATTTTTTCCATGATACGCTATTTTCATGCTCTCATACTGTCACAATATTATGGTACGTATCTAGCACTTGTAATGTTGGCTTCTATTTTATTTTTGTGTATGAAAATATTTACTGGAAGACATTAAGGCAGTAAATTCAAAAGGATAAGTTCAATCTTAGCTTACTGGGAAAAAACCCACAATACATCAGTATTAACTGATGATGACTATCTCAAGGATTACTGCTTTACTCTGCATTCTCTTGGTGCTTATATACGGTTTGTATGTATTACTATCTTAATATTAATAATTAATACCTTTATTAATATGTTGTTCAGTCATGTCTTACTTTTTATGACCCCATTTGGTGTTTTCTTGGCAAAGATATTGGAGTGGTTTGCCATTTCCTTCCCAAGTTCCTTTTACAGATGAGGAAACTGAGACAAACAGAGTTGAGTGACTTGCCCAGGGTCAGATAGCTAGAAAACATCTGAAGGCCAGATTTGAACTCAGGAAGATGAGTCTTCCTGACTCCAGGTCTGGCACTTTGTCTACTGTGCCACTTAGCTGCCCTGTATTAATACAAATGTTGCTTTCATGTGTTCCTAAAATCCCCTAGTCTCCCCTTTCCCATACTATACACACATTGTCTGTCTCTTTACAGGTCTCTGACCACCTGAATTATTGAAAAGCAATCTCTTGGATTTTAAGACCTTCAAAAGCAAAGACTGTGGCTTTTGAGACCATTTCTAGTGCTTGCTGCATAATAGGTGCTCTTCTCTTTTTCGAATACTCCAAATTCTTTCAACTAGTCTTTATATGACATAAATTCCAGAATTGTCACCATCCTGTCCATTTTTCCTGGACATTTTCTCTCTTAAAGTATTACTCTTAGAAGTAGGCAGAATATTCACATGCAAAATGACAAATGCAAAGTATGGTGAGATACATATATGTATTTATACACATATATGTATATATTCATATATCCTAAAATTATTATTCTTTATTTGATATTTACCAAAATTTTCTTTTGCTTCTTCAAGTGGTAAGTTGTAGGCTTACTCTTTAAAGACAAAATTTAGAAAAAACTCATCCTAGTCTTCTCCAGTTGTCATAGGATCATAGCTCTAGAGCTGAAAGAGACCTCACAGGCCATCTAGTTCATCCCTCATTTTATGGAGGAGAAAACAGGGTCTGGGAGATTAAGTGATTTGAGTAAGGTCACACAGAGAATAAGCATCACAAGTAGAATTTGAATCCAGGTCCTCTAACCCAGCACTCTTTTCATTGTACAACACTGCCTCCAGTGCCCCATATCCATGCTAACAATGCATCTGCAAACATCCTTCATAGCAACATCCTCAAATCAGGGGACCTTTAACTGCATGTGTTAGTATGACTAGCAAGGGGTTGACTTTGCAAGACAGTCTACTAAAATGAGATGATAAGGGAAGAAAGGGATCATTGGGAATAGCTAAAAGGCATTCTTTATTACAGAAGCTGAAATCCAAGGAGACACTTGAATTCAGTGTCTATTGGAATATAGAAAGATCTGGCTTGGAGTACGCTTATTACCAGGTCAAAATATGGAAATGATTGTTGATCATGACTAATTTTTTTTTGTCAGCAATAAATGTTCACATATAAAGCAACAGTTGTGATCATCAGCATCATTAAAAGGGCAATTACGTGTAATTTTCATTTAATCAACTAGCTGCCTTATGCTCTACTGTTGTGTTCAAAAGATTGCTGAATGTGAAAAAGGATGAGTTGGAATAAGATTTATGAATCTTTTTTTTTTTTTTGGTTGGGCAATGGGGTTAAGTGACTTGCCCAGGGTCACACAGTTAGTAAGTGTTATGTGTCTGAGGCTGGATTTGAACTGAGGTCCTCCTGAATCCAAGACTGGTGCTCTATCCACTGTGCCACCTAGCTGCCCAAGATTTTTATGAATTTTTTCAAGAATTTTAGGTGGTCAGAGATTTCGTTAGTGTTGCTTCCTGAGATGACACTGAAAAAAGTGTCATTTTCATCTAGTGCCTTTCATCTAGTACAGCTATTTTGTGGCAGTGGCAAGCTTCTGGTATTAAATAATCTTCTGCTTCTTCTGGATATTGTCATTTGAAATGTCAGTGACAGCAGCATGCGCTCTGTTATCTTTTGTACAGTGGGTGTGAACATGCTCCCTTATAAGGCATATCTTTGAGTACTTAGAAATAGACTTGGAAACGTAGACTCTTCAAAGTCACACAGCAGTGTCTGACTTCCGAAAACAGCAATCCGCTTGACCACACAATGCCTTCCTCTAGCAACAGGGAATATTCCATTACTGGACATCAATGTCAGGCAGTTCTTTATGATGAATAGCTAAAATTTGCCTCTCTCTACCATCCACCCATTATCGAATCTAGTTTTGCTTTCTGGGACTGAGCAGACTAATTCCTCTAGACATAATAGCTTTTCAAGTATTTAGTATTCCTAGGATCATAGAGCTGGAGCTGGAAGGAATTTCAGAGGCTAACCAACCCCCTCATTTTATAGACGAGGAAACTGAAACCCAGTGATGTTAAATAACTTGCCCATGGGCACACAGGTTGTAATTCAGTCAGTCAAAAAGCATTTATTAAGGGCTTACTATGTGCCAGGCACTCTGGGTAGTACTGAGAAGATAAAGAAAGGCAAAAAAGGCAAGTTGAGAGGGAGGATTTGTACCCAGTTTCCCTAATTTCAGAAAGAGTGCTGTTTTGTGTCAGTAATAATATTAATAGCAATAATATTTGAAAGCAGGCAGCTGGGTGACGCAGTGGTATAGAGCATGGAACCTGGAGTCAGGAAGACCTGAGTTCTAAATTGGACACTTACTACCTTTATGACCCTGAGCAAGTTACTTAACCTTTGTTTGTTTCAGTTTCCTTATCTGTAAAATGGGGATAATAATAGCACCTATGTCTCAGGATTGTTGTGAAGATCAAATGAGATAATAATTATAAAACACTTAGCACAGTGCCTATATATGTGCTATATAAATGTTAGCTATTATCATCATCATTATTATTATTATTATAGTAACTGTATGGGGCTTTCCTTATCACACTTGTGAAGTAGGTACTATAAATATGATATTCCCCATTTTAAAGATTAATTTGAACTCAGTTATCTCTTGATTCAGAGTCTGGTATGCTTTCCACCATGTGGTGAGTATTTCCTCACGATCTGCCTAAATCTCTTTTTCAAATACCCCTTCTCCTGAAAAAAGTTTTTTCAACTGGTCTCCATAGGACATAAGCCCAATAACTTTCCCTATCCTAGCCATTTTTATGTTGTCATTCTCCTTCTTAAAGCATGAATCCCAGAACTGGCCAGAATATTCCACAGGTGGTGTTAAAAGTACAAAGTACAATGGATTGTTTCCCTTCATATGGACGTGGTATTTATATTTATGTATCCCCAAATTAATTTTTTGGCTGTTATATAATAATAATTCCTCTATGAAAATCCCACTATAATGCATCATCAGGCATAGAGGTGACCTTAGCTTCTTGAAAGTTATGCCAGCAGAACACATGCTCTCACAAATTCTTCCAAAGCTATAAGGTTTTGAATACAAGTCTAGTGATATGTGAGTCTAGATAAGCATAGAGAGGTTTATCACCAAAAGCTGATGGGTAGACGGAAGCTGATGATTTTTTGGCCACAATAACCCAAAAAATTGACAGAAAAGCATAAAACTATCCTCAATCCTATGCAACCTTCTTTTGTTTCCATAGTGAAGCTAGTGTGATATCAGAAAAGGGGATTGAGATTGCTAAGACCAAATAGTTTTTAGAACATCTGTGAACATTAATTTAACTGTTGATAATCTTAATATGCCATCTTTGTACAATGATCAGTGAGTTGCTTCATGATTGGAGGAACCAATCATCTTAACTTTCTTATTGTAAATATGACAGTAAGACATAAAAAGTTTGCTTGTTTTCATCATATATACCAAGGCAATAAGAAATAGATTCATAGAATATTAAAACAGAAAGGCATTTAAGGATGATTTAGTTTAACGTCATCATTTTATAGATGAGAAAATTGATATTCAGGGAAGTTAAGAGATTTGTCAAAAGTCACACAGGTAGCCAAAAGTCAAACCAGATCTCGGTTTCCAAATCTAGAGTCCTATTATACTATACTGTTCCATTTCATGGGAAACACTTTGCCGTTTCACTGCTCACAACTGTAACATCAATGTGAAAATAATAGTATCTTATGTACAAACATCTCCTGAATGACATCAAGATGTAGGGGAATTCTATGAGAAATCTGACAAATTCTCCAAACTAATTCAGAGACCTAGATACTCAGTGATTCCAATGCAGATTGGCCCAGGGAAGAGTAGTGAAATCTACTTTGGGAAATACCATTTTGAAACAACAAGTGAAAAAGGATAAAGGTAAAAACTACTCAGAAACCTCACATCTTTCCATCATGAATATTTTCTGCTAGAAGAGAGAAAAAAGGTTCTGGACACAATAACAGAAAAATCAGCTAATTTTAACAGAAAGGATATGGCTGGTTATAGAGATGAAATGGTTATTTCTGAATCAGTTGTCTATACATTCAGGTCATTAACTAGTTAGAACAAAGGACAAATTAAATACAGATTAGAAAAAAAGATAAAGATGAGAGGACACTACACTTGTTTAAACAAACTGTCAATTCTAAGAAATGAAAAATGGCCATTTTTTTTTTTAGAGATAATAAGCCTATGCAAAATAGTTGCTACCAGGAGGCCTTAAAGATCACAGAAGGTGCCTCAGCTAGCAAGCATTTAATCGAAATTATTAATTCATTCAACAAACATTTATCAGGCACTTGCTACGCGGAGAATCCAGTACTAGACACTGGAAAAGGTATGAAATTTAGTTAAAATGGAATTTTTGCCTTCTTTGGGGAAGAGAGTGGTAGTGGTGGTGATAAGATAGATATATAGAATTACATCATAAATTCATTAGAGAGTTTTGAAATAAAATGTTATGTTATGTCTAAGAGGAAAGGTTGTTAAGACTGTGGGGATCATGGAGTACTTGACATTTGAATTAGGCTTTAAAGGATGGATAGGAATTCAGCAAAATAAACAGGAAAGGTGAGTTTTTCAAGAAGGAAGGAGGGAATGAACAAAGGCCCAGAAGTGGGAAAGCAGAGTGAATTTGGGAGGCAGCAGAGAGTGGTCCATTGTGCTTGGTAAAAAAAGGATATGGAAGGAACAATATAAGATTAAACTGCAATGGAAGATTCTTGCCAGATGTCAGGCAAAGGAATTTTATCTTTAGGCAATGGGATGATAGACAAGGGCAACACCTGTTTAGAGTACAGGCCCATTTGTAAAAAATTGTAAAATTGTAAAAAATTGAAGAATGCAAATAGCATTTCCTCACAAAACAGGAAATTAATTGAGAAAATCAGTCTACAGAGAACTTCGCGCAAGATCCAGCAAAATCAGATCCTAACAAGAATATTCATAAATGAAGGTCTAAATGTGGACAGCAATTTGCAAAATGGAACAGATCTGCCAGCATTTTTATAGTGATCTATTTTTGTTGGTAACTCTTGTGGAACCACCATTTTGGCACTCTTACATCAGAATCTGATGTGTTATAGTAGGATGTCCCGAAAGTCTTAGTACTATTTAAAACTATTAATGCTTAATAATAATCCAAATAAATAATTACAGAAAAAAATCTGTGTAAATATAGATCTTTGACTAGTTAGAGCAAAGGGCACATTAAATATCAGTTTAGAAGAAAGAATAAAGATGAGAATATACTATATTTGTTTAAACAAGTATAAACTCTGAAAAATGGAAGACAGATATTTTTTAAATGGTAACTCAGTCATCACCATTTCTTAGCAATATTAAAACTACACAAAATAGTTGCCATAATAAAAAGGACACAATGAGATGACACTTTTAAACGTAGGAAAGAATTCTCAAAGGAGAGATCCAAAGGAATTGTAAAAATAACGGGCAGTGTTTTTACCCCTTTCTCATGCAACTTAGAAGAGATAGCTATTCGAAGGATCCATGATTTTGTAGGTGTGGGCATTTCTTCTAGCAATGTAGTTTGCAAACTTTCTTTGTCTAAAGACATAGTTCTTTTGAATTGCTGTAACTGAAAAAAATAATTACTTAGTAACAAACCTTTCAGTTATAAGCTTCTCTGAATTAGCCTGGGACTCCAATGACAAATATAGAGATATATTCAAACCCTTTCCAGGTTGGTAGGAGCTGCCAGAGCTTGTATTAAATTAAACTAACATAGCTTTCAGCAATCCAGGATCATCTCCAGACTAATATGAATCGTCTGAGTACATAACTTTATCTGAAGATTTATTAAATGCTTTTTTTTTTTGACAAGGCAATCAGGGTTAAGTGACTTGCCCAAGGTCACACAGCTAGTAAGTGTCAAGTGTCTGAGGTCAGATTTGAACTCAGGTCCTCCTGACTCCAAGGCCAGAGCTCTATCCACTGCACCACCTAGCTGCCCTTTAAATGCCTTCTTAAAATGAGGCTATAGTATGTTTATGATATTCTTCCAACCTACTAGGCTATTATCAGAAAAGGAAATGAAGTTAGTTTGGTTTAACTTATTGAATTCATGCTAGCTCTTAGTGATCACCTATTTATTTTTTAAGTGTTTGTAAAATTGAGCTTACAGTATGGAATTTTCTTCTTGCCCTCTTTTTAAGTGAGATTTTTGATAGGTCAATGTGTTAGTCTATTTTTAGAAACAGAATTTGTGTGGTTTCATTCCTTTAATATTCTTTCTGATTTTGAATGGTGGTAAGTGTTCCTTCACAGATTTGGGTTAGTGTTATACATTTTAAAGTAATCAGGATTAAAACTATGGAGGCAGTTAGGTGTCACATTGGTTAGAGTGCTGGGCCAGGAGTCGGGAAGACCTGAGAACAAATCTCGCTGCAGATACTTACTAGCTATGTGGCCTTGGGCAAGTCACTTACCTTTGTTTGCCTCAGTTTCCTCTTCTGTAAAGTGGGGATCATAATAGCACCTATTTCCCAGGATTATTGTGAGAATCAAATGAAATAATATTTATAAAGCTTTCAGCGCAATACCTGGCACATAAGTGCTATAAATGTCAGCTATCATCATCATCATTATTGTTGTTATTTAAATGAGAGTAGTATGCAACAGATTGTGTTTCCTCAGACTTTTCTATACATCTTCATAGTTGTAGAAAGTTTATATGATTTTTCTATTGAGTATCTATATGTAAGTATTAATTTCATTTCAGGTGAACTGGATAACTGACATGCTTTGCATTTCAAATAAAATGTCCTTTCCGCAGATAGGAGAGCAATGTAGATATGTCCCCAATGGCATACATATATATGTGTATATATGTATATTTGTATATGTATCATTCCCCCCCCC